>NW_020837961.1:11577253-11640211 GCF_003676395.1 Aethalodelphis obliquidens
GATGGGCATTTAGGTTGCTTCCATGACCTGGCTATTGTAAATAGTGCTGCAATGAACATTGGGGTGCATGTGTCTTTTTGAATTATGGTTTTCTCTGTGTATATGCATAGTAGTGGAATTGCTGGGTCATATGGTAATTATAGTTTTAGTTTTTTGTGTGTTTTTTTTTGCGGTACACAGGCCTCTCACTATTGTGGCCTCTCCCGTTGCAGAGCACAGGCTTCGGGCGCACAGGCTCAGTGGCCATGGCTCACGGGCCTAGCCGCTCCGCAGCATGTGGGATCTTCCCGGACCAGGGCACAAACTCATGTCCCCTGCATCAGCAGGTGGACTCTCAACCACTGCGCCACCAGGGAAGCCCTATAGTTTTAGTTTTTTAAGAAACGTCTATACTGTTCTCCATAGTGGCTGTATCAACTTACATTCCCACCAGCATCGCAAGAGGGTTCCCTTTTCTCCACACCCTCTCCAGCATTTGTTGTTTGTAGATATTCTGATGATGCCCATTCTAACTGGTGTGAGGTGATATCTCATTGTAGTTTTGATTTGCATTTCTCTAATAATTAGTGATGTTGAGCAGCTTTTCACCTGTTTATTGGCCATCTATATGTCTTCTGTGGAGAAATGTCTATTTAGGTCTTTTGCCCATTTTTGGATTGGGTTGTTTGCTTTTTTAATATTGAGCTGCATGAGCTGTTTATATATTTTGGAGATTAAGCCTTTGTCCGTTGATTTGTTTGCAAATATTTTCTCCCATTCTGAGGGTTGTCTTTTCATCTTGTTTGTAATTTCCTTTGCTTTGCAAAAGCTTTTAACTTTCATTAGGTCCCATTTGTTTATTTTTGTTTTTATTTCCATTACTGTAGGAGGTGGTTCAAAAAAGATCTTGCTGTGATTTATGTCAAAGAGTGTTATTCCTATGTTTTCCTCTAAGAATTTTATAGTATCCAGTCTTACATTTAGGTTTCTAATCCATTTTGAGTTTATTTTTGTGTATGGTGTTAGGGAGTGTTCTAATTTCATTCTTTTACATGTAGCTGTCCAGTTTTTCCAGCACCACTTATTGAAGAGACTGTCTTTTCTCCATCGTATATACTTGCCTCCTTTGTCATAGATTAGTTGACCATAGGTACATGGGTTTATTTTGGGCTTTCTATCCTGTTCCATTGATCTATATTTCTGTTTTTGTGCCAGTACCATATTGTCTTGATTACTGTAGCTTTGTAGTATAGTCTGAAGTCAGGGAGTCTGATTCCTCCAACTCCATTTTTTTCCCTCAAGACTGCTTTGGCTATTCGGGGTCTTCTGTGTCTCCATACACATTTTAAGATCTTTATTCTAGTTCTCTAAAAGATGCCATTGGTAATTTGATAGGGATTGGACTGAATCTGTAGATTGCTTTGGGTAGTATAGGCATTTTCACAATATTGATTCTACCAATCTGAGAACATGATATATCTCTCCATCTGTTGGTATCATCTTTAATTTCTTTCAAGGGTGTCTTATAGTTTTCTGCATACAGGTCTTTTGTCTCCATAGGTAGGTTTATTCCTAGGTAGTTTTTTCTTTTTGTTGCAATGTTAAATGAGAGTGTTTCCTTAATTTCTTTTTTAGATTTTTCATCATTAGTGTATAGGAATGCAAGAGATTACTGTGCATTAATTTTGTATCCTGAAACTTTACCAAATACATTGATTAGCTCTAGTAGTTTACTGGTGGCATCTTTAGGATTCTCTGTGTGTAGTATCATGTCATCTGCAAATAGTGACATCTTTACTTTTTCTTTTCCAATTTGGATTGCTTTTATTTCTTTATCTTCTCTGATTGCCATGGCTAGGACTTCCAAAACTATGTTGAATAATAGTGGCGAGAGTGGACATCCTTGTCTTGTTCCTGATCTTAGAGGAAATGCTTTCAATTTTTCACAATTTAGAATGATGTTTTCTGTGGGTTTGTCATATATGGCCTTTATTATGTTGAGATAGGTTTCCTCTGTGCCCACTTTCTGGATATTTTTTATCATAAGTAACTGTTGAATTTTGTCAATAGCTTTTTCTTCATCTATTGTGATGATCATATGGTTTTTATTCTTCAATTTGTTAATTTGGTGTATCACATTGATTGCTTTGTGTATATTGAAGAATCTTTGCATCCCTGGGATAAATCCCACTTGATCATGTTATATGATCCTTTTAATGTGTTGTTGGATTCTGTTGCTAGTATTTTGTTGAGGATTTTTGCATCCATATTCATCAGTGTTATTGGTCTGTAATTTTCTTTTTTTGTAGTGTCTTTGTCTGGTTTTGGTATCAGGGTGATGGTGGCCTCATAGAATGAGTTTGGGAGTGTTCCTTCCTCTGCAGTTTTTTTGGAAGAGTTTGAGAAGGCTTCACAGGCTTCACAGGCTTCACCTGTGAAGCCATCTGGTCCTGGACTTTTGTTTGTTGGAAGATTTTTAATCACAGTTTCAACTGTGATTTCAATTAAAAATCATAGTTTTACTTGTGATTGGTCTGTTCATATTTTCTCTTTCTTCCTGGTTCAGTCTTAGAAGGTTATACTTTTCTAAGAATTTGTCCATTTCCTCCAGGTTGTCCATTTTATTGGCATAGAGTTGCTTGTAGTAGTCGGTCAGGATGCTTTGTACCTCTGCGGTGTCCGTTGTAAGTTCTCCTTTCTCATTTCTAAATCTATTGATCTGAGTCCTCTCCCTCTTTTTCTTGATGAGTCTGGCTAATGGTTTATCGATTTTATCTTCTCAAAGAACCAGCTTTTAGTTTTACTGATCTTTGCTATTGCTTTCTTTGTTTTTTATTTCATTTATTTCTGCTCTGATCTTTATGATTTCTTTCCTTCTATTAAATTTGGATTTTGTTTTTTCTTCTTTCTCTAGTTCCTTTATGTGTATGGTTAGATTGCTTATTTGAGATTTTTCTTGTTTCTTGAAGTGGGCTTGTATTGCTATAAACTTTCTTCTTAGAACTGCTTTTGCTGCATCCCATAGGTTTTGGATCATCGTGTTTTCATTGTAATTTGTCTCCAGGTATTTTTTGTTTTCTTGTTTGATTTCTTCAGTGATCTCTTGTTTCTTTAGTAACGTATTGTTTAGTCTCCACGTGTTTGCATTTTTTATGTTTTTTTCCCTGTAATTAATTCCTAATCATATAGTGTTGTGGTCAGAAGAGATGATTGTTATGATTTCAGTTTTCTTAAATATACTGAGGCTTGATTTGTGACCCATGATGTGATCTATCATGGAGAGTGTTCCATGCACACTTGAGAAGAAAGTGTAATCTGCTGTTTTTGGATGAAATGTCCTATAAATATCAATTAAATCTATCTGATGTATTGTGTCATTTAAAGCTTGTGTTTCCTTATTCATTTTCTGTTCGGATGATCTGTCCATTGGTGTAAGTGAGTTGTTAAAGTCCCCCACTATTTTTGCGTTACTGTCAATTTCCTCTTTTATAGCTGTTAGCATTTGCCTTGTGTATTGAGACGTTCCTATGTTGGGTGCACATATATTTATAATTGTTGTGTCTTCTCCTTAGATTGATACCTTAATTGTTATATAGTGTCCTTCCTTGTCTCTTGTAACATTCTTTATTTTAAAGTCTATTTTATCTGATATGAGTACTGCTACTCTAGCTTTCTTTTGATTTCCATTTGCATGGAATACCTTTTTCCATCCCCACACTTTCAGTTTGTACATGTCCCTAGGTCTGAAGTGGGTGTCTTATAGACAGCATATATATGGGTCTTGTTTTTGTAACCATTCAGCAAGCCTTTGTCTTTTGGTTGGATCATTGAATCCATTCTCGTCTATAGTGTAGTTATCAATATCTATGTTCCTACTACCATTTTCTTAATTGTTATGGGTTTGTTTTTGTAGGTTCTTTTCTTCTCTTGTGTTTCCCACTTAGAAAAGTTCCTTTAGGGTTGTTGTAGAGCTGGTTTGGTGGTGCTGAATTCTGTTAGCTTTGCTTGTCCGTAAAGCATTTGATTTCTCTGCCGAATCTGAATGAGATCCTTGCTGAGTAGAGTAATCTTGGTTGTAGGTTCTTCCCTTTCATCATTTTAATTATATCATGCCACTTCCTTCTGGCTTGTAGAGGTTCTGCTGAGAAATCAGCTGTTAACCTTTTGGGAGTTCCCTTGTATGTTATTTGTCATTTTTCCCTGGTTGCTTTCAATGATTTTTCTTTGTCTTTAATTTTTGTCAATTTGATTACTATGTGTCTTGGTGTGTTTCTCCTTGGGTTTATTCTTCCTGGGACTCTCTGCGCTTCCTGGACTTGGGTGGCTATTTTCTTTCCCATGTTAGGGAAGTTTTCGGCTGTAATCTCTTCAGATATTTTCTCGGGTCCTTTCTCTCTCTCTTCTCCTTCTGGGACCCCTATAATGTGAATGTTGTTGCATTTAATTTTGTCTCAGGGTTCTCTTAGGCTGTCTTCATTTCTTTTTATTCTTTTTTCTTTATTCTGTTCTGCGGCAGTGAATTCCACCGTCTGTCTTCCAGGTCACTTATCCATTCTTCTGCCTCAGTTATTCTGCTATTGATTCCTTCTAGTGTATTTTTCAATTCAGTTATTGTATTGTTCATCTCTGTTTGTTGTTTAATTCTTCTAGGTATTTGTTAAACATTTCTTGCATCTTCTCCATCTTTGCCTCCATTCTTTTTCCGATGTCCTGGATCATCTTCACTCTCATTATTCTGAATTCTTTTTCTGGAAGGTTGCCTATCTCCACTTCATTTCACTGTTTTTCTGGGTTTTTTTCTTGTTCCTTCATCTGGTACATAGCCCTCTGCCTTTTCATCTTGTCTCTCTTTCTGTTAATGTGGTTTTTGTTTCACAGACTGCAGGATCGTAGTTCTTTTTGCTTCTGCTGTCTGCCCTCTGGGGGATGAGGCTATCTAAAAAGCTTGTGCAAGTTTCTTGTTGGGAGGAACTGGTGGTGGGTAGAGCTGGCCCATTTTTTAATCAGATTGTTTGTTTTTGATACTGAGTTGAGTTGAGTGAGTTCTTTATATTTGGGACATTAATCTCTTATCAGATTTATCATTTGCAAATATATTCTCCCATTCAGTAGGTTGCCTTTTCATTTTGTTGATGTTTTCCTTTGGTGTGCAAAAGCTTTTTAGTTTGGTTTAGTCCCATTTGTTTATTTTTGCTTTTGTTGCCCTTGCCTAAGGAGACAGATCCAAAAAAATACTGCTAAGACTGATGTCAGAGAGCATACTGCCTATGTTTGCTTCTAGAAGCTTTATGATTTTAGATCTTACATTTAAGTCTTGAACTCATTTTGAATTAATTTTTGTATATTGTGTAAGCAAGGGGTCCAGTTTGATTGTTTTTCATGTAGCTGTCCAGTTTTCCTAATGCCTTTTTTTGAAGAGGCTGCCTTTACCCTACTATGTATTCTTGACTCTGTTGTAGATTAATTGACCACATAAGTATGGGTTCATTCCTGGCTCTCTGTTCTGTTTCATTGATCTATGTGTCTGTTTTTTGTGCCAGTACTATATACAGTTTTGATTACTATAGCTTTGTAGTATAGTTTGAAATCAGGGCCCATGATACCTCTAGCTTTGTTCTTCTTTCTTAATATTGCTTTAACTATCAAGGGGTCTTCTGTGGTTCCATATGAATTTTAGGATTATCAACCACATACAATATTGAATGCAATACCTCTAGTTGTTCTTCATTAAATATTGCACTAAGATATTTAGGCACTAATATTAGCTTTTAAACAGTGGCAAAATTGTCTTTATTTTTATTTGAACTTAAGCTTTCTAATGAAACAAGCTATAGAGGAGATATTTTTAAACTTTAGACTGAAAACTATCTTGTGTATATCAGATTTAAATCATTTACCTTAAGCATGACACCTGGGAGAAATAAGCTTCATGGTTTCTGTGTCATACAATTTATCTTCCTAGAGATATGCCTAGGTTTATTCTGATTAATTTTTCTGAGTCCCACACAAGGAGTTATGTTTAAGTTTGAATACTATAAAAATTCTTTAATAAAATTAAAATTACATAAATTCTTGGTAGTTTGTTCAGAATTCCATTTTGCCAGTTCTCTTATGCAGCTCTTCAAATCTCATTTGGGTTTTAGGTATCATTGTCAAATCAGAAACTAGAAAACTAAGGTGCACATCTGCCTACAGTTGGTACATATAGAAACAAGTTTCAATTTACAAAAAAAAAAAATCAATTTACAGCAGTTAGAGGCCAGGTGCTCTCTTCTTCTTATAAGATTTAGGAAAGCTCTCCATTTAATTATTCTTAACTTTCTAATCTCATTTATCAAACTATGCTGTGAATATGCTGAAGAACCACTTTATCAAGTGAGTGGGAAGTGATTAAATTAGAAACTGTGGGACTTCCCTGGTGGTCCAGTGGTTAAGACTTCGCCTTCCAATGCAGGGGTGGTGGGTTCGATCCCTGGTCGGGGAGCTGGGATCCCACATGCCTCATGGTGAAGAAGACAAAACATAAAACAGAAGCAATATTGTAACAAATTCAATAAAGACTTTAAAAATGGTCCACATCAAAACAAAAATCTTAAAAAAAAATTAGAAACTGTGCAAGGTACCCATTCCATAGAAGGCTAACTAAAATGTAGTCTGTAACACTGTTGGCTATAGGAGAGAAAAAAAACAATATCATCTCTAGTAACACTTCATAAGCCATCTGTTTTCTTTTATATATCCAGAACAATACCACCATTATCTTTCATATCTTTGATACACACACACACTCCACACCCTGAAGGGTTGGGCTATGGCCAAAGCTGTACCAAACCTGGCATCTCTCATATCAATCCCATAGACTCCATGGTCCAATAATGGACATGTCACCCAAGGTATATCAACCAAAATCCTTTCTCAGGTTTTTTATAAGGGAAACTTGTAGGAAAGTTTCCTCTTGATCCTAGGGTTAAAGAATAAGAAGTCCAGAGATGCCTGCAGTCCTGGTTCTTGGAGATAACCAGACTGACAGAATAACGCCAATACTCAAATGGAAAGTAAGAGGCATAGAGAGATTGCAGACAGTGTTTTGAATTCTTGAAGGATCCAATTCTCCCTAGTTAGAATTGGGTTTTCCATAGTCTGCAACTAATAGAGTCTTGACTACCTCCTTATCATATAACGCTATTTAATTCATTTGGCAGGAAGTTTGTAATTTAATCTAGTATGGATAAAAGGAGTTCTTTTAAATCCATTTCCAGGAACGTCCCTGGAAATTCTACCATTATAAGTGATGTTTAGATCTCAAACGTTCCACCAATCAATTATAATAACTATAATATTAGGAAAGTTTATTAAGCTCTAACTAGGTATTCTTGACTGTTGTAATTCTCACAAAAACTATATGAGGTAGATGGCTTTAATGTATGTATATTTCACACATATGAAATACAGAGTTTAATTAACTTCCCTGTAAAAGTAATAGGCTTAGTGACCAAACTTAAATCTGTTTGTGTGTTCTTAACTCCTCCACTACCTTGCCTCTCTTCTGGCATACCAACTGTGTGCCAGTAATGGTCTGAATAGTATAGATGCAGGGAGAACAAGACATAGTCTCTGCTTCACAAAGTGTATAGTTTAACATATAGTCTAGTGGGGGATATAGGCAAATCATAGACAGTCTTCAACACTGTCTCAGTTTTCTCAGGCTATCATAACAAAATAACATAGGCTATGTGGCTTAAATAACAGAAATTTATTTTTTCACAGTTCTGGAGGCTGAGAAGATCAAGGTGCCAACAGGGTTGGTGTCTGGTCCGAGCTCTCCTCTTTGGTTGCAGATGACTGACTTCTCATTGAGTGGGAAATGAGATAGAGGAGAGATGGTCCTGTCATACAGCATTCACATCTATTCAAGCTGGTTGCTAGCTTATTCTCCAATCCCTGAGAATCTAGTGGTATCTCTAGATTTTTCTGTAGTGAGGTCTGTTGGTTACTGTCTGTGGCCTTTAAAGTGGGATCTAAGATAACCCCAGGCAAGAGGCATTCTGTCTTCTGTGGCTTATATCTGATCCATGGAACTCTTTTTTGTGGAGAAAGAAAGAGAGCTCTCCGGTGTCTCTTCTTATAAGGACATTAATCCTGTCAGATCAGGGCCCCACTCTGATTTCACTTAACCTTTATCAACTCCTCCCAGAATCTATCTCAAAATACAGTCACATTGGGACTTGGGGGTTTACCATATGAATTTTGGGGGGATACAAACATTCAGTTTATTTAAAAAGGGGGGAAGGTAAATTCACTAAAGGGTAGGGTAAACCCAAGACTTTATAGGAACTACATCATAAGCTCAAATAAGGCCTCCCACAATAATTTTGGTTAAATGAAAATAGATTTTGATAAAGTATAGATTTCATACATTTCTGCCACCTCTTGCATGTTGTATTTTACTTAACTTAGGCTAGGAGGATCACAGAAGATGTAATTATGCAAATGAATACATAGAATAAGTAAGGGTCAATGACTTACTAAACTATAGCCAGATACCTAAATTTATTTTTATTTATTTATTTATTTATTTATTTGCGGTATGCGGGCCTCTCACTGTTGTGGCCTCTCCCGTTGCAGAGCACAGGCTCCGGACACGCAGGCTCAACGGCCATGGCTCACGGGCCCAGCCGCTCCGCGGCATGTGGGATCTTCCCGGACTGGGGCATGAACCCGTGTTGCCTGCATCGGCAGGTGGACTCTCAACCACTGCGCCACCAGGGAAGCCCAAACGACTTATTTTATTTTGTTTTTTTGCGGTACGCGGGCCTCTCACTGTTGGGGCCTCTCCCGTTGCGGAGCACAGGCTCCGGACGCGCAGGCTCAGCGGCCATGGCTCACGGGCCCAGCCGCTCCGCGGCATGTGGGATCTTCCCAGACTGGGGCACGAACCCGTGTCCCCTGCATCGGCAGGCGGACTCTCAACCACTGTGCCACCAAGGAAGCCCCGGATACCTAAATTGATGTTGGTACCTTGGCTGGAAAAATATAAAATCAATGAGCCAAAGCACACCCATCTCAGAGAGCTGAATTAGAACAGGAAGAAAGAAAGGCCTTTTGTATGATTCTGGGAGCCTGTGCTGTGTTAAATTGATGGAGAGCTGAATGACTGGTTCTCCCTTTCCTGCACCTATTTTCAACTGATGAGGGGAAATACAAGTTTTATGCCTGAACATCATAAAATTATGATAATGGTGGAATCTATTTCCTGAAATCATCTCTCTACAGATATATAATTTTGAAATCAAGAAGAAAAATTATCATGTCAGTATCTTTGAATTCTGGGTCCTATCCAGACATAATTCAGGATAATTTTAGTCAATGCTAGGAAGCCTCTAGAATACCCATGTCTAGAATAAAATTATGGTCAGCCTAATTCAGCAGTTCTTAAGCTTTTTGCACAGTACAGTCACCTGAGGAGCTGGTAAAAATACCTGGTTCCTGCTTCCTGCCCCAAATCAAATAAATCAGAGTTTCTGGGGATAGGACCTGGCATTTTAAAAAGCTTCCTAAAATATTTTACTGTGTAGAGAACTACTAGCCTAATGTTGAGAAGCCACAACCTAAGGTAGCAACCAGTTAAATGCCTTGCTCTAAAATTAGAAGGCCCAGCCTGTGTAGACCAAAGTATTCTTATTAGCCAATGCTTGAGTATAGAAATTTCACCTAAAGGTGGTCATATCTCACTGAAGAGTCATCACAGCCAATCATTAGTCAAATGGAATCAAACATTGTTGAGTGGCAACTGAAGATCGAAGGCCACAGTTGGGGAGTGGCTTAGGGAAGTGTCATTTTCTGAGACCAGATGGTGATTAAAGACATTCAACCTGGCTTTCTGTTTGTAAGCTCCACTGAGGTGATAAATTTTTCTAAGTCTTCCTTGAAAAACTAATTGGGGGAACTTGGTCGTAAGCAGCACTCAGGTAGGAAATTTAACTGCAATTTAGAAACTTTAGAATCAAGTATCCCTTCAGGGACTCAAGTCTGTAAAAAAGGAAGTCCTGTTCTCTCTTGGACACATGGGCAGTGATGAAGAGGACCACATCCCAGGCTGCCTGTCAGCACACTGCCAAGTAGGGAGGAAAATTTGTTGTTATCATTTGATGTGGATGACTCATTTTCTTTTCCAAGCATTGAGATTTGCATATGACTTCTATAACCCTTTAGGAATGACTCTGCCATAATCAGCTTCTGTCCAATAATAAGGTAGCACAGTAGGACACTGAAGTGTTCAGATTTTGTTTGTTTTTGCCAGTAAGCCAGTAGAGCCATTAAATCCCTCTGAGCAAGTAAGTTACATGCATACAGTAGTATCTAAGGAACTTCCCTCTATAGAAAGATGTAGTTGGAGAAGGAGAAAGAATAGGCAAAGAGATCAGCTAGAAAACCTGGTAATAACTATTCTGAGGCAGTGAGGACCTAAACTATCTATCTAAAAACACACACGCACACAATGGAGGCTGCAGGGTTTGTGTTTTTTTTCAATAGAAATGTAACAGGATGGTAAATTGAAAAGTTTTTTGTGGTATCATGATACAATACATATGACACTCCAAAATGGATACAATGCCACAATGAAAAATTGTCAAAGGAAGGTACAATCAATGCTGATACTCTTCTTAAATGCCTACTCACATAGAAGATAAAAGCATGCTGGAAGTTAGAGACATTTTGGAGAAGATTTCTTTGGATAGAGCTGTTGCTGTTCTATGAGTCCTTCTACTGCACATCCCACCCACCCTACTCCCACGGAGAAGAGTTAAAGAAGTTTTCAGCCTTCACCTCAGCCGAGAGAGAGGGTAAGGAAGGAAAGAGGGAAGGAAGTCTAATTAGAAAATGTAATATGTATTTCCTGCAGGATGGAAGACATGGAGGCCTAGTGGCTGATTCGTGCCACTTAAACATGAGTAACTAACTAACATTTAGAGCTGATTGAAGTAGAAATTGATGCTACATTGTGTAATTTGAATCCTCAGTGTTTATAGGGCAAATTATACATGTGCCCTGTGTAGTAGATATAAGCCAGACAGAAGATAGAGTATCTCTTGTCTGAGTCATCTTAGGTCCCATTCTAAAGGCCAATTATAGGAACAAACAAACCTCACTAGAGAGAATTCTCTAGCGAATCTGGAAGTACCACTGGATTCCAGGGATTGGGGAAGAAGCTAGCAACCAGCTAGAGTAGATATGAAATCTGTGACAGGAACACCCATGAAAATGCATGTGTTAGGAGGAGAAAGGATAAGTGCCATCGTTTCTAAAGATCCATGACAGTTGCAAATGCAGGACCAAGAATAATAATACCCTTTTCTTTCTCTTCTGCTCTCCTTTGCTCCGAGTCTGAGGGAGCCAGAAATCCCAGTTAGAAAACTAAGAGAGCAGAAATCACAGAACAGCTGGTCTGGGAAGGAGAAAAAAGTCAACTATATTTCCCCGGCTAAAAATTCCCCACCTGCAAGATGGGGGAGGAGAGAAGCCCCAATATCTAACCAGGGTCAGACTTTGAATTTTTACTAAGGCTAGAGATTTTTAAATCACTGAATTAAGAATGTGACCAACGTTCCTTTATTGCTTAAGAATAAACACAAGAGTCATAGGGCCTGTCAGAATTTTTATCCAAGAATAAGGGAAAATTAAGCCTGCAGAATAAATTTTAAAGGATTGTGAGACACAAAAAAATAAGGTTATTTTTAATTGTATTTTATGAGTGTTGCCAATGTAATCTAATATTTATAAAACTCAAAGTTAAGAATGACCGAGAAAGGCACAGAGTAATAATCACATTTCATACATTTGCAGTATCTATATTTAATAATTTCATATATATTCTCTTATTTGATCCTAAATATCCTGAAGATAGGACAGAAATATATATATTTTTTCCATTTTACAGAAGAATAACCTGAAGATCATGTTAACAAGTGGTTTATCTAAGGTATTAACACGTGTTAGAGTAGGTTTTGAAGTTAAGACCAGAATCCAAATATACTGTCCCTAAATCTTACCCGAGGGCACAGCTCCTTAGGTAAGAAGTAACCTTTGAAATTTCCCTAAAAGCTGTTTCCATTAATTCACTGAGTAAAAGTTACTGATCATCTTCCATGTACCAGGCATTGTTGGGGATTCATTATGGAAGAAATCAGAAAATTCCACTGCTCTCATAGAACTTCCATCCTAATACAGGGAAACAGACAATAAACAAATAGAACAAACAAATAAAATGTTATGTCAGGTGGCAAATTCTGTGAAAATATTCATAAAGCAGGGTATGAAGGATAGCAAGGGTTAAGAGTGGGAGTTCCTGTATGTTTTGTAGGCCATAAGGCCTGAGAGAGGAGTGCACTTGCAAATAACCAAAGACACTATGGCAAGAGCAGGGTCAGCAAAGGAGGATGGTAGGAGATGATGCTCTAGCAGTGCAAGGAGGCGGTGGGGGGGGGGGGCAGCGGGAAGGGGGGTGAGGTTTGAGGAGAAGACCATATAGTACCTTCTAAGACCTGGTAAGGAATTTGATTTCACTATGAATACAGTCAAATGGCTTCAACAGAGGACTAATTTTGCCTAACTTACCTTTTTTTTGTTTTGTTTTGTTTTTTCAAAAAACAGACATTCTGGCTTATATGTAAAAAATAGACTCTAACAGGCAACGGTGGGGATAGGAACACCAGTATGGGTGCTACTAATAGTCCAGGCAACAGCTAGGGTGGTGTTGGAGGTGTCAGGAAGTGTTGACTCTCTACAGTTTTGATTTGGCAGGCAGTCCTCAGGCAGCCTCAATGTGTATTTCCTTAGGTTATGTTTGTGCAATTTATAACAAAAGATGTCTATAACAAAAACGTTTACTCTTCATGCCCAAGGGTTCTTCACTTCCTTTGTTGGGAAACATGAAATCCTTCAGGTCATTGCCATTTAAAATAATCCTTGACCATCCGATGTAGCTCGCCTTCACCCGTAGCAGAGTCCTCTGTCACTAAATGCTACTCTATACTATTTATGCTGTTTTCTTTATACTACTTACTGTAAGTTGTGATTGTAGATTTATTTATGTGTTTATGTGGCCATTGCTCATTTCTCTCACTAGACTTTAAGCCCTCAGAAGGCAAGGTCTATTTGTGTTTTGTTCATTGTTGCATACTGAGGGCCTAGTCTACAACTTATACAAAGTAGTTACTCAAAAATATATTTTGAATTGATGAATAAAAATAATATCACCTTATACTTTCCTTGTAAGGTATCCCAGTCATCTTTTTCTTTCTCTATTTATATCAAAAAGCTAAGGAAAATATCTGATTTCAATTTTAAAAATTCCTTTTTTTTAAGAAAAAAAGAGACCATCTTGCCCCTCCCCCCTACTAATTAACAACTACATTGATTATATACTGTGGTAGGCAGAATGGTGGCCCCTCAAACATGTCCACACCCTAATCCTCAGTATTTTGAATATGTTACATTGCATGAGGAATGTGATAGGGAAAGCAGAATTATACAGAAAAGGGAAACTAATGTAGCAGATGGAATTAGGGCTGCTAATCGGCTGACTTTACAGTGGGGAGATTATCCTGGATTATCCAGGTGGACCCAGTGTAACCACCTGAGCTCTAAAAGGGGAAGAGAGAGTAGACCATGAACTAAGAAATGTGGATGCCAGTCTCAGTTTAAAGCCTGCAAGAGAGTGGGGACCTGAGTCCTACAACTGCAAGAAGCTTAGTTCTGCCAACAACTCATATGAGCAGGAAACAAATTCTCCCCTACACTCCCAAGGAATTACAGAGATATAGACACCTTGGTTTTCTCTCATGAGAAACCTACTGGACTTCTGACCTAGAGAACTATAAAATCAATTCATGTTATTTTGCACAACTAAATTAGCGGTAATTCA
Source organism: Aethalodelphis obliquidens (assembly GCF_003676395.1). Classification (NCBI taxonomy): domain Eukaryota; kingdom Metazoa; phylum Chordata; class Mammalia; order Artiodactyla; family Delphinidae; genus Aethalodelphis; species Aethalodelphis obliquidens. The sequence goes on from NW_020837961.1 coordinate 11,591,157, forward strand.
TTATGCCAGCAGTAAAAACTAATAGAATTTCTTGTGTAAGTATTCATTTAGCTGTCTCGCTTGTTAGTTTTTTAACTTCATGTATTTTTTATAATTATTTTGTAACATAATGGCTGATATTATTGGAATATATTTTTACTTTGAAAACTTTGCTCATATTCTTATAAGAACATTGATGTTCTTAAAACCTTGAGTAACACTAATAGTGAATTTTCAAAATCAAAATTTAAATTTAAAGAATGTTCTAGATACAGTTAAATCTTAATGCCATTTGTTTACTAACACGACATTTTCTAACACGTCCTATTGCTTTCTTGGTGTTTCTATTGTTGTCTTATTCTTATGGCCTTATTTTATGTTTTCAGTCCTATAATTATTACTCAGAGCTATAAGACTGGATATGAGGAAATGAGAAAAGTTGAAAGGCAACTTGAATCTGTTTATTACTATAACTACTCAGAAGGATTACTAGCAGATTTAAGAGAAAAGAAGTAAACGATCTTTACAAAAATGAGAATTAGGATAATCCATGAATTTCACTTCACATCACTTCTCATTTGTTATAAGGTTTTAAGTGCAATGTAGAATTTTAAGAATGGTCAGAGACAAGCTAACATTCCCCTGAGTGACAGAGACTAGCACCTTAGCTCTTCTGTGTACCAGTAGGAACTAGGGAACTTTGAAGCATATTCAAAGAATTATATTTCTTGGGGAGGAAGTCTGGCCATGCATTCCTGAGGCAGGGTTAACAGAACCTGGAGAAATAACTTAGCTTTACAGAAAGAGACATTGCCACAAAATCTAGTCTTGAAATTTTATTTTGTTAGTTATTTTTTGTTGAGTTTTTTTTTTTTTTACATCTTTATTGGAGTATAATTGCTTTACAATGGTGTTTAGTTTCTGCTTTATAACAAAGTGACTCAGTTATACATATACATATGTTCCCATATCTCTTCCCTCTTGCGTCTCCCTCCCTACCACCCTCCCTATCCCACTCTAGGTGGTCACAAAGCACCCAGTTGATCTCCCTGTGCTACGCGGCTGCTTCCCACTAGTTATCTATTTTACATTTGGTAGTGTATATATGTCCATGCCACTCTCTCACTTTGTCACAGCTTACCCTTCCCCCTCCCCGTATCCTCAAGTCCATTCTCTAGTAGGTCTGTGTCTCTATTCCTGTCTTACCCCTAGGTTCTTCATGACATTTTTTTTTCTTAGATTCCATATATATGTGTTAGCATATGGTATTTGTCTTTCTCTTTCTGACTTACTTCACTCTGTATGACAGACTGTAGGTCCATCCACCTCACTACAAATAACTCAATTTTGTTTCTTTTTATGGCTGAGTAATATTCCATTGTATATATGTGCCACATCTTCTTTATCCATTCATCCAATGATAGACACTTAGGTTGTTTCCATCTTCTGGCTATTGTAAATAGAGCTGCAATGAACATTTTGGTACATGACTCTTTTTGAATTATGGTTTTCTCAGGGTATATGCCCAGTAGTGGTATTGCTGGGTCATATGGTAGTTCTATTTGTAGTTTTTTAAGGAAACTCCATACTGTTCTCCATAGTGGCTGTACCAATTCACATTCCCACTAGCAGTGCAAGAGTGTTCCCTTTTCTCCACACCCTCTCCAGCATTTATTGTTTCTAGATTTTTTGATGATGGCTATTCTGACCGGTGTGAGATGATATCTCATTGTAGTTTTGATTTGCATTTCTCTAATGATGAATGATGTTAAAAATATGGAACGCTTCACGAATTTGCGTGTCATCCTTGTGCAGGGGCCATGCTAATCTTCTCTGTATCATTCCAATTTTAGTATATGTGCTGCCGAAGCGAGCACTTGTTAGTTATTTTTTGAAAGAGAAGCCTATTTCACTTCCTGAAGCAAGTGCAGATTGAAAAAATATAATAGCTTTACTGAATTATAAGTCAAGTACCATAATATTTACCCTTTTAAAGTACAAAATTCAGTGGTTTTAGTATATTCACAGTTATTCAACCCTCACCATTATCTATTTTAAGAATATCACCCAAAAAATAAACTCTGTACCCAATAGTAGTCACTCCTCATTTCTCCATTCTCCCAGGCTTTGGCAACCATTAATCTGTTTTCTCTTTCTGTGGATTTGCCTCTTCTGGACATTTAACATAAATGGAAATATACAATATAAGGACTTTTGTGACTGACGTCTTTCACTTAGCGTTATGTTCTCAAGATTCATCCCTGTTGTAGCATGGATTGGTACTTTGGTACTTCATTCATTTTTATTGGTAAACAATATTCCATTGTCTGGATATACCACATTTGTTTATCCATTATACAGTTTATGGGCATTTGTGTTGTTTCCACTTTTTGGCTATTATGAATAATGATGCTATTAACTTCTATGTACAAGCTTTTATGTGATCATATTTTTTTCATTGCTATTCACATATATCTTGAAGTGCAATTGATCATTCATATGATAACTCTATGTTTAACGTTTTGAGGATTACTGAACTGCTTTCCAATGTGACTGTACCACTTAGCATCCTCACCAGCAATGCGTGAGGGTTCCAGTTTCTTCACATCCTTAACAACACTTGTTATTTTCTAATTTTATTAATATTAATATTATTATTATAGCAATCCTAGTGGCTGTGAGGTGATATCTGATTATGGTTTTGATTTACATTTTTCTGGTGACTAATGATGACCATCTTTTCATGTGCTTATTGGCCATTTGTACATACTTGAAGAAATATCTATTCAAATCCTTTCACCATTTTTAATTGGGTTTTCTTTTTATTGTTAGGTTGTAAAAGTTCTTTGTATACACTGAATACAAGTCCCTTATCAGATATAGGATTTGCACATATTTTCCACCAACTGTGGGTTGTCTGTTTACTATCTTGATGGTATCGTTTGTAGCACAAAAGTTTTTAATTTTCATGAAGTCCAGCTTATCTTTTTTTTTTTTTTTTTTGGTAGCTGGGTAACTTTACCTAACCCAATGTTACTAAGATTTACTCTTAAGATTTCTTCTAATACTTTTATAGTTCAGCTCTTACATTTTAAACGGTGATTCATTTTGATTTAATTTTTGCGTATGTTGTGAAGTAGGGGCCCAATTTTACTCTTTTGCATGTGGATATACACTTTTTCCAACACCAATTGTACCCATTGAATGGTCACGCCATCTTTGTCAAAGTACAATTGACTATAAATGTGGATGCTTACTTCTGGACCCTCAGTTCTATTCTATTGATCTGTATGTCTGTTCTCATCCTAATCCCACAGTATCTTGATTATTGTACGTTTGTAATCAGAGTATGTAAGTCATTCAATTTTGTTCTTCTCAAGATCATTTTGACTACTCTGGGTTCCTTTAATTTCCATGTGAGTTTTAAAGTCAACCTGTCAAATTCTGCAAAACTGGCAGCTAGAATCTGTAGATCAAACTGGGGAGTATTCCCATCTTAAAAGTATTAAATCTTCCAATCAATGAACATGAGCTTTCTGTCAATTTATTTAGCTCTTCTTTAATTTCTTTCAACTATGTTTTGTAGTGTTCAGTGTACAAGTCTTACTCTTCTTTCATTTAATGTATTCATGAATATTTTATTCTTTTTGAAGCTATTATAAATGGGATTGTTTTATTATTTTACTTTGGATTGTTTGTTGATTAGATATGAAATATAATTGATTTTTGTATATTGATCTTATATCCTGCAACCTTGCTGAAGCAGATACAGTTTTTTATATGTACTGTATTTGCTGATTTTAAATCAAATATGGAATATTTAATAAAACTTTTACTCCTATGTTTTTTAAAAAGTTTAGACCTTATAATAGTTTCTTTAAGGAACAAAATATTTATTTCATATCTTCTGCTTCCATAACTATGAACAAGTATTTTCAGTAAGATACTGTATGAAGCAAAATGGATACAAAAACATACCCCATATGATCCTTGCTCTCCATAAACTTATTATCTGTTAGAAAAGATGATATACACACATAACTGTTTTTATGCAACAGGCCCTATACTTAAGGCATACAAAAAAGTAAGCTATTTTGTTTTTAAGATACATCTACTTGCCCTTCTCTGCATAAAAAGAAACCTCTTATGTTTAGTTTGGCTTCACTTTAACTCAAATTTTTCATTAAATAAGTATCTTATTTTTATATTATTTTTACACATTATTTGATGTGTCTAATAATTTTACTTGCAAAACAGCAATATGACATCGCAGTGAAACATAAGTAGAGACATGGCACTAGCAATGTTAGCATGGTTATAAATAGAGGATTAACAATGGATATACTTTATCTTTCTTTTCACTATATTGATTTTTTAAGTAGGTTTTAAACTTTAACATATGAAACACAGTTCAATATAATATTATGGCAGAAACTGCAAGACATTTAAGCTATAAACCTTCAGTTGGCTTATTTTTTTAAATAATATCACTTATGGTTCATTGATATTTTAAGTGCTTACTAGCTATTTCTTATGAAAACTTTAAAATATAGTTAGTTTTAAAATATAGTAGTAATTTTAAAATATGTCTATAATGTAGTGATTGTTTATTACTGTTCTCTAAATTCAGGTATAAATTGAACGTCTTAGCCAAGGATAAATGTGATACTCATACTTTCATTACATGTATTAAAGTGAAGTCACTGCAACTTACCACCACTCCCATCCCCACCTGCACCCCCTTCACACAAGACTTGCCATTCCTACAGTATCTGCTCATCTTTATAACTTTAGTCCCTGTAATAGCTTCTGACATGTGAGTGTTTCCTAAGTGTTTAAGTGAATGAAAAAACAAAGAAAGGAGACATCTACTGAAGTTTTAAGAAAAAAATGGATCACTGTGAAATTGAGGATTAAAAGAAGTTTCCAAAGAGAGTATTAGGCATATAGAGATTCATAAGACTTCCATGATCAGAAAAGAAAAGAGGGGGCCTTTGAATTGTGAAAGAGTCTATGGAAGTGAGATGGTGATTACATCTGAAGGAAAAGAGCAGATAAATGTGATTGGATTAGACACAGGTGTGGGCTCTATATGGCCCTCCAGCTCAATCTAGTCTCCCCACCACCTGTTTTGTTTTATAAAGTTTTATTGGAACGTAGCCACATCCATTTCTTTATGTGTTATCTATGGCTGCTTTTGTGCTATAATGCATGGTTGGGACAGATACCATAGACTGTATGACCCACAAAGCCTAAAATGTTTATGATCTGACCCTTTACAGAAAAGTTTACCAGCCCTTGGATTAGAGCATCCATGAAAGGAAAGCATGGGAAATAACATTAGGGAGTTATTATGATGCTAGAACACAGAGCATTTAAATGTATAGCTAAAGAATTTGGACCCTATTCGAGGACTGATGTGTATCAGGTTGGTAGATCACCCTGGCAGCAGCACATGAGGTAGATTATAATGAGAGACAACACTCAGGAAGAACGGTCAGCCAACTGCTAAATGTGGGAGATGGTCTGGACATGAACTATGGTGGCAGAAACCAGGACGATGGGGTGATGGTGGTAGAGAGAATGGTAGAAAAGGGCAGATACATAGAGAAATAAATCCTCAAGGAGACTCACTGAGAATGGGAGGAAATGTATTGAAAGAGGGAAATGCCAATAACGATTCCAAGTTTTCAGTAGTAGGTAACTGGAAAAATAATGTTGCTCCTGCTAGAAAGTGAGAAAACCACAGACTATGCTGGCTTTGAAGAAATTCTTTTGACATTTTTAAAGCCATGTTATTTGCTGAGATGAGAAATCTTAATGTCTGGCAGGTAATCATAAACATGGCACTGGAGCTCAAAGGCAATTGCCGAAGTACTTGTACTGATTTGAGAAGGAGTGGTTAAAACTGAGAATAGATGCGCTCTCTGGGGGAGAACTGGTGATGATAAGGTACAGGGTGGGGGAATATGTATTAGCCTTAGGGAATGCTTACTCCTAATGGGTATGAGGAAGAAATACCGACACAGCAAAGGTAGCAAGAGTTTTATAGACAGAGCATAGCATCACCTTATCCAGAAAATTGTTCAAAGAGGAAGGATGCACTTAATTTAGTAATATTTTGTTTGAGGATGTAATGAATGTACAGAGCAGGCTATAAGCAGCTCGTAGTCCACTGAAGAAAACAGAATTTAAAATAGAAAAAGAGAAGGATTCTGACAGGTATTGTAAAAACCTTATTATAAGTCATAAGAAAAGAGAAATAACTTTGCATTAAGAGGTTAACGATTGGTTCATAATGACTCATTGGTGTCTTTAAGGGTGGTTTTTGTGAGCAGAAAAGACCATGTAGGAGTTGATTTGGTTTTAAAATAAATGTACAATTTATTAAGGTTACAAATTTTAAAATCTACTCTCTTATTAAGACTTTAACTTTTTAAGTCTTTAGTCAGTCAGCCTCTCTCTGCTCATTCTTCACCCCCTCCTTCTGTTTTAACAATTACTTTTTTTTGCGGTACGTGGGCCTGTCCCTGTTGTGACCTCTCCCGTTGCGGAGCACAGGCTCCGGACGCGCAGGCCCAGCGGCCATGGCTCCCAGGCCCAGCCGCTCTGCGGCACGTGGGATCCTCCCGGACCGGGGCACGAACCTGTGTCCTCTGCATCGGCAGGCGGACTCTCAACCACTGCGCCACCAGGGAAGCCCAACAATTACTTTTAAATATTCGAAAAATATTTGGTGTCACTTAAAAAGTTAATGAAACACCTTTGAATATTATAAACTGCAGTTGTTCACCTTTTTAAAGTACTCTACTTCAGTTATATCATTAACAAAATATCCCAGTATTTGAGTATTCTAATAAATGTATAATTATATGACATCTTAAGTTTGTTTATAATCTCCAATACTATATAACAACTTAATAAAATTTCCACTTTAGCATCTAAATTATTCAATTATGTATTACTTCAATTAGGCACGTTATAAGTACACAAATATTGAACTTTACTAGTTCATACATCTAACATTAATAATATTAATATATCTGATTTTATTCTCTTAAAAATTTTTGTTATTAATTTGATCTCTCTCTAGATTTGAAAAAATCTTATCCGTTAAAGTAATAATAAGGTAATTCTAACCAATTTGGGGGATACTGAGCCAAGATAGTAACAGGCTTTTGTTTAGAGTTGTATTAAATATACTGAGGTCTAGAAATGATCTTTAACATAACTTTATAAACTGGAAGAACTCATGTGTATAGGTCCCCAATCTAATTATATTGTTTGTAAACCTCCCACACTTTTATAGGACTTGATTGGATTTTAGATAATTTTTTGACACCTAAGATATATAAATATTTTTTTCCATTTAACTTTAAAGACCTTTGAACTTGATGGAATCCTTTATTTTTTCATATCCTCTAAGTCCACATAATTACTCTATTAATACTTATTATGTATTAAATTAAGTTAATTCTGAATATACCTCATTGAAACTGTATATTCAGAAAATGTAGAGTCACACTAGAGTCGCACTAGATCCAGGGCTCTGTGAGACTTTCTGGGTCAGGACCTTCATATGAGTAAGGCAAGAGTGGAAGATATGACAGAAAAATTAGCTCACATTTTGAAAGGACATTGTATACCAAAGTGCGGAGTTTGGATTTTATCTCATGTGACAGGTTTTGGGGTGTGTGCGTGTGTGTGTGTGTGTGTGTGTGTGTGGTTGCTAAGATATATATATTTTGTTAAACATATATTTCAAATACAGTTGACCCTTGAACAATGAGGGTTTGAACTGCGCTGGTTCTCTTACACGCAGATATTTTTCTGTAGTAAATACTGCAGTACTACATGGTCAAGTTGGTTGAATCGGAGGATGTGAAGGAACCACAGATATGGGGCTACCTATAAATTATATTCAGATTAACCCCTGAGTTTTCAAGGGTCGACTGTATACACATCAGAAATAGTTCCTCACATATGAGTCCAATCTCTGTTACTTTCTGTCTTAAAGAATTCTGTTGAATTATGAAACTGATAGGCTGTAAAATAGTGAACTTAACATTAAATAAATTTCCCAAGGAAAATTTCTCTATCTCTTCATTAAGAGTCTGTGTTCTCTTCGTTAAATATACCCCAGTGGTTATAGCCACTGAGGTCTGATGTGGCCAAAAAAAGTCCCTTTCTGATCAATGGTACTTTATTTATACAAAATGATACTTTGGAAACAGACACTGTTTGTATATAATTGGAACTCTCAAGACTTGCCCCAAGTCTCTGCTTAAAATGAGTTACCAATGTCTAACATATCATAATCACCCAGAATTTTATGAAAATTACAAAGGCCTGAACATACAATCAAGATTTCTGAGAATGAAGCCTAGGGGTATAATATTTTAATAATGTTAAATTTCTCTAAACTTTGAGACCTGTCAGCTTGGGAGATGTGTAAGGGCAGTTAATTCTCGTGGCCTCTGGGAATTGACATAGGGACCCTAGGAGGTCAGTTAATGCTCTGTGATGGTTCACTGTGTGCATTGGGAAGAATTTATATACTACATCTGACTTTCCTGCCTATTGCCTACTTTTTCAAAGTAAGTAAAGCCCCACAAGTAGCTAAATAAGCAGCTTCAGACAATTTAGAAAACACTGAACTGGGAGTTTAGTCACCACTCATCTTTACTGTGCTTTCAGAGAACAGATGAACTCCAGTGGGTTCACAGAATTCATGATCATTTCAGAATTTAATCTCAGGTCATACTTTATACACTGGAAGCACCTAACTCAATCTCTATAATATTTCATGTCATAGAAGTATATTAATGGGTACACTCTGTAGTTCCAAGCATTAAACATTTTATAGTTAGGTTTCACTGTTCATTACTTTTGCACCAGCAGTCATTTTTTTCATATCTAGTATGATTTTCCATTCCTTAGAGGATGTCGAATTTTCTACTTTTTCATACTTTCTTACTGGCAGCTTCTTATCTCCTTTTATTAATGTTGAAGTCTTCAATTTGTTGCCCTAATGTACCCATATAACAATAGCTTGATTCATTTGTATCAAAGGGAGGACGTGAAAACACAGTAATGCTTCTTGCCTATTTTTACTTTCTTTAAGTGCAAATTGAAAATACTAGAAGACATAGGGTTAACCACTCAAGTTTTTCATCATAGTCTAAAAGAAATGAATGCAATAGAAGGGCTATATTTTTCAATTGCCTCACCACATTTTTTTAAAGGTGGGGCAAGATCTTAGTGCATATGTATATCTGTTTATTTTTTTGCAGAATTACAACCAATTTTATACACATAATTATATAGTTATACTATCTTGAAGAAATAGTGTAATTGTATTTTTTCTGAGATCTGTGAATAAAAATACAGTTAGAATATTAGAATATAAAGAACATATTTTGTTACCCTTTGGTACAGTTTTGCGTTTTTAAGAGGTCTTGTTCCTTAAAACTGAAGGTACATCAGTCATTATGTCTATAACACCTGGCCCACATAGTAATGCTCAGTAAATATTGGGTGAATGAGGGAGGAAGGGAATGGGTACGTGATTAAATGAATCGATGTCATACACATTATTTCTTCTAACTTAACTGCATAACAGAAAAGAGAATGACTCAGCATTGTTTGAGTTTTCTTAAACCACAGAAACTTTTCAATTTCTTAATATGTCATCTGACTTCATATACTATACCAGCAATCACAGGCACACTTGTATAATTAAAAACACTCTATAAAAATTGTATATCCAATATGTAATACCTACTTCCCGAGAAAGCAAATTGTATTACAAATATTGCCCAAGTAAATTTATGTGGTTGAACCGTGGTATTTTTATGTTACTGAATGAGTCTGAGCACTTCAAATGCCTTAAAAGATCCTCTCAGTCATAGGATATTAGAATTCTTCATGGCTGAGAAATCCTGTCTGTCCTGATACTTCTCCTTTGGCCAAACGTGTCTAGATGTTGCTTATTATTGTACATTTTTATATTAGAAAGATAGTTAATCTTCTATATGTAAACTTCTATCATGTAAAGAAGAAAAGTAAAACATATAAGAGGAGAAATATCAGGAACTATACGTCTCAGGTCAACACAAATTTGCCTTTTTAACTGGATATATTAAAAACAATACTAAATAGTTGACATTGCAAAATTCCAGTGATATTTAAAACATGAATGATTTTATATACATATATTTTTTCTGTATTTACTATTTTTATAAAATATTTTGTGGAAGGGAAGGAAATTAAGTATAAGCTCCTATATGCTTAAGACCAAATATGTAAGTTAATGGGAAAATAAAGGCTTTGAAATTTTAAGTTTAGCAAAATCATTATACTGCAAATGCTAAAATATAAATTAAATTCATACTTTTGAAACAAGCATTTGGAGTGCTATGAAAGTCAAGAGATGATAGTGACAGTATAATTCTTCCTACTGCTGTAGGAATAAGATTGCAGAATTGGTAATCAAGGCAATTTATGTTCTAAAATAAAATTCTGCACACTGAATCGGATCTACAAAGACTAAACTTTTTTTCTAAATCCAGGAAAAATGATTTTAAGTCTATCTAAATTATTTTGTGTTAAGACTTTAACAGTCTTTGGATGTCAGTAAACTGTGTAGTTTCTTTGGAGTGAAACAGTAATTTATGCCTAGATGTATCTAAACTTCAAATAACAATATATGTCAGAAGAAAAACCTTTTTTTCCGTGCCTATTGTGAATATGCCCTTGAATTTACATAAAATACTGCAATAAATTGTGACTGATGTGAAAAACAAAACAGAGCTATTATATAAGCGAAAGGCTTATAAAAATAGACCATAAAATAGATTCTGAGCACCATACAAGTTGAAGCCATCTCTTGTAAGTCAAGGTTACTGGAATGTTGGCTTGATGATAATGAATGAGTTGCAGCACCCAGTGTAGTCTATAAGGAATGAGTTGCAGCACCCAGTGGAGTCTATTAGGAGGATGGATGAACCAAAAATCTTCAAATACGCCAGTGAAATCTATACTACTAGGGACTATCTCCCAGAAGTACCTGCGACCTAATTTTTTTCCCATGTCCAAACTTGGTACTATTTTCAAATTTGTCTTCCTCCTTTTTGTAGCCTAAATCTACTTTCCAGTTTTTGAGAACTACATGCTCTCCTTTAGTTCATACACCTTGTCTGTGCTTGTGCCATTAACTTCACCTGGTAGTTTCCTTAAAACCCCTTCCCCCAGCCTCAACCTCCAATACACACACCTTACAAAAATCTATCATTCAAGACCTATCTCAAAGACCATCTCCTTGGAACTCTTCTGATCCCTTCAATCAGGAAACACTTTCCTATTTTTTTTTTTTCCGGTTTCTGTTTGTTTGTTTTGTTTTGTCTTAACAAAGGACTTTGTACATTGGTTGTGGAATTTATCTTAATCCAACCAGTGTTATATACAGTGTTTAGATGAGTCCCTCCCACAAGATTATGCTTTACTTTCTGAAACAAATTATATTCCAAATTATAATTCCTTTGCATAAAGTTGATCATTCCTCTGAAATTAATAGAGAACTAAATTCTATGAAGTAAAAGTTGATATAATAGAAAATAAACATTTCCCTAAGACTTAACTCTAGGAGAAGTTTCTTTACTCTTAAGGTGAGCAAAATAGTGATAGGATTATTGTGAGGCTAAAATAAGAAAAAATAAAATAGAATACCCAGCACTAGATAGTTGGCAAAAAAAATTAGGTCTTTTCTCTATATATTATATATAATCTAAGTGAGAGAAGAATTAAAAGAAGTGAACTGGTATTGTAGTTTAGACACCCAAGTAATCAATCACCTTATTGAAAAAAAAAAATCACCATGAAGTTGAATAAGGCTTACGAAGATGCTGGGAAATATATATTGTTTTTTCCTGCATCATTACTGTTCTGTTTATGAGAGAAAAGACTCTGGAATAGAGTGTAGGAAGGAGGAAGTATCGGACTTTACCTGAATTACCTGTTTATTCAGAGATGAACTGCAGTTGTCACCAGGGTGACAGTGAGAGAAGAACCGGGTACTTCATTTCAAGCAGGCAGGAAACTGCAGAGAAGGAAGTCTTCACAGTGCTGTCCTAAGGCAAGGCAGGTGGAACCTCAAAAGCTGGTTTCAAACACCACTCAGTAACTTCCAGTTGCTTCATAGCCTCTGAAAGGAGAGAATATGCCTTCAGAGCATTTCTCATGGCAAAGAGGAATTCAGAATAGTTACAATGAATTAAGAAGAAATCGAGTTTAACTTAACTGAAAGACATTTACTTCTTTTTATTTTGCTTCAAATGGCATTTAAAAATATTTCACTACCATATAAATATGTGATATCAGCATATTAGCTAACTGGATGTGTCAATATATTTTTGTTGTATTAAAAGAGGCAAAATTCATTTAATGAAATGAATATATTCACTGTAGTCCATGATAATTGGTCTGATATTGTATGGCCAATTCTGGAAGCAAAACCCAGTTGAAATTTCTTCATTACACTAGTTTCATCAATAGCAGTCTGTCAGAATTACAGGCATAAAATCTCATAATGTGTTTTCAGTGAATGGTTGAAGGTCTGAATGGATAAATTAGAGGACACATCTCCCCTCCTGTCTCAACTTTACCATCTCTAATAGTTGCACTTAAATGACATGACTAAAGTTATTTAACCCTGATAAAGTGTCTCTACATAATAAAATTTACCCAAATGTATTTTTAACATATGTCTTGTGCCAAGAAATGTATTTTTCATATAGATTTGGTACTTTTTCCCATCATATTTTATTGACAATATCCTCAAATGATGTTACACTTTTCATTGAATGCTTCTCATATTGCAGACAGGGATTCAGGCATCATGAATGTACTCAATGGCTTAATTTTAACGTTGTTTCCAGTACAGTATTGCTGAGATGATGCAGCAATTTTATTGATATAAACATCAGAAAATTTCAAAACAATAAAAATGTAGTCAAAATTGTTGTTAGACTCAGGGATCTACTGTGTACTTGAGCCACCTTTAAATGGTGTACTTCTATTCATACCAAGTATCAGCTGCAGAGGGCCCAAGACTTTAGAACTTGTGCTAAATGCATGCATTGCCTGGGGGATTCCCAGTGCTGTTGGTGATAGACAGGTGGTACCCTGCCCCTTGTGCAGCACCAACATTGCCCTTAGATGGCCACCATCTTGCAGGAGAAATGGAGTCTAACTGCCTCAGGTGCACCATCTGTCCAAAGGGAGTTGGTTACCACATAATTCTGAGCTTCCTTATCTACATCATGTTTTTATTATATACATTAAAAATGAGACTGTCCTTTCACATATTCTGTTAGAATTGAACTGTGTCAAAGTAAACGTTTGTGTTTATAGTAAAAATTCTTGTGTCAAAGTAAAATTTGTGTTGATAGTAAAAATTTTGACTTATTCTTGTGAAGGTTTAAAGATGTCTTTTCACATGAGGTTCCCAAATTTATTTGTTTTCTTGAATTTCTCCTAGTAATTATGTTTCCTATGCTTAATTTTTATTTTTTTCCCATGTTGTGTGAATAACAGACTTGTTAAAATGAGAAGTAGTTTTACTTTCTTAAAATATTACGTTGATTTTCTATAACTTGACTGAATCATTCTTAGTGATCTAAGTTCTTTCCTATAATTTTCTTTCAAGACAGATATAGTATTTGTTTGATTAAGTGTGAAACAACATACATTCTTTTGCCAAAAAGGCTGTAATATAACAAGAAACCTTTTAGGAAATTAAGTAAATCTATTTTTTAAATGATACATTCATTGTACGTATATGTCAGTTATAAATGATCATTTATGATCCTCTAAAGTTTTGTACAAAACTGTGGTAAATTTTGTGCAAAGAAAAGAAGCTCCATAGGTAGATGATTAGCTATTAGTCATTTTGTTTGAATGAGAGCATAATGAACCTTTTTGGCTTCTATTATCATGCTGACACAATCAAATAAACTTATAGAAGAAAAATGTTAGCTGAAAGAAAGAAAATAGGGGTAATTGTTCCACCTGTACTTTTTTTTTAAGTGACTGGATTCAATGCAATTTCAAAAAATCTGGTAACTTATACATCTATTGTTCTATAAAGTAACTTACTGGAATACTTTGAAACATATGGCAGAACCAGAGATTGTTAGGTTTCCACAGAGAGAATTCTTTAAGGGATACTACTGGTCACCTAATTTTGCCCACTCTTTAATAGTCAGTTTGGCTTCCTGAAGTTCAGGTATCCACACATGTTGGTGCACATATATTTTAGAGATTCTTTATTTTGAGCACTTAAAAACACAAGAATTGGATTTGTTTCTATAACATCTACATATACATATATTTAGTTTCTTTTAGGTAAAGATATTCAACTAATATAACATGCGTTATGATATCAATTTACAATTCCCCCTTGTCAAGGAAGAGTAGTCACCCTTGGTCTGTGTTGCTAAGACCTATTTCTTCTGTGTTCCACACAAGGCAGCGTTGGAGTGTCTGCTTTTTTCAGGGCCCTTATTGTTATTTGTGTATAGGTATGCATAACCTACATTGATCCTAAAACATTCAATATGGCTTTAAAATATTGCCATGTTAAAACAACTAAACATAAGTGAGAAAATTAGAGTAAAGAGGCAATAAGGTAATAAAAATATGTGAAACTAGGAGTAAAGTTTAACACCACTCTTTCTAGAGGCCCAGATAACAAGTCTAGATCAGTTATGCAGTTTTCAGCATATGCTAAAGTGCTTAGGGACACAGTTATTCTTGGCACTGAGAGAAATGTGTTCCTTTTTATCTTCATAAAAGAAATATTGTGTAAGGCATTGACTCAAAGGTTTCAAAGCTAACAAAACTGCCCAATAGTTCATAAAAATGGCAATAACTTTGTAATGTGTTAACAATAAATTTCATGTTAAAGTTTATCAAAGTTGCTTATGGTCTGATACTAAAGTCTGGTTTTGCAGGAGCAATTCTATGGCATGTGACTGCTTGTGAGTTTGTGTTTGTGAGTGTGAGTGTGTGATAAGGAAAGATGGGATAGGGGAGAGGTATCCTCAAGGCAAAGGGACATTACAAATCTAGTCCAGTAACAAAGATTTCTGTGGTGTAATTAGAAAAATAGTAACTATCATATCTAGAGAACATGAAAAATCTTAGTCGTCACTTAACACATATGTTCATATTTAATCTTTACTGACAGGCATCAACATCAACTGATTTATTTTTTTTTCTTTTTGTATTGTTGACTTTGCTCTTATATTTCTTTAACACTTTATTAACGTCATCTATGCATGCATTTTGGGGAACTATAATATTTATTTTAATTTTATTTTATATCGGAGTATAGTTGATTTACATGTTGTGTTAGTTTCAGGTGTACAGCAAAGTGATTCAGTTATACATATATCTATTCTTTTTCAGATTCTTTTCCCATACAGGTTATTACAGAGTACTCAGTAGAGTTCTCTGTGCTATACAATAGGTCCATGTTGATTATCTATTTTATATATAGCAGTTCGTATATGTCAATCCCAAACTGCCAATCTATCCCTCTCCCCCCTACCCTTCCCCCCCGTAAATATAAGTTCATTCTCTAAGTCTGTGAGTGTGTTTCTGTTTTGTAAATAAGTTCATATGTATAATTTTTTTATATTCTGCATATAAGCGATATCATATGATATTTGTCTTTCTCTGACTTACTTCACTTAGTATGATAATCTCTAGGTCTATCCATGTTGCTGCAAATGGCATTATTTCATTCTTTTTATGGCTGAATAATATCCCATTGTTTATATATACCACATCTTCTTTATCCATTTATCTACTGATGGACATTTAGGTTGCTTCCATGTTTTCGCTATTGTAAATAGTGCTGCAGTGAACGTTGGGGGGCATGTATCTTTTTGAAGTCTTGTTTTCTCCAGATATATGCCGAGGAGTGAGATTGCTGGATCATATGGTAGCTCTATTTTTAGTTTTTTAAGGAACCACCATACTATTCTCTATAGTGGCTGTACAAATTTACATTCCCACCAACAGAGTAGGAGGGTTCCCTTTTCTCTACACCTTCTCCAGCATTTATTGTTTGCAGACTTTTGATGATGGCCACTCTGACCGGTGTGAAGTGATACCTCATTGTAGTTTTGATTTGCATTTCTCTAATAATTAGTGATGTTGAACATTTTTTCATGTGCTTTTGGCCATCTTCTTTGGAGAAATGTCTATTTAGATCTTCTGCCCATTTTTTCATTGTTTTTTTTTCTTTTTTGATATTGAGCTGCATGAGCTGTTTGTATATTTGGAGATTAATCCCTTGTAGGTCACATTGTTACCAAATATTTTCTCCCATTCTGTGGGTTGTATTTTCGTTTATGGTTTCCTTTTATGCAACCATTTTTCTATTCTTTATCCTCCCCCTCTCTTTCACACAGACATACAAATTTACATAAATAAGACCAAAAAATACTTGTTTTTATTGTGGATATTTTTGTCCTTTTTTCTCCTTCCATGCCATCAACATCCTGCCCCTCATTCTTGCCTTTCCATTTAACATATTAATAGCCTAGTGTTATTCATTCCATATTTTTCTCTATACTCATATAACCACGTACATATACCACATATACACACGTACTTTCATGTATATGCAAACACACACCTATACATACCTAAATATACATATGTACAACATTTTGGTCATTATTTATCTTACCCAAAATGGTATCTTACTATATACACATTTTCAATATCTTGCTTTTCTCACTCAGAATTTCCTCATGGAAATCTCTTTACCACTCTAAGTCATCAGGCATAGGTCTAATTCAGTCTTTGAAATGACTGTATAATAAAGTCATGGAAGGAATTTTTCACATTGTGTTCACTCACTCCCCTATCAGTAGGCCATGACCTTATTTACAATTCTTGGTTACTTTAAAAATGCTGCAGTAAATATCATTTACCTTTAATACTGGAATAAGTTAGAATAGATTCCCCAACATGAAATTGCTCAGCCAAAGATATGCATAATTTTAATTTTAGTAGATATTGATAACCACATGCCTAAAGGCTGTAACACTCCACATTTCCACTAAAAATGTATAATATTACCTTTTATTCCTCCAGCAAAAAATCTAATTCCTGATAAGACACTACTGTGATTTTTATTCAAATTACATTAAATATATATATATATATATATATATAAATTTTAAGAGCTATTAATTGATTTTACTAAAAATTTACTAAATATGCTATACAAGCTACTGACTCTGACTCTCTGGATTAGTGGCAATTTGATGAATATTAGATGGTAGAAATAATATAAATAGAAATTTAGTTAAAAGCAAATATCCCAAACGACATTTGTACTTTTTTCCAACTCCTTCAGTTAATTACGGAACATTATAGGGAGCTCCCAGCTTTGAATGCATCTTTAAGTGTTGTTTCTTACTCCTAATTTTTGGTGAGATTATTTTCTATTCCTTTATAATTGACCCTTAGTTTATTTCTTAGTTTAGCTCTTTATATTTGTAAGAAGTTGGAATAATGTATCTCATAATTGGTGGTTAGTATATACTTATTTGATAAAGAGTGTTTTCCCATTAAGTTGTAAGGTCCATTGAGGCAAGGATTATGTAAAATTTTCTTGTCATTTTTTTCCTCCAGATCATAGTGGAGTGCCTACAGTAGAAAATGTTCTATAAGTAAACGTTGAATTTATGAATGAATTAAATGTTTGACATTAGAACTGCAACAAAACTTTAAAATTCCCTTTTGCACAGATATAAAGCTGCCATACTTTCTGTATGATAATACTAAGCCAGTGTTTTTCAAATGTTTTGGGCCATAATTACATTAAGAAATACACTTCACATACAACTGAGAACACATATATGTATTTGTTCCACAAAATATTGAATAATATTTATCTATACTGTGTGCATTGAGTTCTAATGTTATTTATTTATTCTATTTTACATGATTATATTTCAGTTTTTATGCAAAGCAAGAAAATTAAACTAATTTCATGATCTACTAAAGGGATAAAATAGTTTGAAAAACACTTCCTTGAATATTATCTTTTTCACAACTAAGAAAGGTAATAATAGTAATAATATAATAATACTAGCACTCACATATGTCAGATACTGTTTCAGGTGCTTTATATGCATTGACTTACTTAATCCTTATGACAAAGTATGGAGTTGTTACAGGGGTACAGGGCAGTACTGAGAGATAAAGAAATTTGCCCAAGGCACAGCAAGCAGCAGAGGTGGGATTGGAGCTAGATAATGTCCTTCTAGCCTCAGTGCCCCTAACCACAATAGTCTGCTGCCTCTTCATTAACAAAATTCCCAATTTCATTCTACTGGCTACAATGACCTGGAGGGCAGGGTGTGGATAGTTTATGAAGGTGGGAAATGGATGTGATCCAAAGAAACCAAAGTTCTGATGCAACGATTGTTACTAATTTTCATTTCTAGCTATGGTTTTGAATACCAAGTATTCATACGTGGGACATTCCAAGTTAAAAGTTGGCCAAGCGTTAGTAGTCATTTCTGCTCTGCCTAGCCATGATTCCAGGCCTGCCTGATGCACTCTAGTGCCCTGGAGAGATCAGTGATGTTTAACTAGAACAAGTAGCAGCTCCAGGCCTTAGAAGGCATCAGGAATCTGTCACATTTGGTATTTCTGGTATCACGATTGCTGTGATATTTGATAGTGTCTTCAAAATAAGCATATGCTCACATGTGTATAATGCTATAGTATTGATGAAGGTGGATTATGTGATCATTTTAGGGAAATTCAACCAAGATGAGTAGTCAGTAAAACTGACCTTACAGTCATTTCTGCTCATGGTAGCATTTTCAAATCATACGCTGATTATGCTTTTACAGTTCTGTATACTCTGAACACAAACTAAGATTTCATTTACATCTTACCATAGAAGAATTCAAGAGTATACAAGTCACTTTTTAATTACTTTGTACATATGCAGCTCAAAGCTCTAAGGCACTGAATTGTTTCATCTTTCTTGTTTCCCATTTTATCTCATGTCAGAAAGCATCAGGCCAGTGGTTAAGAGCACAGGATTGAAGGTCAAGGGGCCATGGTCATAATTTTGGGTCTGCCATGTAATAAGCAAGTTAGTTTGGGCAAGTTGTTTAGCATGACACTCTGTAATCTATAAACTGAGGAAAACAGTAGGACTTTGTGGTAGGTTTTTCTTAAGATTAAGTGGTCCTCACAGTGTTTGGTATACCATGAACACTGAATTAAATATTAATCATATTATAATTTCAAAAAACTAGACTCAGAAGATAACAAACAGCAAACATATAATTTCATGGTAACTAAGGTAAACTTCTGGTAGGCTTTTCAACACTAATAATAATTTGAATGTTTAGATGATTTAGAGATGTTAAGACTAAAAAGCACATAAAATATTGAATGTAAACTATTATTTGCTCCTCTCTTTTCAAAGAATATGTTTATTTTATTAGTGTGACAGATCCATGGAATTTGTCCATTCTCTCCTTTATCAAGACGGGCTTTGTAAATTTTCATTCTCATTCATAGGATGGAGTACCATCTGACATGATCATGACAGGGCCTTTCACAAGATGGCCCTTATAAATTTCTTTGCTTTAGTAATTAACATACTAATTTTATCTAATTTTAATTTACTATTAACATAGTAATTTTATATTTTTAGAGGAAAATAAGAATGAAACCTATTTCACAACTTATATAGTTTTCTTGCTGTAGTGGATATTTCTAGAGGAATAGCTATGGTCCTTCTCCCCTTATCTTTGAGACAAAAGTGTAAGGAGCAGAAGCATGGCCTTTTCCACAGCGCATACCCCTGCATCTTGCACCCTATCCATACTCTGTAAATATGATTTCACTCACCAGGCACTGACTGAGGATGTGCTGTATACTTAGTGTGGTGCTTGACACTGAAGACAAGTCAAAAGCTGGGGGAAAAATTAAGGGTAAGTTAATGGAAGAAGATGTGGGCTATGAACAGACCTAGGAAGTAATGAGTCACAGAAGGTAAACCATTACTCCTGTTATTGCTGAACAGAACAACTATTCTTTCAGGCCCTTTCCTTTCCCATGTAGTCATCTAAAGTCACAACAAAGTTGGGGTTAATTTTTGAACTCAGATAAATTTGTGCCAGCAACTAGCAAGTTTTGAATCCAAGCAGAAAATGCCACAGTCACTTTAGCCTTACCACAAAATTTGAACTTAGTTGGATATCTAAAGACTTAAGTTACAAATTTTTAAAATGATGGTCTTTATGTTAAAATATTTTTGTCCTCTCTGAGATTCAAAACTGCCACATTGTTAAGAAAGAGACCATTATTGAAACATGAAGTTTCTCTTGCAAGTTCACAAGTGCTTCCTTTTCCTTCTACAAATAGGTCTCCTGAGCTACAATGAAAGGCATATACTTCTCTCTTAGAACTGTATATATACAGTGAGCCCCAGTAAAAGCAGATGGTAGGTGTGATCATTTTTAACAGCCCTGGAAGTGTCCATATGCTATTCAATAATGGGACATCTGCATGGCCCTTTAGCTCTGGAGTGTAGTTTAAACATAAGCAATTTTTAAGCAACAAGGTGTCACACTATTCATCCATGCGAGGTAAATCAGGGCTTCTGCACTCCTGAGTATACTCAGTGAAAACCCTTCAAGTACTCTTAACCATCCCACCTCCCCAGGCACATGGCATGTTCTTCTAATACAGTTACATTATTGTGCCACCAAGTCAAAAAATTTTGTGAGGTAAAATAGTCATTCAGTTAACACTGGAGTCACTAAGTCACTGCTGCACTGTTGTTTCCCAACAGTGACGCATGGGAGCATTCATCTGGCTATGGGCAGTTGCCTCTACATCCTGCTCTCAAACAGCTATATACTGCCAAGTCTAATTGAGGCACATTCCATACAAATCAGTAAAAATAAACTTTATAGAATAAGGGAGCTTCAATTAAGTTAATTCTGACACACCTAGAGTAGCTCCTGATTTTTTTGTCTTGAATCTCTAACTAAAACCATGTGTTGTATTATTTTTCTAAGCCCTATGTCCTTTGTTTTTTTAAAAAAAAAATCCTCTTCCATCCTTGAACCTTTAACTTCAAGCAAATTAAAAACAGATCGAATAGGTAATAATTACATCCTGACAGATACATTACTGAAAAAAGTTAGCACACAAAATAATTTCCACCAAAGTAATCTGGGGGGGCAATCAAGCCAATAAGCAACGTTACAAAAATAAGATAGAAAATGGCTGCGTCTGATAAAGATTTTGTGATTGTCCTGTTAAATGTTCTTATATTTGTTCACATTGGTATATGGATCTACCCAGTCATAAGCAGAAGTACATTTAGTCATTTACTCATGAAGTATTTATTAAATACTTACTATGTACCAAGCACTGTATTAAACCCCGCCCCCCCCCCAAATATGGCAGTGAACAAAACAAAGATGCTTGACCTTAAGGAACTTATATTCTAGTGGTAGGAGACAGAAACTAAATAAACATGTAAAATATATATCGTACATCAAATGCTGATCAGTGTTTGATCAGCTGGGGAGGAAATGCTGGGGAGGAAAATAAAGAAGGGACAAGGGATAGAGTGTAGATACAGGAAAGAGATTGTAATTTTGCCTAGGATTAACATGAATGATGTCGCTAGTGAAGTGATATTTGAGCAGATGACTGAGATGGAGGTAATGGAGCAAGCCATGTGGGCACAGGACAAGAACACATAGAGCAAAGGATGCCCAAATTTAAAAAATCCTGAGGCAGAAGCTTTCCCCGTTTGTTCAAGGAAATTGAAAAGACTAATGTGGTTGGATCCAAGGAAGGGAGAAAAATAGTAGTGGGAGTTGACCCGTATGAAGCCTGATAAGCCATTGAAAGAACTTTGGCTTTTATTCTGAATCATAAAGCTACCAGAGGGTTTGGAACAGAGAAGTGATGTGATTTGATTTCTACTTTAGAATATTTTAGATTGCTAGCTTATCTATTGAGAATAGTGTGTGTGTTGTGTGTGTGTGTCTGTGTCTGTGTTTGTGTGTATACACATGGTAACAAGGACAGAAGAAAAGAGACCATTTAGGAGCTTAATGCAATAATACAGGCAAAACATTATGGTATTTTGGAGCAAGTCAAGAGAGAGAGGACCTGTTTGGGATATTTTCAAAGGTAGAGTCCACTTTATTTGTTAATATATTGGGCATGCATGTGAAAGAAAGGGAGCTGTCAAGTATGATTTCAAAGTTCTGGTCTGAGCAGTAGGAAAGATTGGTGCTATTTACTGGGAAGGGAAGACAACAGGAGGAGTAAGTTTCGTGGAGAAACTGAGAAATTCAGATTTAGAAATGTTATGTTAAAATGCCTGTTAGAAACCTGTGGAGGAGATGTGAGATGGGTGTTTAAGACTAGGGTTTAGGGAAGAGGTCCAGGCTGTAGAGTAAAATAAACACAAGGGATCAGCACATAGATAATATTTAAAATCATTTACTGAGTGAGTGAAATAGAGAAAAGAGATCCAAACACTGAGCCATGGGCTTCCAAACAGTAAGCAGTAAGAAATATGAGGAAAGAGCAAAGGAGACTAAAAGCAGCAGCCGGTGAAATAGGAGTGAAACCAGGAGAGTGCGATACCTTTGAAATCAAGTGTATCAATCAGAGCTGAACCCAGGAAATAGAACAAGTAGGAAATATATATAATGATATTTATTGCAAGGAACTGGCTTACATGGTGTGGGAGCTGTCTTGGCAAGTCTGAAATCTGCAGGGCAGGCTGGCGCCGAAGATGCGGTCCACAGCTGGAACTATTTCTCCTCCTTTCTTTTCTTCTTCTGCAAAGCCTCAGTTTTCATTTTAAGGCCTTTCAACTTATTGAACCAGGCCCACTCAGATGATCTGGATAATCTTCCTCATTTAATGTCAGCTTATTTTAGACTTTAATCACATCTTAGAAAAAAAAGAAAAACCTATATTAGTGTTTGATTGAATAACTGGGACTATATCCTAGCCAAGTTAGCATATAAAACTGACCATTGCACCGACTAAAGAATAAAAAGGAGGGAGTGATCAACTGTGTCACATACATAGTGCGGGCAACTTGAGTACATTGACTGTTGGATTTAGGGGGTCATTTGTGAATTTAACTGCTGCAGATTTGTTTTTTGGAACGGAGCTGTATTTGTTTTTATGGTTACTATAATAAATCAACACAAACTGGATGGCTTAAAGTAACAGAAATGTTTTCTTTTGGAGTTTTGGAGCCAGAAGTTCAACATTGGCCTCGCTAGACTAAGGTGTTAAAAGGCCGCGCTGGCTCTGGATGTCTGAATTGCTTCTTCTGGTAGCTGGCGTTCATTTGCTTGTGGTGGCACCGCTCCCATCTCTGCCTCTGTCTCTGCACTGCTCTCTCTTCTGCGTGTATCAAATCCCCCTTCTCCTCACTGGTAAGGAAATGTGACTGGATTTAGATCCCCCCCCCCCCCCCAGTTAATCCAGTATAATCTCTGCACCTCAGGATCCTTATTTTTATCACATCTGCAAAGACCCTTTTTCCTTGTAAGGTAACTTCTACAGGTTTCAGCTGGTACCTTTGGGTGGCTATTATTCAGCCTACTACAGAGGCAGAGTCTGATTGGAGTGGACCAGGAAAGTGATCTATTTCAGAATGTTTCTGTAAAGGGGAGTAAAGAAGTGGGGTGATGGCTGAGGGAAGGGTAGAAATTGTACCCCTCCCCGAGTCATACTCACAGACCTTTCTTTCTTGGCACACACATAGCTTCCAAACAAACACAAGTGATTCCAATTTCATGTATTTCACACTCTAATCATGCGTGTCTGTTCATCTCTCCTACATGTTTAACCAAAGCTCCTGTGGTAGGTTAATATCATTATTGATTGCACATTGAAAAACACTTGGAGCACTTGATGGACAAGAGATAGCTTTCATGAGCCTAAATTATATTTTACAACCTTATCAGTTTTTTTTTAGTTTTGCCTTCCAAAGGTAAATCTCTGTTCTTGAAAATTGCAGTTAGTACATTTTGAAAGTATTGCATATTTTTGTCCAGTTTAGCCTGTAAGTCAGATCTCTTATCATATCTGAATATGATTGCTCTATACTGTATTCCAAAACTTTGAATTACTTTACTTTTAAATTTTAAAAATAGGTATACTGGAGTTGCCAATTGAAAAATGAATTCCCATGTGCTTATCTCTTTATTTGCCTTCCAAATCACTTGAACCCTGTCTTATCTGTGGCATAGGGATATCTGGAGGAAAAGGGAACCAATATGAAAAGAAGGTCTTATTACTATTTTTTTCATAATTCACAAGGTCCAGGAAACTTTAATTTATTCTGAATGCCTATTTCTATTATGCATGGACTGTCTAGCATATAGCACTCAAGAACAGTTCCTAATACAAGTGCTTAATAAATACTGATGAATGAATGAGTGAATAAACAGCAAAATTATATGTAAGAAATTTTATATTATGTTTATTATTATTCTGTTGCTATTAAAGGCTTTTATAAGCAACATAGTTTTTAACTGGTGTGTATACATTTAGAAATACATGCTTTTTTAGGTGAGAAAACAAAGTGTAATTACTCATGTGATTGATAATGGTTTTGTTTTCTTTTTTTAAGAGTGATTTCTTTCTTTTTTTTTCATATATGTATTTTATTTATACAGCAGGTTCTTATTAGTTATCTATTTTATACATATTTGTGTATCCATGTCAATCCCAATCTCCCAGTTCATCACACGACCACCACCACCACCTCCGCTTTCCCCCTTGGTGTCCATAGGTTTGTTCTCTACATCTGTGTCTCTATTTCTGATATGGTTTAATAACTTAAAAAAGAATATTTCTTTTGAGGAAAGCATTTGGCTACACAATGTTATACTCAGAAACAGTACAATATAGTAGTGAAGAAAGAATTTAGTCTCTAAAATGAAACAGACGTACTCATTTTAAGTATCCTTAATTTGTTCTGTTTCAGATTTGTGACCTTGGCTAAATGTTTTATGTATGTATTTCTTAGTTTCCTCATCTGGAAAACTGGAATGTCTATCTCATATGATTTTAAAAAATTAATTAGAGTAATACATATAAATAACCTAATATTTTGCCAGACATATAGTATTGACTAATATTTTTATTGTGGTCAGTCATCATCATCATTGATAGCTAATCTTTTACTCAAGTTTAATAGCACAACTAGTCTTTTTAAACTTTTTATAATATGAATATACTTCATTTGACCAATTTTCTGCACATAATTTATTGGAAAGCCCCTTGAAATTCCTCTATGAAATCATATAGAGTGTAAATACCAAATAAATGAATATAATATTGTCAAACTCTGTTAACATTTTTTGCTTTTTTTCCTAAACTTTTCCATACCTAGACGACATGTAAATTGCTGTTTAAGTCCTAGACTTTGCCTCAGAAATCCAGATCCCCATATTCAATTGCCTTCTTGGCTTTTAGCTCTTGGATACTTCAAAAGCAGCATGTGTAATAACACATTCGTGATCTTCCCGCACCTTATTTGCCAAAGTCTGGTCATCTTTAATCTTCTCTTTTCAGCAGATACCACCATTGTCCATCCAGTTGGGCAAACCCTGAATCTAGCAGTTGTTTTTAATATCTCCTTCTCCCTCACCCTCCATATCCATCCTCTCACAAAGACCTCTGATATTCTCCCTAAATAAACCCCAAGTTTTACTCAACCCTTCCTCAAATCTCAGCCCAGTCATCACCTCCTGAGGAGACCTCCCTTGCTGTTCTCTCTTCCCTTCCCCAATACCAGTGCAGATGTTCCTGGCATACACCCTTCTTCATTCCATGTATCTTTACTTTGCAGTGATTACAATGTTAATTTTTACATTTAAAAAAAATATTTAAGTTTATCTAAGATATTTCAAGGAAACATGGTGTCTGTTTAGCTCATCATTTTACCTTTAGAATCTAGTGTTTTTCAAAATGTCAGTTGTAACCTTTTACTGAGTAGTAAAATCAGATTAATGAGAATCGTGAAGTGTTTCTTAATAAAATAGGGTAGAATAAAAGAAGATTTTTCAGAGTGAATAAGATGTGGTAAACATACTTATTGCATGCTGAAGCCTTTTTTTTTAGTTTTGAGCATATCTATGTATTCATACATTATATGTTTGTATGTCTTGAGGCAAAATATATTTCCTATTGTAGGTTGCAGCCAAAAATTAGAAAGCCATGGATGTAGGGGATTGACTGACACCTAGTAGACATTCAATAGATATTTGTTCCATCAATCAATTAATGCCTTTTTCTTCTCCTTTTATTGTTCAATTTGGTCACTTTAGGCTATAGACTTGTGAATAGAGTTTGCAAGTAAGGTGGCATACTTCTGAATACATTTTTGAAAAAAATATTAGTAATTCACAAGATTCTTAAGCAAAAGTTTCTACTTCAGCTTAATGCTAGTCCAGTCAATGAATATGAATATGGTTATTTAGTAGCTAAACAGTTCAACTTTGTTATTAATAATTTGTGTAATGTTGCATTGGATTTAAGGTTTATTCAATTCCCACTGTTGCCTTAATCAGTATTAATGTATTCTTTATTAGTAGTCAGATAGAGTGTTTCTTTTATAAACAATACTGGCAACTTTATGCACTCGTATATTCCAAAACATTAATTGGGTGCCTACTTTATGCCAGGCATTCTGCCAGGACCTGGGTATATGATCAGTTCAACTTCAAATAATTTGAGAGGTGATCCCAGGAAACACTGACAGTAAGTGGGGAAGGAAGATAAGGAAAAGAAAGCACCCAATAAGGAATTGGTTTCCAAACAAGCTACCTCTATAAAGAACTGGAAGCTTATCCTGCTGGGAACTCTGGGAACCAGCATAGAAGTGACCTCAGTTATCCTACCTGATAATTGCCACTTTCTTGTTGGCTGTTCCAGAGAGTGTAATTCTCTCAGACACTTGCGTCGTGCCCTGCAGGTGGTTAAGGTCCTGATGTAGATTTGCAGATACTGGCACTACCCTCATCTAAGTATGTTAGAAAGGTAAAGCCTGGGGAGGGGGTGGGTATAGGTAGAGCAGCAGCCTCAGAAGACTTGGTGAATAATGCGTGTCCTAGACTTCAAATATTAATTCATTTTAAATGAATGTGTGAGTATATTATACTATTGTTTGAAATTGAAAAAGATAAGTGTCTTCATTGACTGATGATCTCCTCTTAGTTGTCTTTCTCCAATATGGGAATTAAATGTCTACTTCTTTTTTTAAAAAAAAAAAGATGTTGGGGGTAGGAGTTTATTAATTAATTAATTAATTTTTGCTGCGTTGGGTCTTTGTTTCTGTGCAAGGGCTTTCTCTAGTTGTGGCAAGCAGGGGTCACTCTTTATCGCAGTGCACAGGCCTCTCACTATCACGGCCTCTCTTGTTGCGGAGCACAGGCTCTGGACGCGCAGGCTCAGTAGTTGTGGCTCATGGGCCTAGTTGCTCCGTGGGAGCAACTAGGTTGTGGGATCCTCCTAGACCAGGGCTCGAACCCGTGTCCCCTGCATTAGCAGGCAGATTCTCAACCACTGCGCCACCAGGGAAGCCCAAATGTCTACTTCTTTAACCTTCTCTTCCTGCAATCTCTACTTTAAGTTATTGAATTACTTTCAAGTTATTTAATTGTTTTCATTACTCTGTATTTTACCTTCTCTATTTTTTTAATTTTTATTTATTTTTATTATTTTTTATTTTTTTGCGGTACGCGGGCCTCTCACTGTTGTGGCCTCTCCCGTTGCGGAGCACAGGCTCCAGACGCGCAGGCTCAGCGGCATGGCTCACGGGCCAAGCCGCTCCGTAGCATGCGGGATCTTCCCAGACCGGGGCACGAACCCGTGTCCCCTGCATCGGCAGGCGGACTCTCAACCACTGCGCCACCAGGGAAGCCCTACTTTCTGTGTTTTTAATTTAAGGCATAGGAATACAAATATGAGTACGAACAAGTATGACTAAAGTTTATTGAATTTCTTATTATGTGCCAGTAACTGTTAATAGGTTTACGTAAATAACCTTACTTAATCCTATAACACGTTGAAGTCCTTATACTCATTGTCCTCATTTGCAGATAAAGAAACTGAGGGGGAAAGATTGAAAAATAATGCCCCAAATTTCAGAGCTAATAAATAATGAGGTCACAACTCAAACCCAGGTCTGTCTGATTTCAAAGTGCATGCTTTTCATCGGTGCTCTGTTAATCTCACACACAATCAAAAATGACATGCTAGAAAATTCCACATGGAATCAAAACCCCAGAAAGAAGCGATGCCTCTCAACTGTAAATAAGTTCATTTTGAAGCTAACAAAAAAATTATGGGTTAGAATTTAGGCAGAATATATTATAATTTGGATAAATTGGGCAAGAATGTGGTTAGTGGGCTTAGGACCATCTTACATGGTTTGGAATCCCAGCTCCACCACTTGGAACTCGTCAGTGTGGATAAATTGGTTAACATCTCTGTATCTCTTCTACATTTCTCTACATAAGAAACGTAATGCCATCAAACTCAGAGAATTGCAGTGAGGGTTAAATGAGATCATATACGAAGGCGGTTAGAACAGTGCCTGCTCCATAGTAAGCCTTCAATTAATGTTAGCCGGAATTAATACTCACAATATGACAAGAAAATATTCAGAAGAAATTAGCCATTTGTGCATGCAAAATATTGTATGGTGTTACTTTAAATATGAATACCAAAATTCTTAATAGCCTTATTACCCCCAAAAGTCAATAAAGAACATAAAGAAACACCCTGATATTGTAAGCCCTGAATAAATATTTGTTAAATGAATAAGTAAAATGTTGTTTTCTTGAAGAGGTGTGTACCCCTTGTTAATTTTTTATGAACACCCTGGTATTGTAAGCCCTGAATAAATATATGTTAAATGAATAAGTAAAATGTTCTCTTCTTGAAGAGATATGTACCCCTTGTTAATTTTTTATAAAAAGCCCACTAGTTATGCAAGTCAAAATAACCCTTGTGATTGAAAGTAGATCTCTCAAGAGAAAAATAGTATTCTATGAGACAAGTTGCTAGTTTAGCCTGCAACCTGAATACATGCTTTTCCTTAAGACAACTATCCCACTTGTAGGTAGCAGAATTGTTTTATGTATACCCAGACTATTAAAAGATAAACACTCGGGCTTCCCTGGTGGCGCAGTGGTTGAGAGTCCGCCTGCCGATGCAGGGGATACGGGTTCGTGCCCCGGTCCGGGAAGATCCCACATGCCGCAGAGGGGCTTGGCCCGTGAGCCATGGCCGCTGAGCCTGCGCGTCTGGAGCCTGTGCTCCGCAACGGGAGAGGCCACAACAGTGAGAGGCCCGCGTACCGCAAAAAAAATGATATACACTCAAGGGTCAAGTTAAATAAAATGATAATATTTCAGTGTTTCATCAAAGACATCCTTGACTTTTCTTTCTTTTAAACTGGGAGTGCTCAGTAGTGGAGAATGTGACATCCATCAGTACAGTTTGTGCCGGGCCTTGATCTGTGCTGAGGGGGAGCGCTTTACCCACCATTGTTTGTGATCCATCAGCGCCAATGCCAACAGACCAAACAAGACAACTATATCCTTGGATTATTATGAAAGTATTTTTGGCCTTGAAGAACTCTTTGGAAAGGTCTTGGGGTCGTGCTTTGAGAATTGCTGGCCTATAAATACAAAACTTTCCTAAATGTACATATGAAGTATTTCACAATAGAAAACATATGTTATTCTTTTAAAAAGATGTTAAGTGTTTAACCCTAAACTGTCCTAACTTCCTAAATAACCTTTTTTGGATATACCATTTATTAATTTATCTCAACTATTTAAATAATTTTTATATATTTAACCTGTAATTGTTTGAGTGGTAACAAACATTGTTTGACTTTCTAAATTAAAGAGTTCAGTTATTCTCTGATTTGTTCCACTGTTAGTTTAAACTGAAGTTTGTTAAAAGTTAATACAGAGAATAGCATGTTACAAATAATTGAATATATTGAAAATACTAAATAGATGCTCCACACACATTGAATGATTTGGGGTATCATAGTTTCCCTTAAGAAAATTATACATTGATGATGATAACGTAGAGCACAGAAGAATGATGGCCATCTTCTTACCAGATTTATTTTAAAACAGCAACTGTCTAGTTTGAAGATTCCGTTTTGTGGTTTATCAAAGTATCCTACAAGCTGTTTTTTATTCTTAGTTATATAATACAATATATAATTAAGTCAGTGCTTATAATATCCCCACAATTATTTGATAAGTTTACAGTCTCTCAGATTATCTGGCTATGTACTATTGAATTAGAGTGATTACAGTCAGTTCTCTCTTTTGTTTTGTTGCTATTATTGTTGTTGTGAAATGTTTTCCACTAAAAGGCAGATTCACTTAGATCATCAGTTGTCAATGAGAAAACAAAGGATGATAAAATAAAAATAAAACTCATTAATTCAATGGGTGTTTCCTGAGGGCCACCTACATAAGGCCATTTGTTAGAAGCTATGAAATGTACAATAATGTCACCACGTAACCTAGAACCTAGTAAAGCTGTCTCAGAGTAAAGTAGATAAGAGGGGCCATGAAACACAATGGTAAAATCTGGAGTTCAGAGGTGGGAAGAATTGCTTGCAAATGGGAAAAATGTGTTTTCACCCTGAAATAATAAAATTTGTTCTTATGTTTTTAGTTTTCAACCATGCTTCAACTATTAGATCTCTTCAATTCTCACATCTTGCATTATTAAAGTTAAACATTTTGTACATGCTATTCAAGGTATTATAAAGTTATCAAGTACAGTGCAGGCTTCCAAATATATGCTAAAATAGGGTTTAAGCAGTTGAAACAGTTGTAGTGCTATCTTCTCTGTAGGAGATAAATGTAGGCCGTCAAGTGAGTAAAGCCTGAATTTTATGCCATTTATTTGGAACAAATTGTGATTAAGAGCCCCAGTGGCCTCGTGGATACAGCACTCAGGGGTCTCATGAGATCCTGTGTTCCAGTTTTGTTTCATCATACTTTGCAGAGCAAGTCTAATGGAGCAATGTAAATACAATGTCCCTTTTTTTCCATTTACAATGTTTAATTTTTATTACACACACACACACATTTCAAAAAATTTGGAATTACAGGTAAACTTTATTTTCAAGTAATTTGACTATTTGTATATATACATCTTCTATATGTTTATGAATGTAAGTATAAAACCTAACATCTCAGTGGCAGTTCAACAGGCCACTTTATGCGACTTATGCCTATTTCCAAATAAAACCAACAATATATCCAACTACACAGTATTCTAAAGAGAAACTAATTATAATGATTACTATTGTTGAGAGATAATTCTACGTGAATATTTCATGTTACTTCAATCTGAGCTCTCTGAACAAAAAGCTGGCAAAACTTGGTTACAGGATGACTGAATAATAAACATGTCCTAGAAGCTAAAAATTGTGTTGCTTCAGAGGGATTTACAAATCTATCTTCCCCAGAGCCAGTTGTTTATGCTCCAGTGTGGTGAAAATAGAGAACGTCTCCTCCACTCCTCAGAGATTTCTTTACATTCCAGAGTAGGAGCGTCTCTCAGTCAGGGGTTAGGATGGTCCAATGTGCCAGTCACCCTTTGTGAGTTCTGAGTCCTGTAAGTCTCTCTTATGGTTCAACACCGCTGCATGCACAGGGCAACATCAGACTCTCCCCACATCGCCCCATGGGGGTCGGGGCTAAGGAACCAGTGCTGAGATGCAATATGAGCAATAAATGATCTGTTCTCTGACCCACAGACTAGTATTTCCCGTCAGACTATCTGTCTGTCTGTGGCTGTCTGTCTGTCCGTTTATCTATCCGTCCATCCATCCAGCTGTCTAAACTTATCAGCTGTCACTTACAGTACTGGCTTAGATTATCCAGAAATCTTGTGACATTCTTTTCTTCCTTCTGAGCGTTAAGTAATCCATGGCAACTGAAAGAGTATTATGGTTTCATAAAGAAAATATTACTTTTTAACTTTTACTAATTTGATTTTAAGGTTTTCAAAATAATATTTCAAGTTAAGTACATCAGTTACTTGTGTTATATTCTTCTTCCCTCAATGTCTATATTGCATTCACACTCAGTGATTTCAAAAGGATTATTAAATATGGCAAAATAACTTTTCTAAAGTATGCTTTAAAGGAAAAATGAATATTATTGATATTAATATTGAGCTACTTAAAAGAAGACGTGTGCTTATTTTCACAAAAATCTAAAATTTAATTTCTCAATCGATCCATAAAAAATTAGAAACACTTTCTGATTAAGGACAGTACCTTGAAAAGAATGGTTTAAAATATGCCTGTAAGAAAGAACCCTGTTACCTGTTTTATAGTAACTGGGAATTTAATATATCAGGAAAGTTGTAGAAAAAGAATGATGCATATAGAGAGTTAAAACACTAAACAAACAGACAACACCACATATATACAGGATCTTTGCTAGAGGTATTTTTTTTTCTCCTTAGGAAAAGTATAGCTTCTCTTTGGGAAAATTGAGATTTGGTCACACTTCAGAGCCTTTGATAAGTACTTTGATGTTCAATAAGAAAGAAAAAAGGATCTTGCTTTTGCAAAGAGAATCAAGAAAATAATACCAGTTTCAGCAAAAGGGCATTGTTTTATGTATTTTACCACACATTACCCAGAATGTAAAGAGGACTTTTCATTAAACTAGAGTAAGTATATATTGTTTGAACACAAATAGAACACAGATATGAAAATAATAAACTAAAATAATGCAGCATACTAATTACCTTGTATATAATAGGTAGTCAATAACTTTTTTTTTTTGATATCATTATTGGGGTACAATTGCTTTACAATGGTGTGTTAGTTTCTGCTTTATAACAAAGTGAATCAGTTATATATATACATATGTTCCCATATCTCTTCCCTCTTGCGTCTCCCTCCCTCCCACCCTCCCTATCCCACCCCTCCAGGCGGTCACAAAGCACTGAGCCGATATCCCTTTGCCATGCGGCTGCTTCCCACTAGCTATCTACCTTACGTTTGTTAGTGTATATATGTCCATGCCTCTCTCTCGCCCTGTCACAGCTCACCCTTCCCCCTCCCCATATCCTCAAGTCTGTTTTCCAGTAGGTCTGTGTCTTTATTCCTGTCTTACCCCTAGGTTCTTCATGACATTTTTTTTCTTAAATTCCATATATATGTGTTAGCATACGGTATTTGTCTTTCTCTTTCTGACTTACTTCACTCTGTATGACAGACTCCAGGTCTATCCACCGCATTACAAATAGCTCAATTTCGTTTCTTTTTATGGCTGAGTAATAGTCCATTGTATGTATGTGCCACATCTTCTTTATCCATTCATCTGATGATGGGCACTTAGTTTGTTTCCATCTCCGGGCTATTGTAAATAGAGCTGCAATGAACATTTTGGTACATGACTCTTTTTGAATTATGGTTTTCTCAGGGTATATGCCCAGTAGTGGGATTGCTGGGTCATATGGTAGTTCTATTTGTACTTTTTTAAGGAACCTCCATACTGTTCTCCATAGTGGCTGAACCAATTCACATTCCCACCAGCAGTGCAAGAGTGTTCCCTTTTCTCCACACCCTCTCCAGCATTTATTGTTTCTAGATTTTTTGATGATGGCCATTCTGACTGGTGTGAGATGATATCTCATTGTAGTTTTGATTTGCATTTCTCTAATGATTAATGATGTTGAGCATTCTTTCATGTGTTTCTTGGCAGTCTGTATATCTTCTTTGGAGAAATGTCTATTTAGGTCTTCTGCCCAGTTTTGGATTGGGTTGTTTGTTTTTTTGTTATTGAGCTGCATGAGCTGCTTGTAAATTTTGGAAATTAATCCTTTGTCAGTTGCTTCATTTGCAAATATTTTCTCCCATTCTGAGGGTTGTCTTTTGGTCTTGTTTATGGTTTCCTTTGCTATGCAAAAGCTTTTAAGTTTCATTAGGTCCCATTTGTTTATTTTTATTTCCATTTCTCTAGGAGGTGGATCAAAAAGGATCTTGCTGTGATTTATGTCATAGAGTGTTCTGCCTATGTTTTCCTCTAAGAGTTTTATAATTTCTGGCCTTACATTTAGGTCTTTAATCCATTTTGAGCTTATTTTTGTGTATGGTGTTAGGGAGTGATCTAATCTCATACTTTTACATGTACCTGTCCAATTTTCCCAGCACCACTTATTGAAGAGGCTGTCCTTTCTCCACTGTACATTCCTGCCACCTTTATCAAAGATAAGGTGTCCATATGTGCGTGGGTTTATCTCTGGGCTTTCTATCCTGTTCCATTGATCTATCTTTCTGTTTTTGTGCCAGTACCATACTGTCTTGATTACTGTAGCTTTGTAGTATAGTCTGAAATCAGAGAGCCTGATTGCTCCAGCTCAGTTTTTCTTTCTCAAGATTGCTTTGGCTATTCGGGGTCTTTTGTGTTTCCATACAAATTGTGAAATTTTTTCTTCTAGTTCTGTAAAAAATGCCAGTGGTAGTTTGATAGGGATTGCATTGAATCTATAGATTGCTTTGGGTAGTAGAGTCATTTTCACAATGTTGATTCTTCCAATCCAAGAACATGGTATATCTCTCCATCTATTTGTAACATCTTTAATTTCTTTCA
This sequence comes from Aethalodelphis obliquidens, assembly GCF_003676395.1. Lineage (NCBI taxonomy): Eukaryota > Metazoa > Chordata > Mammalia > Artiodactyla > Delphinidae > Aethalodelphis > Aethalodelphis obliquidens. The sequence continues at coordinate 11,625,908 of NW_020837961.1, forward strand.
TCAGTGCCTTATAATTTTCTGCATACAGGTCTTTTGTCTCCTTAGGTAGGTTTATTCCTCGATATTTTATTCTTTTTGTTGTAATGGTAAATGGGAGTGTTTTCTTGATTTCACATTCAGACTTTTCATCATTATATAGGAATCCCAGAGATTTCTGTGCATTAATTTTGTATCCTGCTACTTTACCAAATTCATTGATTAGCTCTAGTAGTTTTCTGGTAGCATCTTTAGGATTCTGTATGTATAGTATCATGTCATCTGCAAACAGTGACACCTTTACTTCTTCTTTTCTGATTTGGATTCATTTTATTTCCTTTTCTTCTCTGATTGCTGTGGCTAAAACTTCCAAAACTATGTTGAATAAGAGTTGTGAGAGTGGGCAACCTTGTCTTGTTCCTGATCTTAGTGGAAATGCTTTCAGTTTTTCACCATTGAGGATGATGTTGGCTGTGGGCTTGTCATATATGGCCTTTATTATGTTGAGGAAAGTTGCCTCTATGCCTACTTTCTGCAGGGTTTTTATCATAAATGGGTGTTGAATTTTGTCAAAAGGTTTCTCTGCATCTATTGAGATGATCATATGGTTTTTCTCCTTCAATTTGTCAATATGGTGTATTACATTGATAGATTTGCGTATATTGAAGAATCCCTGCATTCCTGGAATAAACCCCACTTGATCATGGTGTATGATCCTTTTAAAGTGCTGTTGGATTCCGTTTGCTAGTATTTTGTTGAGGATTTTTGCATCTATGTTCATCAGTGATATTGGCCTGTAGTTTTCTTTCTTTGTGACATCCTTGTCTGGTTTTGGTATCAAGGTGATGGTGGCATCGTAAAAGGAATTTGGGAGTATTCCTCCGTCTGCTATATTTTGGAAGAGTTTGAGAAGGATAGGTGTTAGCTTTTCTCTAAGTGTTTGATAGAATTAACCTGTGAAGCCATCTGGGCCTGGGCTTTTGTTTGTTGGAAGATTTTAAATCACAGTTTCAATTTCAGTGCTTGTGATTGGTCTGTTCATATTTTCTATTTCTTCCTGATTCAGTCTTGGCAGGTTGTGCATGTCTAAGAATTTGTCCATTTCTTCCAGATTGTCCATTTTATTGGCATAGAGTTGCTTGTAGTAATCTCTCATGATCGTTTTTATTTCTGCAGTGTCAGTTGTTACTTCTTCTTTTTCATTTCTAATTCTATTGATTTGAGTCTTCTCCCTTTTTTTCTTGATGAGTCTGGCTAATGGTTTATCTATTTTGTTTATCTTCTCAAAGAACCAGCTTTTAGTTTTATTGATCTTTGCTATTGTTTCCATCATTTCTTTTTCATTTATTTCTGATCTGATTTTTATGATTTCTTACCTTCTGCTAACTTTGGGGATTTTTTGTTCTTCTTTCTCTAATTGCTTGAGCTGCAAGGTTAGGTTGTTTATTCGAGATGTTTCCTGCTTCTTAAGGTGGGCTTGTATTGCTATAAACTTCCCTCTTAGAACTGCTTTTGCTGTATCCCATAGGTTTTGGGTCATTGTGTCTCCATTGTCATTTGTTTCTAGGTATTTTTTTTATTTCCTCTTTGATTTCTTCAGTGATCACTTGGTTATTAAGTAGTGTATTGTTTAGCCTCCATGTGTTTGTATTTTTTACAGATCTTTTCCTGTGATTGATACCTAGTCTCATGGCGTTATGGTCGGAAAAGATACTTGATACAATTTCAATTTTCTTAAACTTACCAAGGCTTGATTTGTGACCCAAGATATGATCTATCTTGGAGAATGTTCCATGAGCACTTGAGAAAAATGTGTATTCTGTTGTTTTTGGATGGAGTGTCCTATAAATGTCAATTAAGTCCATCTTGTTTAATGTATCATTTAAAGCTTGTGTTCCCTTATTTATTTTCATTTTGGATGATCTGTCCATTGGTGAAAGTGGAGTGTTAAAGTCCCCTACTATGAATGTGTTACTGTCAATTTCCCCTTTTATGGCTGTTAGTTTTTGCCTTATGTATTGAGGTGCTCCTATGTTGGGTGCCTAAATATTTACAATTCTTATATCTTCTTCTTGGATCGATCCCTTGATCATTATGTAGTGTCCTTCTTTGTCTCTTCTAATAGTCTTTATTTTAAAGTCTATTTTGTCTGATATGAGAATTGCTACTCCAGCTTTCTTTTGGTTTCCATTTGCATGCAATATATTTTTCCATCCCCTCACTTTCAGTCTGTATGTGTCTCTGGGTCTGAAGTGGGTCTCTTGTAGACAGCATATATATGGGTCTGTTTTTGTATCCATTCAGCCAGTCTGTGTCTTTTGGTGTGAGCATTTAATCCATTTATATTTAAGGTAATTACCTATATGTATGTTCCTATTCCCATATTCTTAATTGTTTTGGGTTTGTTATTATAGGTCTTTTCCTTCTCTTGTGCTTCTTGCCTAGAGAAGATCCTTTAGCATTTGTTGTAAAGCTGGTTTGGTGGTGCTGAACTCTGTCAGCTTTTGCTTTCTCTAAAGGTTTTCATTTCTCCATCAAATCTGAATGAGATCCTTGCTGGGTAGAGTAATCTTGGTTGCAGGTTTTTCTCCTTCATCACTTTCAGTATGTCCTGCCACTCCCTTCTGGCCTGCAGAGTTTCTGCTGAGAGATCAGCTGTTAACCTTATGGGGATTCCCTTGTGTGTTATTTGTTGTTTTCCCCTTGCTGCTTTTAATATGTTTTCTTTGTATTTAATTTTTGACAGTTTGATTAATATGTGTCTTGGCCTGTTTCTCCTTGGATTTATCCTGTATGGGACTCTGTGCTTCCTGGACTTGATTAACTCTTTCCTTTCCCATATTAGGGGAGTTTTCAACTATAATCTCTTCAAATATTTTCTCAGTCCCTTTCTTTTTCTCTTCTTCTTCTGGAACCCCTGTAATTCGAATGCTGGTGCGTTTGATGTTGTCCCAGAGGTCTCTGAGACTGTCCTCAGTTCTCTTCATTCTTTTTTCTTTATTCTGCTCTGCAGTAGTTATTTCCACTATTTTATCTTCCAGGTCACTTATCCGTTCTTCTGCCTCAGTTATTCTGCTATTGATCCCATCTAGAGTATTTTTAATTTCATTTATTGTGTTGTTCATCATTGCTTGTTTCATCTTTATTTCTTCTAGGTCCTTGTGAAATGTTTCTTGCATTTTGTCTATTCTATTTCCAAGATTTTGGATCATCTTTACTATCATTATTCCGAATTCTTTTTCAGGTAGACTGCCTATTTTCTGTTCATTTGTTAGGTCTGGTGGGTTTTTATCTTGCTCCTTCATCTGCTGTGTGTTTTTCTGTCTTCTCATTTTGCTTATCTTACTGTGTTTGGGGTCTCCTTTTTGCAGGCTGAAGGTTCGTAGTTCCCCTTGTTTTGGGTGTGTGTCCCCAGTGGCTAAGGTTGGTTCAGTGGGTTGTGTAGGCTTCCTGGTGGAGGGGACTAGTGCCTGTGTTCTGGTGGATGAGGGTGGATCTTGTCTTTCTGGTGGGCAGGTCCACGTCTGGCAGTGTGTTTTGGGGTGTCTGTGGACTTATTATGATTTTAGGCAGCCTCTCTGCTAATGGGTGGGGTTGTGTTCCTGTCTTGCTAGTTATTTGGCATAGGATGTCCAGCACTGTAGCTGTCTGGTCGTTGAGTGAAGCTGGGTGCTGGCGTTGAGATGGAGATCTCTGGGAGATTTTCGCCATTTGATATTATGTGGAGGTGGGAGGTTTCTTGTTGACCAGTGTCCTGAAGTTGGCTCTCCCACCTCAGAGGCAGAGCTCTGACTCCTGGCTGGAGCACCAAGAGCCTTTTATCCACACGGCTCGGAATAAAAGGGAGAAAAAGTAGAGAGAATTAGTAGAAGTATGAAGAAAGAAAGAAAGAAAGAAAGGAGGGAAGGAAGGAAGGAAGAAAGAAAGAAAGAAAGAAAGACAGAAAGAAAGGAGGGAGGGAGGAAGGAAGGAAGGAAGGAAGGAGGGAATGAAGGAAAAAAGAAAGAAAGAAGATACAGTGAAATAAAATAAAGTATAATAAAGTTATTGAATTAAAAAATAATTATTTAGAAAAAAAAAAGGGACGGATAGAAGCTTAGGACAAATGGTGGTAGCAAAGCTATACAGACAAAATCTTACACAGATGCATACACCCTCACAAAAAGAGGTAAAGGGGAAAAATCATAAATCTTGCTCTCAAAGTCCACCTCCTCAATTTGGGATGATTTGTTGTCTAGAGGAGGGAGGGAGGGAGGGAGAGAGGAAGGGAAGGAAGAAAGGAAGGGAGGAAGGGAGGGAGGGAGGAAGGAAGGAAGGAAGGAAGGAAGGAAGAAAAAGAAAGAAAGAAGGTAAAGTATATTAAAGTTATTAAAATTAATTATTAAGAAAAAAATTTTAAAAAGGACGGATAGAACCCTAGGACAAATGGTGGAAGCAAAGATATACAGACAAGATCTCACACAGAAGCATACAGATACACACTCACAAAAAGAGGAAAAGGGGAAAAAATCATAGATCTTGCTCTCGAAGTCCACCTTCTCAATTTGGGATGATTCGCTGTCTATTCATGTATTCCACAGATGCAGGTACATCAAGTTGATTGTGGAGCTTTAATCCGCTGCTTCTGAGGCTGCTGGGAGAGATTTCCCTTTTTTTTCTTTGTTCTCACAGCTCACAGGGGCTCAGCTTTGGATTTGGCCCCGCCTCTGCGTGTAGGTCGCTGGAGGGCGTCTGTTTTTTGCTCAGACAGGACGGGGTTAAAGGAGCCGCTGATTCGGGGGCTCTGGCGCACTCAGGCCTGGCGGGGAGGGAGGGGCACGGCGTGCGGGGCGGGCCTGCGGCGTCAGAGGCCGGCGTGACGTTGCACCAGCCTGAGGCGCCGGCCGGCGTGACGTTGCATCAGCGTAAGGCGCGCCGTGCGTTCTCCCGGGGAAGTTGTCTTTGGACTCCGGGACCCTGGCAGTGGCGGGCTGCACAGGCTACCCGGAAGGGAGGTGTGGAGAGTGACCTATGCTCGCACATAGGCTTCTTGGTGGTGGCAGCAGCAGCCTTAGCGTCTCATGCCCGTCTCCGGGGTCCGCGCTTTTAGCCGCGGCTCGCGCCCGTCTCTGGAGCTCCTTTAAGCAGCGCTCTTAATCCCCTCTCCTCGCGCACCAGGAAACAAAGAGGTAAGAAAAAGTCTCTTGCCTCTTCGCCAGCTCCAGACTTTTCCCCGGACTCCCTCCCGGCTAGCCGTGGCGCACGAACCCCCTGCAGGCTGTGTTCACGCCGCCAACCCCAGTCCTCTCCCTGCGCTCCGACCTAAGCCGGAGCCTCAGCTCCCAGCCCCGTCCGCCCCGGCGGGTGAGCAGACAAGCCTCTCGGGCTGGTGAGTGCCGGTCGGCACCGAACTTCTATGCGGGAATCTCCCCGCTTTGCCCTCCGCACCCATTGCTGTGCTCTCCTCCGCGGCACCGAAGCTCCCCCCTCCGCCTCCCGCAGTCTCCGCCCGCGAAGGGGCTTCCTAGTGTGTGGAAAGCTTTCCTCCTTCACAGCTCCCTCCCACTGGTGCAGGTGCCGTCCCTATTCTTTTGTCTCTGTTCTTTCTTTTGCCCTACCCAGGTACGTGGGGAGTTTCTTGCCTTTTGGGAGGTCTGAGGTCTTATGCCAGCATTCATTAGGTGTTCTGTAGGAGTTGTTCCACGTGTAGATGTATTTCTGGTGTATCTGTGGGGAGGAAGGTGATCTCCGCGTCTTACTCTTCCGCCATCTTCCCAGCACCCAGTCAATAACTTTTTAAGTTGAAAGAAAATGCCTTAAGTAAGCTACATAGAGAATATCATTTACAGCCAAATATTTGTCCTTATAGTAGAAACGATATTACTTTAGTAAACAGAGAGAATACAGTTTGATGTGGATGTAAGCATGGATTTTGTAAAAGGGGATGTTTTGCTCAATTTAAACAATGACATCCAAGAAGGTGATACGGCACTGTTCTACTGGGCTTTTATTTGAATGCAGTATTTGACAGCTTTGACAAAAGGTCCATATTCATAAAATGGTGGACCGTTGTAAATGAAAAAATAAATTTTAGTAAATTTGTTTAAGGGCTTTAATGCAACTGATAGATTAGGACAGTAATAGAGCTCTGATAGATACAAGAAACAGGTCACCTGCTTCCTAATATAAGGGAGAAAGTCTTGGGGCAGTGCCTATAGAAATGACAGCTGTAACAAGAGCACCTTTCTCCCCAAAAGGTGACAGCAGAACAAGGTATGAATGTAGCTGTTAGACGGGGAAATAACTGTGGTAACATGTGAAAGTGAACTTAAGTATTTGAAAGATTTCAAAGAGAGTCAGTATCCAGAATTTTTGGATGAATTTGTTTAACATGCTAATGTATGTGGGCCAATGAGCAGATGAGCTAAATTCAGGAGGGAGGGAATAGGAAACTCTGGGTGAGGTGTCAGGTTTGACTGATGATTCTAGGGGTAGAGTGGGAACTTTTTATGAGGTTCCTCCAATGCTGAGACCTAAGGTTCCATTGAAGAAAGTACGAAACCTAACTAGTGGGCAAGTGAGAAAAACTTCCTAGGAATAGTGTAATTATTTGGATAGGGAAAATATCAGGTAGACAAAAAGTATAAGGAAAATAATGCAAGAATCGTTGGAATTTAGAATGTAAATAAAGAAGGAAATCTCAGTCTGAAGACCAAGTGAGGTTAGGTCAAACCAAGGTGAAGTGACAGGAGCTGCCAGTGTATCTTACTTAATACCATTATGGTGGGTCAGCCCTTTATAGCTTCTTGCCTGTATTATTTTAATAACTTTCACTTTGATATAGCACACCTATAATCCATAGATAAGGTTACATTCAGAGTCAAAAGTCTGAATCATAAGTTAGTAATCTATTCATGATGCCAGGCTCACATGATCCAAGGACCACATCCTCAAGCTCCCTCGCATGAAATTAATCCTTCTTTTGCTTTCCCATAAAACTTTGGTTTGATTTCCATTTCAATAATTAATTTAAGTCAGCATAAGTTGTAACTTGCTTTTGTACATGTCTCTAGCATACGGTTTGAAACTTCTTTAAGGTTAGGATTTTTCTTACTGATATTTTATTCTTAGTCTGCTTAACTGAAGCACAACAGAACAAAAGATATTCTGTCTCTGAAAGTGAGGTTGCCAGGGCTAAGCCAGAGCTAAAAATGGGTTGTGATTACAGAAATACTAGATTTCAATTAGTAGCTCCAGATCTTAATCTGAGAATGAAAACTGTTTTGCAGTTATAATAGTCTTGATTCTCAAGAAAAAAGGAAAAGAAAAGAAAAAGAATAGTTTACCTTAAATATAATGATGAACTTTCCAAATTGCTGATAATTCCATTGCACATACTTCAGATTCTCTGATCAACTAAAATGGCTTTAAATATGCCCATATTTCTCTAAAAGGTACATGATAAGGAACATTTTTAAAGAAAAGGGGAAAGTGCATGACTTTACCCCCACTTTTACTTCCAGATGTATTTAGATTTTGATTTTTTGCAAACTAATTTTATACAGACAAATACAAATCCCATTGTATTAATCACTTTCTGACTGTTTTACTTTTTTGCCAGAGGGTTGTTTACATTACACATGCAGATCTTGCTGGCAGTTCAACATAGCAATTCGACTGAGTTCTGCCAAAGAATAACTGTTCCATTAAGAGGCAAAACCTTGGACATCTTCCTAAATTTCACAGTCTACTTATCAGAGAATGTAATGTAAATAGCCATAACACCAAAAATGGATTCTTTACTCTAGGTTCTCTCACTGATAGGAGGAAAGCCAGTTAGCTGCTCTGTAAGCCCCCTTCTCTAGGAAAAGGGTCTAACCAGAAGTGGTGGTTAATTTTAAGTCCTTTGACAAAGCCCATCTGAAGCCTGCTTTATTGTGTCACCTTAAGCTGTGTTTTGTGGTTACCAGAAGTGGCCGGCATGACTTGTGAACAGATTACAGCTCTAAATCAATTCTGTTCTGTTTCCCTGGTTCACATTCATTTCCATGAGAATTAAGAGCTTGGTAGAACAGCAATTTTTTTCTTAGTGTTGATCCTAGCTGATTGAAACATCTCCAGGAACAAGCCACTGTTCCCTGTTACACAAATTGTAAACTCAGTAGAAGTGGACTTTAGGGGCAGTTTCCACACTCCTTGTTTAATGAAAAAAGGGAAGGGTTTCTGTTTCTGTATGTCGCTAAAGGGTTTCTAAAGCCTAAAAATAGGTTTGAATAAATTTGCATAATGGAGAAAGGCAGTGATGAGAGAGGAAAAGAGGAAAAGTAGAGTTAAGTACTTTGTGAATACTTTGGAGAACCTGTTGGAAACCAGACTTTCTTTTAATGTATATAAATGGCTGTCACCAATGAAATAAGATTTTTGTCAAAATGGTTCTCAAAACTGTAAGCAACTGACGTGTTACTTTCCTGACTACACCATGTAATGAATATAGCTCAGTACAAAATATTCCTTATGCCAGGAAATTTGGTCTTGTTATAACTTTAAGAAATCTGAGGGTGGGTAAGAGTTCATATCTAAAATAGATAAATGGTAACTTAGCTACATACAGATTTTTAACAAACAGACATCCCATCTAAAATGTCCAACCTTCACCCTGCCCTGCCACATACTTACCCCCTCTCCCCCTTCTCTGTATTATTTTTTTACTTTAGAATATTATGTGTTTCACCTACCTAACAACGTGTGGTATGTGTATGTGTGTGTGTGTGTATGCACATACATACATTATTTATCATGCTTATTGTCTGAATTTCCCATTGTACTGTAAGCTCCTAGAAGGCAAGGATGTTTTCCTTTGAATTCACTGTTGTTTCCTCGCTCCTAGAATGGGGCCTGACATAATTGTGCTCAATCAGTATTTGTTGAATGATTAAAGCTGAAGAGTCTGCTGCAAAGGGAAGCCTGGGATTGTTATGCTTCTCTTCCAAAGAATGAAAGATGCCCCTCACTTCTAGAGGGAGGCACTAGCTTTGGAAGATGAGGTATGGGATCAAGGCAATTGAGTGTGCCTGGGGCCACTTTCCTGATGGTGACAAGAGCAGTCAAAAGGGCTCAGTAAACAGATTCCTTGAGGTAAAATTACGTAAGGACACAGCAAGTGTGAGAAGGGGAAGTGGACCTCCCCCTTGGTGGCAAGAGTATTTATTACTAAAGTTGTATAAAGGTGTTTTGATATATTGATAATAAAACTGATGGCCTTTGAATTGCTTTATTAATTGTTTATAAATACTCTGCAGAGACTATATGTCCTTACTTCCTGCACAGGGCATATAGCCACCCACTCACACCTCTCTCCCTCTACCCCCACCCTTTACTCCACTGAAAGGAGAGGAATGAGATAATACATGCATTACCAATTGTATTTATTTATCCAACTAATATTTACTGGGGAGATAAAACAACACAGTTTGGTGGATTCAAAGATGGGTAAGTAGGGCTTCCCTGGTGGCACAGTGGTTGAGAGTCCGCCTGCCGATGCAGGGGACGCGGGTTCGTGCCCCGGTCTGGGAGGATCCCACATGCCGCGGAGCGGCTGGGCCCATGAGCCATGGCCGCTGAGCCTGCACGTCGGAGCCTGTGCTCCGCAGCAGGAGAGGCCATGACAGTGAGATGCCCGCGTACCACAATAAATAAATAAATAAATAAATAAAGATGGGAAAGTAAAGGGAAGGACCTGTAAGTTTTTGGTTTACCAAGTCAGATATATTGATGGGTTTATTAAAGTAGGAAGCACTGAAAGATGAGCAGGTTTGTGTGGAAACTCCTAAGTTTGTTCTTGGACAAGTTGATTTGGAGATGTCTAATTTCCCAAATTATTGCTCTACCACCTCTTAAAAAGCAAAGTTAAATGCATTGGAACTTGCTGCAGTAAGAAACTACCTTTAAATAATCTTAGTGTCTCAAAGGGGGGATATTTTTAAAACTTTGGGGTCTAGAATCAAGAAATCTAAGGTAGGTTTTTCATGATAGAGAACTAATTGGAATTGGGCAAAATTCATGAAATAATAGTTTAGGATTGTTGCACACAGCAAGGCAAGGTTCTTGAAGTCAGTCTTGACAAGTAAACTTTCTCAAGTGATCAGACTGCTGTCTCTAAATTGATCTGCTAGAATTTTCTGAAGCAACCAATGGAATTATTCATAGAATTACAGTTTTATCTTCCCCATGAAAAGGTTGACTGGAACGAACAACTAGGACAGCTTGACACATTTGGTCTCAGTACTCAGAGGTAGCTTTTGAGACAACCAAGTGCACTTGTTGAATAAACAGTTGGGACTCAGATAATATAAAATTTAGGGGTGATCAATATATCAATTATAATAAAGATCTGGAGATAATTCTGTTCAAAATTACTGAGGGAGTGAGAAGAAGTGGCTTAGGACTGAGAAACGTCAACATTTAATAGCATGTTATTAGAAGGTGAACATTGAAAGGATATTGGGAACTGGTCAGAAATGTATGAAGGTGAACAGGAGAGTGTAAGGAGGGAACTTCAAGGAGGAACAAGTGATCAACAAGGGCAAATGCTGCCTAATGCTCAGGTAATATGAGAACTTGGAAATGTCCACTTAGTAACTTGAAGGTCATTGTTAATCTTACTTTGAGCTATTTTGGTGAATTTATAGAGGCAAAAAAAAAAAAAAAAACCCAAAAAAGATGAAAAGCGAATGAGTAGATAGGAAATTGAAGGTACTTCAAGAATTTTGACTGAGTAAGAGAAGAGAAAGATAAGCTGGTAATTGTAGGAATGTTAAGAAGTTGATTTTTTTCTGGTGGGAAAAATTTGAATATATTTAAAAATGCATGTTCTCTGCTTCTGTTCTCACTCCATAATTTTATAAGGTAATGGTAAATTCAATCCTTCTTCCTTCTGTCCTTCCTTCCTTTCATGTACTGATTCATTCATTCATTTTGTCCAGCAAAGAACAGACATAGACCTTGGCGCTAAGGGACTTATGATCTCATAGAAGACCAATATGTTGAGGGGGGATGTGAGTAGATGTATAAACGTCCTATTCCTGTTATTGCATCATTAGTATAAATGCACTTAAAGTGTTTTTTAAATTATATTCCAAGGTGATGACTTTATGTTGCCTTACAATGTAATATTCAGCTAGATTAGATTGTGTTTTGAAGCCTCTGAACCAAATTTCCTCCAAATATACCTGGCTAGTACAGGGATGAAACGTGAGACCTGGGGCAATTTGTTAACACAATTAAACAATCAAGTGAACTAGGAGGTACAAAACAAGACAAAAAAGAACATCATTTTTTAAATTAATTGTAAAAAACTAAGTTGCGGGTGAGAGAATAAGAGTTCAATCTGTTGAGGCAATTTCAATCTGTTCTTTACAGTCCACCAGAAATTACTATTCAATCAAACCTGCCTCCATTTCAACGCTAAAAATACTCGTTTTCCCTAAACCTCTTAAACCAAACGTACTATATCCATGAACCAGAATACACATAGGAAGTCATGCTGCATTTTCATGTTGCTAATTAGAATTTTGATGAATATAATATAGAAGCAAGACGAGTATTTCCATTAACTTCACTACCCATGTTTCTGCATCTTAATGAGAGCCTTGTTAATATTTAAGTCTGCATTTAAGCCTCAAGTGTATGGACAGTCACAGAAGTTTCATTAATAACTATAATTAGTATAAAAGAATATATGCCAGAGACAAATGTTCAAATAGAGAGTTTAATTGGAGTTACAAAAACTTACTTTATAGCTCAGAAATGTAAAAAAAAAATACTGCAGGAGGAAATGAACTTATATTTCACTGCTAAGATACCTTGTCCTTTATCATTCATTGAGAAAAGGTAAGATTTTTATCTTAAAATCATATATCTCCATCAGATATATGCCACTATTTTTTCTTTTAGGGCTATTTAGAAACAGGCAAAAGGGAAAAGGATCTATAGGGAAAAGATATTGACATCACCTGAAATGCATTCTATTCTGCAGATTCTGAGCTATGCAGCCTTCAAAAGGGATATAATGGAGCAGAGAAAGCTGTCACTCTAGAGCTGTGACTCTTCTTCAGCAGTCATGCTTCAAATGGGTCCTTCTGCAGAGGGATGGCTTGAAGTTAACAATCACCATTCCTTCCTCACAGCAGTCTGCCACAGAACAAAACTGCCTGGAATAATGCCAGTTGAAATGGCGCAATACATCTTTTCTGTGCATCCACAAGGATGCTTACCTAGTGTCTTCTAGGTTCTAAAGGAGAGAATAGAGTTCACTGTTACCAACTCCACTAAATCAAGATACTATGTGCAACTCACTCTTTTATCAACAAGAGGAAAGATACCGGGGACTTTCTAACACATAACAAGCATATTCAGATCTCTATTCTTAGGATAAGCTCCGATTCAAATAGTGTTTTATGCTAAAGATTAGCATGGAGATTGCATTCAACATTAAGTTTACAGAGAAGAGACATTTTTAGAAAAATATGATAATCACTTATGAGATGTTACTAGATATCCCCAAAGCTTTTATGCAAAGTGACAGAAGGCGTCTTTAAACCAAAACAGATTGAATTGCTTGCAGTTTTAGCAAGTGGATCGGTATTCCTATCAGAGGTAGTTGATGAAGTTGTCACCATAGTGGTCTTTGACCTGACGCATGCACTACACAAAGGACAGCCCTACGCGTAAACAGCTACTACGTGTAAAAAGTCTACCTGAAAAAACAGGACTCCCACTTTCCTGTCATAAAGCATTGTATCTTGGAACTACTATGTAAGAATAAAAGTCCAAGTCCTTCGGACGCCCTACAAGACCTAAATACATAAAACTCCCTACTGCCTCTCCCACCTCACATTTTAGCTCCTATTTTCTCCCCTTCCTGGATCATTCCTCTGCAGGCATAGGCTACCTTGCTGTTCATTGGAACACTCTTTTTGTAGTCTTATCTAAAGGCCTTTGCCTGAATTGTTCTTCCTCCACAAAATTGCTTGGCTAACTGTCACCTCTCTCAGTGTTTCCTTCAAGTTTCCCTTCCTATGGGGTCTACTCTGATTGTCTTACTGAATTGTGCAACTGCCCACACCCCAACTCCCCCTTACCCTGCTCTAATAGTTTTTTCATAGCACTTACCACCATCTAACATAAAACAAAATTTCTACATTTAGTATGCTTATTTTTCATTGCCTGTTTCATTCCCTGCATGAGACACCATCTCACCCCACGTAATCTCTACGATTAGGGTTCTTTGTCTGTTTTGTTCATTGTTGTATCCCAAGTGCTGAGACTGTGTCTGATACATTGTAGGCATTTAATAAATATTTATTGAATGAATGAATTAATGAACCCCATGAACCATCTTCTTTTCTCATTACCCTGGAAGGCACTAGCTACATACTCCCCTATACAAAGTTTTAAAAGTAATTAACTTAGTAACTTAATTTCCTGTAAATAAAGTCCCTCCTTTAGGTTTGGGCTATGACACCAGGAGGTCCTTAAAGTAATGCATTTTTTTTTTTTTTTTTTTTTAACATCTTTATTGGGGTATAATTGCTTTACAATGGTGTGTTAGTTTCTGCTTTATAACAAAGTGAATCAGTCATACATAAACATATGTTCCCATATGTCTTCCCTGTTGCGTCTCCCTCCCTCCCACCCTCCCCATCCCACCCCTCCAGGCTGTCACAAAGCACCGAGCCAATATCCCTGTGCCATGCGGCTGCTTCCCACTAGCTATCTACCTTACTGCGTTTGTTAGTGTGTATATGCCCATGACTCTTTCTCGCCCTGTCACAGCTCACCCTTCCCCCTCCCCATAACCTCAAGTCCATTCTCTAAGAGGTCTGCGTCTTTATTCCTATTTACCCCTAGGTTCTTCACGACATTTTTTTCTTAAATTCCATATATATGTGTTAGCATACGGTATTTGTCTTTTTCTTTCTGACTTACTTCACTCTGTATGACAGACTCTAGGTCTATCCACCTCATTACAAATAGCTCTATTTCGTTTCTTTTTATGGCTGAGTAATATTCCATTGTATATATGTGCCACATCTTCTTTATCCATTCATCCGATGACGGGCACTTAGGTTGTTTCCATCTCCGGGCTATTGTAAATAGAGCTGCAATGAACATTTTGGTACATGACTCTTTTTGAATTTTGGTTTCCTCAGGGTATATGCCCAGTAGTGGGATTGCTGGGTCATATGGTAGTTCTATTTGTAGTTTTTTAAGGAACCTCCATACTGTTCTCCATAGTGGCTGAACCAATTCACATTCCCACCAGCAGTGCAAGAGGGTTCCCTTTTCTCC
>NW_020837961.1:11640311-11641922 GCF_003676395.1 Aethalodelphis obliquidens
TTTTGATGATGGCCATTCTGACTGGTGTGAGATGATATCTCATTGTAGTTTTGATTTGCATTTCTCTAATGATTAATGATGTTGAGCATTCTTTCATGTGTTTGTTGGCAGTCTGTATATCTTCTTTGGAGAAATGTCTATTTAGGTCTTCTGCCCATTTTTGGATTGGGTTGTTTGTTTTCTTGTTATTGAGCTGCATGAGCTGCTTGTAAATTTTGGAGATTAATCCTTTGTCGGTTGCTTCATTTGCAAATATTTTCTCCCATTCTGAGGGTTGTCTTTTTGTCTTGTTTATGGTTTCCTTTGCTGTGCAAAAGCTTTGAAGTTTCATTAGGTCCCATTTGTTTATTTTTGTTTTTATTTCCATTACTCTAGGAGGTGGGTCAGAAAGGATCTTGCTTTGATTTATGTCATAGAGTGTTCTGCCTATGTTTTCCTCTAAGAGTTTGATAGTTTCTGGCCTTACATTTAGGTCTTTAATCCATTTTGAGCTTATTTTTGTGTATGGTGTTAGGGAGTGATCTAATCTCATACTTTTACATGTACCTGTCCAGTTTTCCCAGCACCACTTATTGAAGAGGCTGTCCTTTCTCCATTGTACATTACTGCCAACTTTATCAAAGATAAGTTGTCCATATGTGCATGGGTTTATCTCTGGGCTTTCTATCCTGTTCCATTGATCTATCTTTCTGTTTTTGTGCCAGTACCATACCGTCTTGATGACTGTAGCTTTGTAGTATAGTCTGAAGTCAGGGAGCCTGATTCCTCCAGTTCCTTCTTTCGTTCTCAAGATTGCTTTGGCTATTCGGGGTCTTTTGTGTTTCCATACAAATTGTGAAATTTTTTGTTCTAGTTCTGTGAAAAATGCCAGTGGTAGTTTGATAGGGATTGCATTGAATCTATAGATTGCTTTGGGTAGTAGAGTCATTTTCACAATGTTGATTCTTCCAATCCAAGAACATGGTATATCTCTCCATCTATTTATATCATCTTTAATTTCTTTCATTAGTGTCTTATAATTTTCTGCATACAGGTCTTTTGTCTCCTTAGGTAGGTTTATTCCTAGATATTTTATTCTTTTTGTTGCAATGGTAAATGGGAGTGTTTTCTTGATTTCACTTTCAGATTTTTCATCATTAGTATATAGGAATGCCAGAGATTTCTGTGCATTAATTTTGTATCCTGCCACTTTACCAAATTCATTGATTAGCTCTAGTAGTTTTCTGGTAGCATCTTTAGGGTTCTCTATGTATAGGATCATGTCATCTGCAAACAGTGACAGCTTTACTTCTTCTTTTCCAATTTGGATTCCTTTTATTTCCTTTTCTTCTCTGATTGCTGTGGCTAAAACTTCCAAAACAATGTTGAATAATAGTGGTGAGAGTGGGCAACCTTGTCTTGTTCCTGATCTTAGTGGAAATGCTTTCAGTTTTTCACCATTGAGGATGATGTTTGCTGTGGGCTTGTCATATATAGCCTTTATTATGTTGAGGAAAGTTCCCTCTATGCCTACTTTCTGCAGGGTTTTTATCATAAATGGGTGTTGAATTTTGTCAAAAGCTTTCTCTGCATCTATTGAGATGATCATATGGTTTTTCTCCTTCAATTTGT
>NW_020837961.1:11642322-11646457 GCF_003676395.1 Aethalodelphis obliquidens
AATCACAGTTTCAATTTCAGTGCTTGTGATTGGTCTGTTCATATTTTCTATTTCTTCCTGATTCAGTCTTGGCAGGTTGTGCATTTCTAAGAATTTGTCCATTTCTTCCAGATTGTCCATTTTATTGGCATAGAGTTGCTTGTAGTAATCTCTCATGATCGTTTTTATTTCTGCAGTGTCAGTTGTTACTTCTTCTTTTTCATTTCTAATTCTATTGATTTGAGTCTTCTCCCTTTTTTTCTTGATGAGTCTGGCTAATGGTTTATCTATTTTGTTTATCTTCTCAAAGAACCAGCTTTTAGTTTTATTGATCTTTGCTATTGTTTCCTTCATTTCTTTTTCATTTATTTCTGATCTGATTTTTATGATTTCTTTCCTTCTGCTAGCTTTGGGGTTTTTTTGTTCTTCTTTCTCTAATTGCTTGAGCTGCAAGGTTAGGTTGTTTATTCGAGATGTTTCCTGCTTCTTAAGGTGGGCTTGTATTGCTATAAACTTCCCCCTTAGAACTGCTTTTGCTGCATCCCATAGGTTTTGGGTCGTTGTGTCTCCATTGTCATTTGTTTCTAGGTATTTTTTGATTTCCTCTTTGATTTCTTCAGTGATCTCTTCATTATTAAGTAGTGTATTGTTTAGCCTCCATGTGTTTGTGTTTTTTACAGATCTTTTCCTGTAATTGATATCTAGTCTCATGGCGTTGTGGTCAGAAAAGATACTTGATACAATTTCAATTTTCTTAAATTTACCAAGGCTTGATTTGTGACCTAAGATATGGTCTATCCTGGAGAATGTTCCATGAGCACTTGAGAAAAATGTGTATTCTGTTGTTTTTGGATGGAGTGTCCTATAAATATCAATTAAGTCCATCTTGCCTAATGTATCATTTAAAGCTTGTGTTTCCTTATTTATTTTCATTTTGGATGATCTGTCCATGGGTGAAAGTGGGGTGTTTAAGTCCCCTACTATGAATGTGTTACTGTCGATTTCCCCTTTTATGGCTGTTAGTATTTGCCTTATGTATTGAGGTGCTCCTATGTTGGGTGCATAAATATTTACAATTGTTATATCTTCTTCTTGGATCGATCCCTTGATCATTATGTAGTGTCCTTCTTTGTCTCTTTTAATAGTCCTTATTTTAAAGTCTATTTTGTCTGATATGAGAATTGCTACTCCAGCTTTCTTTTGGCTTCCATTTGCATGGAATATCTTTTTCCATCCCCTTACTTTCAGTCTGTATGTGTCTCTAGGTCTGAAGTGGGTCTCTTGTAGACAGCATATATAAGGGTCTTGTTTTTGTATCCATTCAGCTAATCTGTGTCTTTTGGTGGGAGCATTTAGTCCATTTACATTTAAGGTAATTATCGATATGTATGTTCCTATTCCCATTTTCTAAATTGTTTTGGGTTCGTTATTATAGGTCTTTTCCTTCTCTTGTGTTTCTTGCCTAGAGAAGATCCTTTAGCATTTGTTGTAAAGCTGGTTTGGTGGTGCTGAACTCTCTCAGCTTTTGCTTGTCTGTAAAGGTTTTAATTTCTCCATCAAATCTGAATGAGATCCTTGCTGGGTAGAGTAGTCTTGGCTGCATGTTTTTCTCCTTCATCACTTTCAGTATGTCCTGCCACTCCCTTCTGGCTTGTAGGGTTTCTGCTGAGAGATCAGCTGTTAACCTTATGGGGATTCCCTTATGTGTTATTTGTTGTTTTTCCCTTGCTGCTTTTAATATGCTTTCTTTGTATTTAATTTTTGACAGTTTGATTAATATGTGTCTTGGCGTATTTCTCCTTGTATTTATCTTGTATGGGACTCTCTGTGCTTCCTGGACTTGATTAACTATTTCCTTTCCCATATTAGGGAAGTTTTCAACTATAATCTCTTCAAATATTTTCTCAGTCCCTTTCTTTTTCTCTTCTTCTTCTGGAACCCCTATAATTCGAATGTTGGTGCGTTTAATGTTGTCCCAGAGGTCTCTGAGACTGTCCTCAGTTCTTTTCATTCTTTTTTCTTTATTCTGCTCTGCAGTAGTTATTTCCACTATTTTATCTTCCAGGTCACTTATCCGTTCTTCTGCCTCATTTATTCTGCTATTGATCCCATCTAGAGTACTTTTAATTTCATTTATTGTGTTGTTCATCGTTGCTTGTTTCATCTTTAGTTCTTCTAGGTCCTTGTTAACTGATTCTTGCATTTTGTCCAATCTATTGTCCATTCTATCTCCAAGATTTCGGATCAACCTTACTATCATTATTCTGAATTCTCTTTCAGGTAGACTGCCTATTTCCTCTTCATTTGTTAGGTCTGGTGCATTTTTATCTTGCTCCTTTATCTGCTGTGTGTTTTTCTGTCTTCTCATTTTGCTTATCTTACTGTGTTTGGGGTCTCCTTTCGCAGGCTGCAGGTTTGTAGTTCCTCCTGTTTTTGATGTCTGTCTCCAGTGGCTAAGGTTGGTTCAGTGGGTTGTGTAGGCTTCCTGGTGGAGGGGACTAGTGGCTGTGTTGTGGTGGATGAGGCTGGATCTTGTCTCTCTAGTGGGCAGGTTCACGTCTGGTGGTGTGTTTGGGGGTGTCTTGTGGCCTTATTATGATTTTAGGCAGCCTCTCTGCTAATGGGTGGGGTTGTGTTCCTGTTTTGCTAGTTGTTTGGCATAGGTTTTCCAGCACTGTGGCTTGCTGGTCGTTGAGTGAAGCTGGGTGCTGGTGTTAAGATGGAGGTCTCTGGGAGATTTTCGCCGTTTGATATTATGTGGAGCTGGGAGGTCTCTTGTTGATCAGTGTCCTGAAGTTGGCTGTCCTACCTCAGAGGCAGAGCCCTGCCTCCTGGCTGGAGCACCAAAAGCTTTTCATCCACAGGCTCAGGATAAAAGGGAGAAAAAGTAGAGGGAATTAGTAGAAGTATGAGGAAAGAAAGAAGGAAAGGAGGGTAGGAAGGAAGGAAGAAAGAAAGAAAGAAGCAAAGAAGGAAAGAAGGCAAGAAGGAAAGGAGGGAGGGAGGGAGGGAGGAAGGAAGGAAGGAGGGAAAGAAGGAAAAAAGACAGAAAGAAAAAAGATACAGTAAAAATAAAATAAAGTATAATAAAGTTATTGAATTAAAAAATTCTTATTTAGAAGAAAAGAAAAAAAAAAAGGGACGGAAAGAACCTTAGGACAAATGTTGGAAGCAAAGCTATACAGACAAAATCTTACACAGAAGCATACACATACACCCTCACTAAAAGAGGTAAATGGGGAAAAATCCTAAATCTTGCTGTCAGAGACCACCTCCTCAATTTGGGATGATTCGTTGTCTAAAGGAGGGAAGGAAGGACGGAAAGAAAGAAAGAAAGAAAGAAGGTAAAGTATAATAAGGTTATTAAAATTAATTATTAAGAAAAAAAAAATTAAAAAAAAAACATGGACGGATAGAACCCTAGGACAAATGGTGGAAGCAAGACTATACAGACAAGATCTCACACAGAAGCATACACATACACATTCACAAAAAGAGGAAAGGGGAAAAAATCATAGATCTTGCTCCTAAAGTCCACTTCCTTAATTTGGGATGATTGGTTGTCTATTCAGGTATTCCACAGATGCAGGGTACATCAAGTTGATTGTGGAGCTTTAATCCGCTGCTTCTGAAGCTGCTGGGAGAGGTTTCCCTTTCTCTTCTTTGTTCTCACAGCTCCCAGGGCTAAGCTTTGGATTTGGCCCTGCCTCTGTGTGTAGATCGCTGGAGGGCGTCTGTCTTTTGCTCAGACAGGATGGGGTTAAAAGAGCCGCTGATTGGGGGCTCAGGCGCACTCAGGCCGGCGGGGACGGAGGTGCACAGAGTGCGGGGCGGGCCTGCGGTGGCAAAGGCCGGCGTGACTTTGCGCCAGTCTGAGGCGCGCTGTGCGCTCTCCCGGGGAAGTTGTCCCTGGATCCCGGGAACCCGGCAGTGGCGGGCTGCACAGGCTCCGCGGAAGAGGGGTGTGGAGAGTGACCTGTGCTCGCACACAGGCCCCTCGGTGGCGGCAGCAGCAGCCTTAACTTCTCCCGCCCGCCTCTGGGGTCCGCGCTTTCAGCCGCGGCTCGCGCCCATCTCTGGATTCCGCGCTTTCAGCCGCGGCTCGCGCCCGTCTCTGGATTCCGCGCTTTCAGCCGCGGCTCGCGCCCGTCTCTGG
>NW_020837961.1:11646467-11960386 GCF_003676395.1 Aethalodelphis obliquidens
CGTCTCTGGATTCCGCGCTTTCAGCCGCGGCTCGCGCCCGTCTCTGGGGTCCGCGCTTTCAGCCGCGGCTCGCGCCCGTCTCTGGAGTTCCTTTAAGCAGCGTTCTTAAACCCCTCTCCTCACGCCCCAGGAAACAAAGAGGGAAGGAAAAGTCTCCTGCCTCTTCTGCAGGTGCAGGCTTTTCCCCGGACTCCCTCCCGGCTAGCTGTGGTGCACTAACCCCTTCAGGCTATGTTCAAGCCGCCAACCCCAGTCCTCTCCCTGCGCTCCGGCCTCAGCTCGCAGCCCCGCCCGCCCCGGCGGGTGAGCAGACAAGCCTCTCGGGCTGGTGAGTGCCTGTCGGCACCGATCCTCTGTGCGGGAATCTCCCCGCTTTGCCCTCCGCACCCGTTGCTGTGCACTCCTCCGCAGCTTCGAAGCTCCCCCCTCCACCTCCCGCAGTTTCCGCCCGCGAAGGGGCTTCCTAGAGTGTGGAAACTTTTCCTCCTTCACAGCTCCCTCCCACTGGTGCAGGTGCCGTCCCTATTCTTTTGTCTCTGTTTTTTCTTTTGCCCTACCCAGGTACATGGGGAGTTTCTTGCCTTTTGGGAGGTCTGAGGTCTTCTGCCAGCCTTCAGTAGGTGTTCTGTAGGAGTTGTTCCACGTGTAGATGTATTTCTGGTGTATCTGTGGGGAGGAAGGTGATCTCCGCGTCTTACTCTTCCGCCATCTTCCCAGTAATGCATTTTGATAATAGCAGTGAAAAAGCCTGTTGACAAACTCTCTAGACTATTTTCATATTGAGTTTATCAGATTACCTAACTCGTATTTAAGATAGCAGGGATCTGAAAGAATCAAACTAAGAACGTAGTTTTTGATGAGACTTGAAAGTTTGCTGCTAGAGTGTGGTAGGACAAAGGAAAGAAGCTGGTTATTTCAGGGCACTTCCAGAAGAAAGGGGAGAGGGCAGGGGTGAACCTTGGTTTTGGAAAGTGGTATGTACATGATGGAGGAAAAATATCTCCAACAAGGGAGGGGAAAACAGAAAGAAAAAGTTATCTTTTTTATAGTTTTAACAAGGCCAGCCTAGCTTGTTGCATTTCAACAAGTCTTTGGGAAAAGCCTTTGGTTTTCATCATCTTATTAGGAAGTTTGGAAATACATGTACCCACTAAAGGAAAAAAAATTCACACAAATAGGAGGTGCATTGACTGTGTCCCTTTCTATAAAAGAAGAAATAATTGAGAAAAATGGAGGATTTAGTAGGCATCAAGATTAGAGCTCTGATGGAAAAAGCATTGAAAGGCAGAGTTTACATTCCTCCGAAGGCCAAACACTTGGCTTCTTCTCTCCCCCAAGTCACTCACCCAGGTGCTTTGAGTCCTATATGATTCTTTATCCTAGGAAGTCCATTTCTCTGGCCATGTTAATGACCTGAAAGGAGAGCAACAATGACGGTGTTAAACACATGCATATTTTTACACCACTTCTACCCTAATAACAGGTGGCACCATTCCAAAAATTAAATATCTCCCTTAAAAATACTTTTGAATACATTTAATGTCTTATATATGTTCCAAATCAGTTTATTTTTTCCGCTCTAGATATCAGAAATTCTGACCCAGTTCTTCATAGTAACCTATATATTCCTCGATACTAAGTAAACAGATTGTAACCAAGAAGGGATTTAGGTAGTGAGAAGTCTGAAGCTCGTTACCTTAATTTCCTTTTTTAAATAGATTAAGCACTGCAGGATCATCTTTGAGATTCTCATTTTGGTTGTAATATTTTATAATTACCAAGGGAATGTGGGCTTTTGATGTGAGGTGATTTTTTTTCTTTTCAACCAACGTGTCCATTAAGGAATGTATTATTGTACACCAGATGGAATTAAACGAACCGTTGTATGAAGTTGGCATTTTCAGATCAGGTTACCTGAATGTAATTACCTGCAGACAGTTTCTAAATAATGCTGTTCATAAGGGATTAGCTTTTATTTGGTGATTATCTTCTGTTCTCCTTGTTTTTTTTTTTTTTTTTTTCTTACAATGCGTTTAATCATTTTGGCTTATTGTACCATCATGTTCTGCCACTGATAATGGTGAGAATTAATCCTGAACTACCAGAATTGATGAAACAGAACAAGTCAACAGCTGTTTAAAAAACAAACAAATAGACAAAGGACAGCTTACAGGAGAGAATGTTATGGTTTTGTGCCATATACAATTTGAATTGTCTGACCCAATTCTACCAATATTGAAATTTGGGGAAATAGAATTTCTTTCAGGAGTTTATCCCCAAACAACAATGCTGTTCTTTATTTCTTATTGTCATTTTTAAATCACATCAGTTGAGGAATATGAATTTCTACACAACTTGTATCACATTCCATTTTGTTTTCTCTGTGAGTGAGCTGAACTGTGTTTTCTATGAGTCATCTCTTCTTATAGGGAGTACACCCTCTGGATGACATTTATTGTTAGTGTGACTATCACCGTCTTATTCTTTTTCAAGTAGTGAGTACAGGTTATATG
The DNA here is from genome assembly GCF_003676395.1 of Aethalodelphis obliquidens. NCBI lineage: Eukaryota > Metazoa > Chordata > Mammalia > Artiodactyla > Delphinidae > Aethalodelphis > Aethalodelphis obliquidens. The sequence continues at coordinate 11,648,981 of NW_020837961.1, forward strand.
TCTGTTTCCCACATTGATGTCAAGTTGCCCAATTTCCTCTTAACTAAATAAATATATATTTAGACTCTGAAAGAATGGGAATTCAAAATGCTATTTTAAATTCTTAGCACCAGATCAATTTTACCTTTCTTTTAAAAAATGAATTCTCTATTATTTTTCAAACTGCTACTACTTTATTAGAGCAGTTGGCAAAGAACATCTAATCTGTGTTTGGGAAACATCAACTTTAATGGAAAAAATGTGACTTATAATGTACTTATCTTGTCTGAACTTTATAAACTTCCTGATGACTCCGGGGAGCCAAATAAAGAAATTGTGTGGCTTTTCTTTTCTTTTTTTGTTTTTTGCAAGGGAATGAGTATGCTCTGTCACTGTCAGGAATCAGCTTTCAGAGAATTCAGCTAGTATCATTTCTAAAATACCTGGTGATCTGGAAAAAAATAATAATGAGTAGAACCTTATAAAATAATAATTGGAAGAACTATAGATAATTAAATATATGAACTATAGATAATCAAATATATGCTGAATTAATCTTAGATTAAGTTGAAAACAATTCCAAATAAGGAAACTTTTTACATTCCTATTAATATAGTTGAAATTACTATTATATATGTTATAGTTTATAACTTGCAAGCAAAAAGAAAAAGACTTTGGCTAATTTAAGTGAAAAGTAATTTGCTGAATGTATGCTCCGCTCGTTAATGGGAATCTCAAGAATAAAGCTTGAAGGCAGAAAGGAGCATGATCGCTCTTGAAGGGTTGGAAGCGGGGATGATAGGAGTGATCACGTAGATCCTTGTTTAACAGCTTTATGGAGATATACTTCACATAGCATACAATTCACCCATTTAAAATATACATATAGAATGTTTCAACCATTCCTTCTATCCTTGTGTTTCTCACTTAAAAGTCCAAGTCCTGGGAAGCATCCAGTTGGCCAGGCTTATGCCACTGTTCTTTCTGCTGGTGTCAGAGCTGGTGAGGGTGGAGGTGTCTGGGGTCATGGCATGGGGGAATGAAATAGCCAGAGGCCATCTGGATTCACTCTCCCAATAAGTAAGATGTAAAAGATAAGGCAGACATTATTTGCAGTGGTGTGCTGATAAACGTTTAATAACTGGCTTTATAGAAAGAAAAAGAAGTCCTAGGTTTAGCATTTACAGATTTCTGTGGTGTAACTAACTACTCCAACTAAAAGGAATGTGATGGCAGAGTTGGGCAGAGGTGCTAACAATACACTCCTGTGAGCTGAAACGGGCTGGCTTTAGCACACGACTAGATTTCACCCCAGCCTTGATTGAACCTTGGGTGCTTTCAGGGAGGGGCAATGAATTCTAAGTAGCCAAATAAATAAATAATTAAATAAAACATGCATTCAAGTATTCAGCGCAGATGTTATTGACCTTAAACAGAAGCACTCAATATATTCTTTAATAAATTAATATGTGACTCAGTAGATAAGGATTTGTGTATGGACATGTTAGAAGCTACTCCAGTATTTTATCTCAAAAACAAAGAAAAAGAAACCACTGTTCCTTGTCAGTGATTTCTTCATTTAGCTAGAGAGCTCAAATGAGCACATTTGAAATATTAAAAGAAAGTTTTTAAACTGCTATGGTACTGCAGTCTCCAGATTTTTATTTCCTCTGTTCCAGATTTCTTTCTTCCAGTGGGTTTTTGGAAGTGATGGATTCTTTCTATGCTTTTAGAAGTTAGTCTAGAAATATCACATTTATGTTTCACTTGTTTCGTGTAGTTAACAACTTTACTCTCTTCCCAAATAACCCAAGGACCTTACACTATTTTAATTCCAATTACCCCATCATTTCTTGTAAGCTATTTTCATACAGTGGTTTATTTTTATTTTAATTTTTACTTAACAAATCAGACATTAATTTCATTGTCTTTATATAGTTGATATTGTTTATATTTATCCATAAGTTAATGTTTTTCATTTTTAATCTTTCTTCCTACATTTTCTAGATTATTTTCCTTATTCCTAAAATATATCCTTTAGAAGTTCCTTTGGTGAGGGTTTAATAACCCTTTCAATTGTTGATATCTGAAACTATTTTGTGTTTGCTCTTGAAAGATACCTAACTTTGTATAGAATTCTTAATTTAATAATCTTTTTGTCTGCATATTGAAGATATTATTCTAGCTTTAATTGTTGATTTTTAAATCTCCTCTTTTTTTTGGTGTTCTGAAATTTTACCATGGTATTTCTGCATGTGGACTCTTTTTTTCCTTGAGATTTATTAGGATTTCTGATTCTGGGGATTTGTGTCTTTCATCAGTTCTAAAAATTATATTACTTCAAACTCATTTGATCTAGTCTCTCATTCTGGAAATCCAGTTAGTCCTATGTTGGACTCCTCATTCTATCCTACACATTTCCTAACCTCTCGTATTTTTCATCTCTTATCTCTGTGTTGTTTTCCAGGTAATTTATTTAGTTTTACAGTATAGTGGATTAATTTTCTGTTCTATGTATTGTGTAATATAAATTATAATTTCTAATTATAAATATTTAATTCCTAGAAGTTCTATCTTTTGTTTCACATCTGCCTGATAAATTTAGATAGTCTTCTTTAGTCATACCTCAATTTTCTCATTTCTTTCTTTAAAAATACTAAATATGCTCTTTATGTGGTCAGTATTTGCTGAGACCAATATTAACATTCCTTCTCATTTTGATATTGTAATCTTTTGTTTTGTTTATTTTTGTTTTTGCTGGCTCTCACTCATAATCACTTATTTCTTTGTTTGATTAGAGATTTTTATTGTGAGTTCTTTGAATATTTTGGAGGATTTATTTAAGGCCTGAAGTTAAGTGAATTCCTAGATAGATAAGTTTTGTTTGCTTTTGTTAGTCACCTGAGAGGGTTACTATCAACAGAGAAACCTTTAAACAGTTTTGGTTTGTTTGGGTTTTTTTTGATGCACAGAGATATTGTGAAGTCCAACTCCAGACCAGAGGGAATGCAGACTTATAGATAGGAATTTCTAAGGTAGACTTTAACAGCCAGGATTTAGTGGGGGAAACAGGAAATACTCTTGTGTATTTCAAGCAGAAAAGAGTATACTAAAAAAATGATTGGAAGAACCAGAGAAGTGGAAATCAGGGGACATGCCTAGACTATAGATTATAAAATCACACCATCGTAGCTATAATAAAGAGGTTCTGTATTGTTGTTACTGCTACAACTGCCTTATTCCCAAGAAGCTGGTTCCTAGACACTTAAACATGGACGTCAGCCACTGCAAATACTTGTGTCTCTGGAATTTATGTAATAGTTGTGTCTGCCACAGGAAGAGGCTCCAGCTTCACTTCTGCTTTCCAGACTTTGTATGAATTGACACTTAGACGATGGCTGCAAGGAAGTTTAAAAATGTAGCTTCTGAGTTTTCCGACCTTTCCAATAGAAAGAGTATAAACTGCAGATCAAGAAAGCCAATTCAATTATCTGCTTGCTTGTTTATTTATTTTTGCTTTTCCTTCTTTGTAAAGCCAAGGCAGAGACAGGCTTGTGTACCCACTCTGTCCTGCTTTAGAATGAGATGTGCTTTTCGTACTTCACCTGCTATTGCTATTACACTTCATGCCTCTTTCCATGCTTTTGATACCAGATGTGTTCTCCTGTCCTTTCCTAAGCAGTTAAATCTGTAAGGTTGACATATATACCCAAGGAAGTCACTGCTTTAGCATTCATTTCTCTTTGTGAATTTGACTTATTTTATCAAATCTAGATTTTTTTAAAAATTCCTTTATGTTTCTGCAAGCCTAACCATGTATAAAAAGATATTTTAAAATATTTTATAAGATACTTTTACTTATGATAGATGGAAGTAGTTTCTGTAACATCTGCCTGCCAAATATAGAAAGATGACCTAAGATTTTTTTTCTTTTTTTTTCCGGGCCTTAAAAAAATTTTTTTAATCCCTTACTAGCCAATCTTTCTTAGTCTCCTCTGTTGGTTTTTAACTCTTCTTCCCAGGCTCTACATATAGAAATCCTCTAGGAATCAGTTCTCAAGCCTCTTCTCTTCTATATTTATATGCTTTTTTAGATGGTCTTATCCAATAATGCCTTTTAAATGTCACCTATATGCTGGTGACTTCCAAATTAATATATTTAGATTAGACTTTTCCCTTTGGCTCCAGATTCATTTATCCAATTGCCTACATGCTATTCCTATCTGGAAGTCTAGAAGACATCTCAAACATAGAAGGTCCCAAACAAATCTTAATCCCCCCAACTCACACTCAGATCAGTTTTCCCCTTACTTCACTGCAGTAAACAATACAATTCATCCAGTTACTCATGAAAAAAACAAGAAATTATCTTGATTATTCTCTTTCCATGATCCCCAACTTCCAATCAATGAGCAAGTCCGGTCAATTCTATCCTGAGTATAACCACTTTTCAAGATTCTTCCACTATCATACAAGTCTAAGCCACCGTCATCTCTTACCTGTGCTTCAATAATAAGTGAATAAAGAATCCAAGTAGGTGACTGACGAATCCTAACTACTTTCTCTTTTACTCTTTCTCTTCAAATTGTATCAACTCTGGGCTAAAACTTTGTGTCTTTCCATCTTACTTAGAATGAAATACAAACTCTTTTTTATGACATGACTCCTGTTTATCTCTGTGTATTTGCTTTATGTTGTATCTTGTAACTTTCCCATCTTCACATTCTATTCTAGCTGCACTGACGTTCTTTCTGTTGTGTGAAAAATAAAGTCCATTTCATCTGAAACACTCTTTACCCAGTCCTTTGATTTCCCCAGTCCAGTACTTCATACTAGTCCTAATTAAATACCATCTTTTAGAGGCCTTTTTTAATGATACTGTCTAAAATTACCACCCTTCCACAGTTCCCTAATATCTTATACAATACCTATGATTTCTTTTTGGCATTTATCACACCCTAAAGCTATTAACACATTTGTTTACTTTTTTATTGCCTACATCTTCATACTTATTCCAGATATCATAAGGGAAGGGTCTTTGTCTCATTTTGTTCACCATTTTTGCCTAAGTAGATGATGTACATATGCATGTTGAATGAATGGATGGGAGGTCAGACAGAGAATACTCAGGTGAAGCTGCTCAGAACCAGTGGGTTATGAGGGAATAACTATATGTCAGGAGGAACACCTGAGCTGGATTTACAGATTGAAAGGCATGGATTCATGAGTCATTCACTGGACCAGATAAATCATCCAGGGATAGTGTGGCTAGGATAGGACCCTGGAGAAGAACAATATTTACTAAACCAAACACTCCCTAAAAGATAGGACTATTTTTTCCCCTTGCTGTAGTCCCAGTACCTAGTGTAGTCTCTCACAAGATGTTCAGTAAATTTAACTGATCTAGTAAGTGAATGAATTAATTAAAAATTTGGAAGAAAATCCCATAAAAGGGAATATGAAGCAGTAGTAAGAGATTTAAGAGGAGAACCAAGGGAGTAGGAGTTGATTGAAGCCAGAGCGACAGGGGTTTCAAGGAGTAGTCAGGAATCTTAAAAACTACAGAAGAGTCAAATAAGATATGGTCTCAGAATAATTTGTTGGATTCATCAGGAGAAGTGAGAATAGGTGACAGTGACATAAATAACACCTAGAGAAGATGTATCTATATACTTAATATATTGTATATATATATATCAGTAAACAACCTTAGTATATAGTATAAAAATGTTCCCTTTATGGCATGCTAGCATTTCCTAGTTTTGAAGGATATCTCTCTGTTTTTAATATGCTTTTGATAATGACATGTCCAAGATTCTCTTTTGGGTTCATGCTCTGAGTCATGTTATGAATACATTGATGTCATCTATCATAAAACTAATAACAATTTATCAAGATCCTAATTAAACTTTTGGAAAGGCAGTATGAAATAACCATTCGGATATTAATGAAGAGATGACCCTTTTACTACTGAATGTCAAAGAATGGAAAAATTGCGAATAAGTACCCAAATGTCTCTGCAACAGTCACAGTACAAATGCAGAACTTTAGGAGAATTAAGGGATCTCGGGAGATCACATAGGTACAACTGTTTAATCAAGGACCCAGATCTTAACAGAAATTGGGTGGCTACTTAGAGCTGACTCTGATGCAATAATGTTGGCAAGATTTTTTCTGGGTAACTGGGTCCCCTGCAGAACACAGCTGCTGCAATCTTTCCAAAGGTAGGATTCTGCTGGGGATAAGAAAAGAGCCAAGTATTGTCTGTATCACTGCGCCTTTAGATCCACGCTTTCAACACTATCCTAAAAAATGTACACTAACAACTCACATCCTTCTGTTTAAGAGAATGTTTGCAAACCCCGTTTCTCCTAGTTTTGAAATCAAACTCAGCAGAGGAAAGACCCATTTCTGTTGCTCCAGAAAGGAGAACAGAGCCAGAGGTTCCATATCTGCTTCAGATCTGCCCATCCTTTTACCTGGGCAATTACCAGGAGAGATGCCAGGGTAGTTTTAGATTACAGAAAGCACATCTGCATTGATTATGGCTTTAGTTAGTTGCTACATACAGATATTGAAACAAATATTTTAATTTCTTCATTGAAATATGATATTTTATTTACTGTTTTAACATTATTAATTATATAAATAATGCCAGCTTATTATAAAAATCAAATAAAGTGAAAGCTTATAAAATACAAGCTAAGAATCCTAACTCAGCCTGCCACAATTTTCACCATCACTTTCCGTGGATTGCCACTGTTAATGATCTGGGCTTTATCTTCCGTATGTTTATAAGTGTCTGTATATACATAATCACATACACACCTCTAGGAAGGTCATTCATTCTATATAGGCTACTCTCTTAGAAGTCTGTTTCATGTCTTTTTTTTTCTCAAATCTCCAAGATTTCTTCCCTTACACTGAGTCATTGGCTGGGAGATGCCCATGAGATATGTGGCCCTAGTACACGTGGTGATAGATTTCAGAACACACCGCTGGACCATTGGTCAGTTTTGCTCCCTGCAGTCAGATATATGAGAAGCACATTCTCATAGTTGCCTGCCACACTACTGTTCAGTCTACTTTCAATACAAGTAGCCAGAAAAATCTTTGTAAAAAGTATGTCAAATCAAGCTTCCCTGGTGGTGCAGTGGTTGAGAGTCTGCCTGCCGATGCAGGGGACACGGGTTCGTGCCCCAGTCCAGTCCAGTTCGTGCCCCTGCTCTAAGTAGGGATAATAATTATACCTAAAATCATAAAGCACCTAAAACCTTCTTCACAGAGTTGTCATGAGAATTCAGTAAGCAATTAGGTAATAGTTATAAAGAGCACAGAACAGTGCCTGAAATATATTAAGTGCTTAGTTAATGTTACATACTACTTTATTGTTATTATACATAGTTTTTAAAAGTGGAATCATGCTACATATATATTATTCATACAACTTGACTTTTGCACTCAATGAAATACCATTTTTTCTTTCCAAATAGCCATACAGACTTCATTCATTCATTGAATAAATGTCTTGAAGTGCTTACTCTGTGTCTTTATAGCATTTAGTCTAACTACTCTTTCTTTCTATGACTGCATAATATTCTATAGTATTTACATGTAATTATTTAAGCATTCTCCTAATAATATATATTTGAATGGTTTGTAGTTTTTGTTAATATAGATTCTTGCCTTGCAACATAATCTAACAAAAATTGAAATTGGACATGGTAATAATATTGTCTATTTTTCCATATACTCTAAATAGTGCATGACATTTAAAGCCATAGTTTGCAGTATTTTTCAAAGGTAATATTTATCTGTCCTGCTGCAGAAGTAATTGATGTATGATATCTATTTTTAAATCCACTGTGAGTATATATTCAGTAGACTTGAGTTATTTTGTCAACCCCACTGCAATGATAGTGACTAAAGAAATAAGATTCGAGAGGAATCAGCTGTCTTGCTTCTGAACCCTGAGAAAAAATTTGTTTTAGGTAATGAAAGGCAGTAAAGCTCACCCAAAGACAGAACAAGTTAAAGGCCAGAGAAAGTCCTGGAAATATTTGAGTTCCTGCCTCCAATTGATTTCAAGTTCTAGATGCTCCCTGGAAAACTTGTGTGTAAGCTGTTTAAGCCCTTTCTTGTATTCTCTGTCAATAAAGGGCTCTTCTTCCTCCTAAGGAATTTCAAGTTTGGTTTCTGTAACTTAAAACCAAAGGAGTCTATCGTATACCATATATTTTGCTACAATTCAGGATATTAAACTTAAGTCAGAAATAGGGGTTTATATATTCTTAGTATCTACAAGAGAGCTGTTCATAAAGAAATTCATTTTAATGTTGTATTGATTGAAGACATTCCAATGACATATCACATTGTCAGATAACATGTTAGGAGACATAAATCAGTTAAGAGGCATAAGATTATATGTTCCAGGATATAGATTCTGTCTACACCATCCTTTGAAAACTGCTTCTCCAGTCAGGCAGATTATAGCTTTCTTGTTTTCTTGGACTAGGGGCTAGAATTGGAAATCCTAATGAGTAAATTCTTCTTCACGAGGCCTTTTCCTCTCCCCAGGTAATTAATCACACACTTTTCAGAAGTCTTTGCCTGAAGTAGTCCCTTTTTGATGTACTGCTATACCAGTCATAACTTAATGTAATAGAAAGTTCTCTAACAAAACTGTTGTTGATAAAAGATGCTTTGTTCCTGGGGATTAGGTACGTCAGTCACCATGTATTTGATGATAACAGTAATGTCCTATCGCCATTAGCATCTGGGTGCTCTAAGCCTTTCAGTTTCTGACACAAATTTCAGGTAGGTCTCTCAGCCATCTGTTCCACTAGGGAAGTAAACAACTTTCTAGAAAGTCTTCTGCAATTTTCCTTAACTTTTTCTAGAGTGATGCTTTTTAAACGTTAATGTGCAGATGAACTGCTCCAGGATCTTGTAAAATGCACATTCTGATTCCGAAGGTGTAGAGTGAAGCTTGAAATTCTGCCAAGTGATGCTCATGCTGCTGTTCTACAGACTACACTTTGATTAGAAAGTTCTAGAGAATTTCTTATTTAGTGGTGCTGTACAGTGCTCTAATGTAATGTCAAAATGCCACAAACCTTTCTCTCTCTTACAGAAGAGTAGCTCCCTACCACACACTTTTTTAAAAAAAAAAAACACTATATAGTGTCAAATTCAAAACATTTTTTCTGCTCCGCATCTTCTGAGAACTGAACCGTAAATTGATTAATCCCTGTGACATGGGCATGGTTCTCATGCCACTAATAGCGTCCTTTGTGAAGATTATACATCAGATACCCAATAGGATGAGCAAAGAAAACTATTCTTTTATGTGTGGATGTAAGTGCATAGAAAGGTATGTTTCCATTATGCATTATCATTTGGATTTATCTTACCATGAACCTAGAAAATGGGAAATAATTACAAAGAAATATTCCTAATTTATGTTTTTGCACTTCCACATTTTATTTCTCCCAATCTGAAATTTTTACATATAAGCCAATACAACTTCTCCTTCCTCTTTTTGTTTTCTACAGAGAGAGTTAAATCTTATATAAGTAGGACCTAGCTCATCCAGTGATTATAACAGTAATGGCACTGTCTATCGTGGGGCAAAATATCCTTTTCTGTTTTGAAGTGCCATGCCCAGACAACGTTAACTAGAACATTAGATGCAGACCTGTCGTTAGTCATAGACTCTGCCAGAAGTCTGTACACATAACAGGTAATCAAAGGACATGCTTTCCATTGATGTGGACGTGTTAGCATATAATGCCTTTGCCCCAGGGAATTGATAACAGGCTGTAACATGTCGCTCTTCTAGGTCACTTTGAATTCAGCCCAGGTTGGTTGTGATTAACACTGCTGTTGTGATTAACATCAACAGCTGTTGTAGGACTAATATGAAATATGGTATGGTGTCAGTCTGCTTCACTCGTGACAAGTACCCACACCATGAAAATCATCACCACCATTAGTGCCCTTGTAGGCAGCCTTGGGAGTCTGAATCATTCTGAAATTGAATGCCAGACTTCCCTAGAGATGAGCCCTGTGACAATAAATCAGGTTCATTGGAAGCTTGTTATGAAGAAAACTATTTCACTTCTTACGTGGCATCTGCTCTCTAAATAATATGATTAGATCTCCAGGGCAATTTATGTGGACCACTAAACTGGCCATAAAATATCATAAACTTATGACATGTGATTATTTCTCCCCATTTAACGCATATAAACATCTATTACAGGTAGAGACTCTGGCACTTGCAAGGAACTTTAATTTTACCACTAATAGCGTTAGGTCTTAGGAAGAACAGGTGAACAGGCTTGCCCTTGAAGTAGACAGTGTAGTTTCAGCCAGAATCCTGACCTGTTAGTAACTTCCGGTCTTTAATTGATGGTTTTTATAAATAATCAGTCATATTATGTTTTCTAGTATAGCTGTCTACTGATTTAATTGAAAACTGCAAAACTCTTTGATCATTTTCATCTGAGATATCAATTATTCACACTTGCAAACAACATATGTATAATTTATGTAATTCAGTAAATATAATCACCTGATGCAGTGATTTCTAAAAAATGCTTTATTAACAATAACTATAGTTTAAAAATCTAGTGCCATAATCACATACCTCATTGGAAAGGAGTCTCTCTGATGCCTTAGGCATCTCAGCAGCAATGTGAATTTTCTAACAGCAAGAAGATGGATTTATCCCCATGCTGAGTTGGGAGGTAGTTGTGTTTTTTCTGTGTTCTTGAAACTTTGGGTATGGGGTGGAAATAAGGAGCCATACACCTGTCCAGGCACCCTCAGTTACACACTCATCAATTAAAGGAACCAGGTTATCTTATAAAAATGGAGTATTCTGTCATTTGGTAATTTTAAAATCCAACAACATGTTTTTTTGTTTGTTTTGCGGTACGCGGGCCTCTCACTGTTGTGGCCTCTCCCGTTGCGGAGCACAGGCTCCGGACGCGCAGGCTCAGCGGCCATGGCTCACGGGCCCAGCCGCCCCGCGGCATGTGGGATCTTCCCAGACCGGGGCACGAACCCGCGTCCCCTGCATCGGCAGGCGGACTCTCAACCACTGCGCCACCAGGGAAGCCCCAACAACATGTTTTGTATTGTCATAATCGTACTTATTTGAGGACAGGCAATAAAAATCTGACATAAAAATGCCAAGGGGAAAGTGACAACAACAGCAGCAGTAACAACAAAAACTTTGTGCCTACCCCCAACAAAGCAGAGACAAACTAGTTTCTGAATATTTCTGAAAGGTTATTCTCAAGCATTAAGCTTTTAAAAACAATACCTGTGTTTTGTGTCTTCTTTGTCTATTACCTCTCTCATCAAAGCCATTTTTTATTCTAAAATATTTCAAACATATACAATAATAGGATATAGCCCACATTCATGTATTTGCTACCAGGATTAAACAGATATTAATATTTGTGATATTTACCTTGAATGAAAATAAAATTGCAGATACATGAAAGTTCACCTCTCCCTTTTCCTTCTCTGCATCTTTCGTCACAGAGGAAGTTGATGTGCATTATCTATGTGCAGTTTTTTGAACTTTTATTCCATTTGAATATACCAAAAATTAAACCATCATATTCTATATTTTAAGCATTCATAGCAATAATATTCTGTTTTTATGGGGGTTTTTGCCCTCAACATTATATATTTGAGACTTATTCATGTTACTGTATGTAGCTTTATTTCATTCATTTACGCTGTCATATAACATTCCGTTGGATGAATAAACAACATATATCGCAGCTTTATGTTAATGTGATCCTACAGAAGAATAATTAGGTTGTTGCTCTTTTCTACTAAAGCAGGTAATGCTTCAGTGAACATCACAATATATGTCTCCTCAGGCGTATGTGTGGGATTTTCTCTAGAATAGAGACCTCTAAGTGGAGCTGCTGGCAATTTATGGGCATATCCAGATTTACTAAGTGTTGCCAAATCGCTCTCTGTAGTGTTTGTATCAATTAACACTTCCAACAGCAGCAGTCCCCGTGTTGCCTCATTCTAATCAACCCCTGGTATTGCTTTTAAAAAAAGATGATGCGGTTGTAAAATGACATCTCGCTTGTTTTAATTTCCCTTTCCCTGAAATATCAATGAGAACTTTGAGCGTCATTCCATGTTTCATCAGCCATTAGGGTTGCTTTTCCATTTCCAAGCCTTTTCTGTTTACTTGTTTGTCTTTTCATTTTTATTTGCAGTAGTTTCTGTATTTCAATATCAATTATTTTGAGTTAAATGACTTGTAACTCTCATAGGGTGAAGCTTTTCTAAAAGATGTGACATCCAAAAAGATTTTAAGCAATTTAAACCTTCACTTATTTCCTGAAGGTGAGGAGACGAGTCATAAGTTCAGTGAAGCTTCTCTAAAGTTCTGTTCACACTTTTATTTTCCCCAAAGTTGCCCTTATTAGAGCTCAGTTGCTGTTTCTTTTTCTCCCTGACCACACTCCCTATTTTTTCACTTTCACGTTTCTCTTTCTTCCCCCTCTGTGTTTCCCACTCAAAACCAATTAGTGATGGGTGCTGTCTCCTCAACCCAAGCACATTTTTACCTTCTCTACCTCCAGAAACATTTGGCCCCTTCTGATATTGAGTCTTTTTAATTACTTCCACCAGTCATTAATTAACTGGAGGCTAAAGGGCCCAGAGTGCTAGGTATAGACTGAGCAGGCAGGGAAAGGAAGAAGCTGTAAATACTCATGTGAATGGTTTTCCCTGTCACATTCTAATTGTAAATTTTCTCATCTTTATTCTGAATTTACAGTATCCAACTTTGTTTGTTATACCTCTGCTTGGGATTATTGCCCTCATCCCTCTACTTTTATAAATTCTGCCTTACAATACTGCTAACAGTAATATTAATAATAACCAGTGGGGTTTCAGTTTTAGCTGTCACATGTGTACATACTGGCCAAACACATTATATGCATTCCAATTCAAATATTGCACTTTTATGTGCAATATTTATTATATTTTTATTGATAATTATCTTAATATTTTACAAAAGATAAGCTTTTCCATCTATCACTATCTCATATATGTCCTAGAAGATATTTTCATCTCTAGAAACAACATTGCTTTCCCCATGGAATTCACACTTTTCAATTTTTTATGTGCAAATTACTATTCTTTAAAAAAAATTAATAATTTACCAAATTAATTAAACCCGTATCACACTAGGGTATAGATTAATATCCAGCTTTATCTTTCTAACTATTTACAAATTTATAAATGCAGAAAGTTATCTATGTTACACATATTCATATACTGTAAATATGGCAAAATACAGTTGCTTAATTTGTTAAATATTTTCTCCATGTTAAGGAAATAGTATGTTAGGTATGTATCGTTTGTTTATTTACCATTACTTATTTCAAATGTAAAAACATGATTTGACTGAAACAATTTCCATCGGTGATGATTTTCAGGATCATATTAGTTTCATAATTGGTAATTATAAAAATTTGTCTTGATTTGGATATAGAATTTGCTAAAGTTTATCTTTGTACTACCTATCCAAAATATGTTGCTAAGTAAATTCAGGACAAAACCAATGTTACAGGGCTTCCCTGGTGGCGCAGTGGTTGAGAGTCAGCCTGCCGATGCAGGGGGCGCGGGTTCGTGCCCTGGTCCGGGAAGATCCCACATGCCGCGGAGCGGCTGGGAGCCATGGCCGCTGAGCCTGCACGTCCGGAGCCTGTGCTCCGCAACGGGAGAGGCCACAGCAGTGAGAGGCCCGCGTACCACAAAAACAAACAAACAAACAAAAAAAACCCCAATGTTACAGAGATTTCTTTTTAATGTACTAAGAATAAGAATCTCTAAAAATCTCACTATGAAAATTTCCTGCTTAAATCCTTTAATGATTACAGGTCACCTACAAGTAATGGCCAAGCTCCTTAACGTGACATACAATGCATGACATTATGTAACTTCCTCCTCCTCTTTCCTAATTTCTTATCATTCCCTTACAGTATATTTAATGACAGAAATAAATGTGATGTAACTGCTTATACCAATGACATAATTTCTTGCCTTGCTTTCCGATCTTTCTCTTTCTTCTGTCTGGAATGACATTACTTCTTTTGTTTTCTGGTCTAACTTACATATATCTAAAAGATTCAGTTCATTTACCAATTGACAGCCCTGGGAAGCCTTCTCTGTCCAGTGCTTTTTAAACTGAGTTAGGTTTCGAGGGTGATTTTGTTCCCACTTATGCAAAATATATTTCTCTCTTAGTCTCCTCATTATTCTGGACACATATATATCTGTTTTACTAATCAGACTGCAAGACCTTTAACTTTAGAGACTGAACTTAATTATTTTCATATGCCGTGTACTTAGCATAATGTCTAGTATGTATGCTCAGTGAGTGCCTGGTGCAATGAACTGAATCATTCTGTGCCTGCTTACATATGGTTGAGGTATAAAGTACGAATTACTTCTTTCTTTTCTTTAAAACAAGCCACATAAAATTTCAACTAAACAGAAATTTCATATGCTTTTAATAAAGGTCACAGTGTACTCAAATATAATCAAAAGCATGTATATTCTTTTCAAATATTCTGTAAAGGAGCTATTTTTTACTTTTCAAATGAGCAGTTCCTCCATTTAATTGGAGTGAATATAGTTGTTTTTATTTTTAACAGTAATATTAATTCTAAACTAGACATATGTATAAAATGTTTACTTTAAGCAGCAAATAGAAATTACTAGTGTAAGTAAATTCTCTTTCCCTGTATGTATTCCCTACTTCATGGAATATTATAAAAATTATAAGAATTGTGGTTTAAAACAATACTGAGATACTCTAAAAGTGTTAGTAATATAAACTGAAATTGTCACTGAAGAAAATTGCATCTTTCTATTGAAAATTTCCTTTGAAGCCCTGCTAATGTGGTTAAAGATTATTCAGTAGCACATAAGATAGGGCAAATTGGTGTTTCTTCCCTGATAGAACTGCCTTGAATTCTTGCTGTTTCCCATCCTATAGTAGCCTATTATCTATAGATTTTGGAGAGGCTTATCTGAACCTGTTTCCTTTGATGATTATTCAAATGGCTTCAAATTAATGCACTCTAACATCTGCTGCATTGCAAATTCACTTTTAAAACCCAGCTAGCAGGACTTCCCTGGTGACGCAGTGGATAAGAATCTGCCTGCCCATGCAGGGGACACAGGTTGGAGCCCTGGTCCGGGAAGATCCCACATGCTGCAGAGCAACTAAGCCCGTGCACCACAACTACTAAGACTGCACTCTAGAAAGTTGCAAAATAAATCAGATGCAGGATTTGTTTGCTCTATACAAACATTAAAATGTGTATGTAAGACATGGCTATATTATGCCATCTGTTATCTTTAGTACTATTTTATGGCTTCTCAATATTTTGATAAATAAAGCATTTTCCCCATTACATCTTGTGAAACGTAATTACCTTTTATTATTAGCCTGCTCCTAATTTAGAGAGCATTTTACAAGATAAAGCACTTTATGTATTCAGTGATGGATAGTATTGCCATCTTACACGTGAGAAAACCAAAGCTTAATAGTGACAAACAGGTCACTGAAACTATCTATTCTCAAAGACTAGATTACTTAAATATAATTGGATAACAGGTGAAGTTCAATTAATTAGCTAATAACTAATAACTTTAGCTACTAGTGAGTGATCAGTTTGAAAGAGCTAAATGTCTAATGACTTGATGTAAATCACTTTTTATTTAAAATGAAGATATGTATTTATTTAAACAATGTACATGATATGAAAAAAATAGTCAACTATGTTTCAAGAGAATGGGGTAAACAACTTAGGTATTCCCCAGGCTGTTCTTTGGTATAATATATACGTATCTATTTTATATTAAAATAATGTAGAAGCTGGTGATGTTCTTGGTTTCTGGACAAATTATAACATATTGAATATTAGTAATATGAAAATTTTAGAGATTTTTACCAGTTCATATACATATATGTATGTTTAAACCACTCTGTAAAATGGCATTTATCACAAGGCAACATGTGGCAAACACCAGAATCATTTGTTTTTTGAGAAGTATAGACCATATGTATAACTACTTACAAATTAGAAATTTTCCAAAATTAAATCCCAAGGAATCCGTATGTAGACCTTACCAAAAGATATATCCTCCCAGAATATTTAAAGTTTTCAATAGAAAATGTCAATTGTACGAATATTGAGAAAGCTTAATGCTCATATAATAACCTATAAAATATTTAATTCAGATGTAACCCTGACAGTCGTTATGATTAGTTGTTAAATATTTACCAGCACATCATTAGAGATAACCAACCGGAAAACTAAAAACGAAATAGTTGAAAGTCTTTACATCTGAGGAGTGGGAATGTGGAGGCTGAAGGTGTTGTTGCTTTTTATAGCAAACCACTTTGCAATATTGCATTATTTTTTAACTATGTGCAGATACTAGTTTGAATCAAAATCTTTCCTTAAAAGAATTTATAGAACAAGTGATTCAAAAAGTTAAGGCTGTTCGTACCTTGTAATACTCACTTACTGTGTGATTTTTTAAAACCTGACCATTTTAAAGTTTTTGCATCTTCTCTTGCTTTTAAGTTGCTGTTTCTCTAAAATATCTGATCATACTAGTTCTTCTTTAAGGGTGCTGTGCTACATTATGCCCTGTCCTCTGGTGTGTCTGTGGGGTTTCCTGACTGGTAGAGAGGTGAGAGAGCTACTGTTAAGCTGGGGTCACCTAATGTCCTGAAGGTGGAATAATTTGTTTTAAGAGCAGTGGCACTTATACCTAGGGCTCTCAGAGGGATTTATTTTTGGAGGAAAACCTGGCAGCAACATGGGGAAAGGGGTGGAAATGTTAACTGTGAATGTATAGATTTTCATTCAGTACTCCAGGTTTTAGTTCCATCACTAACTTATACCTTCTTTTGTCCTCAGCTTTTCCAAGGCCCAAGAGTCCCCTAAGGGTTCTCAGAGCAGATTATGGGTCTATATAATTTACCCTTCTTTATGTGTTAGTAATACTTTTAATAGAATCCCAGTAGGGAAAGGCGATAAACAGCAGTTTAAAATCTTGAACTAGAAATCTATAAGCCTTTTTTTTAAAAAAAGTACTCTTTAATTCAGTTTGTTTTGAAGATAAAAGGAGGTACCCGTAAAGGAAAAAATTTACATAATTTAATTTCAACAATAAACAAGTTTAAAAGAGTCCAGAAAATTCAGTACATATTGCAGATTGCCAAATATTAAAAAGTATACCTCTTAGATTGCTTATTTTCAGAATTGTTTTCCATTGAAACAATTGTCAGCTATAACCTCTTAGTTCTACTAGTAATGGTTTCTATGTATATAGTTTCTCACTTGAGATTTCATCCTGAAACTTAATATGACATGGTATAAAGTGCACTAGACCAGTAGCCATAAGACTGGGTACTAGTCCTGGACTTACCCAGCAGTGGTGAGATTATGGGCACAATATTTCAGCTTTCAGAACCTCAAGTTCTTCCATCATGAAACAAGAATTTGGACTGGGTGAAATTTATATTCCCTTCAGGCTCTGGTATTCTGTGGTTTAAATAGAAATATTTTTTTTCTTCTAAGTACATTTTTGCAAAACTTTTAAATGCAATTATTTTTTGTCAGTAACTAGAATAAACTATGTTATCTGAATCTAATCACTCGTCTCTTCCTACACTTCTTTTATCTTGGTCCAAGCCACTGGCTATGGCTTCCTGCCTCCACAGCATTTTGAGAGAGCTTCTTCTTTTTTTTTTTTTTTTTTTGATGTGGACCATTTTTAAAGTCTTTATTGAATTTGTTACAATATTGCTTCTGTCTTTTGGTTTTTTGGCTGCTAGGCATGTGAGGTCTTAGCTCCCTGACCAGGGATCAAACCACACCCCCTGCATAGGAAGGCGAAGACTTAACCACTGCACTGCCAGGGAAGTCCCCAGGAGAGAGCTTCTTGAACTGCAGATCAAATTATAAATCTTCTTCTACTTATGATGGGGTCGTGTCTTGATAAACCCATACTAAACTTAAAATATTGTAAGTTGAAATGCATTTGGTACAGGTAAACTACCTTACCTCATAGCTTAGCCTAGCCTACCTTAAAAGTGCTCAAAACACAATAGCATATAATTGGGCAAAATCGTCTAACACAAAGCTTATTTTATAATAAAGTATTGAATATCTCATGTAATTTATTGAATACTGTACTGGAAGGGAAAAAACAGTTGTTGTATGGGTACAGAACGGTTTAAGTATATCGGTTGGGTTGTCTACCCTCCTGATTGTGTGGCTGCCTGGGAGCTGTGGCTAGCTGCCGCTACCCATATCACAAGAGTGTATCATACCACATTGCATATCACTGGCTCGGGAAAAGATCACGATTCAAAGTATGCATTCTACTGAATGCCTGTTGCTTTCGCTCCATGGCAAAGTCAACAAATCCTAAGTCAAACCCTTGCAAGTTGGAATCATCTGTACGTCATTCCTCTACTGAGAAATCGTCAGTGATGCATAGAATAAAGTCCAAGTTCTTACCAAGGCCTGTAAGTCCATGGTCTAGGCACTACCTAATTTTCCAGCTTTATCTTAGCCAATTTGCACTTAGTTTGCTGAAACCATAGTGGTCACTTTTTCTTTCCTCAAACATGCCAAATTCTTTCCGGACTCTCCTGTTCTTCTTTCTGCCGAGACTGCTCTCTCTTTCCATTTTTCCCAGGTCTAGCTCCTGCAGGACTCAAGGACTCAGCTTGAAAGCCTTTTTCTCATAAAATACTTCTTCTTTTCATTCCCTCTCCACTCCATTGTTTTCTTGACCATCATATTCTTCTCAGTTCCTAATGATTTATTTGTTTGGTCAGGGCAGAAAACAAGTGTCTCATGTTGAGCACTATATCCTTTATGCCTCGTGTCATGTCTGGAACACAACAAGTGCTTGATAAACATTTGATGAAGGAGGAATAAACACTAAAATGAATAATGTTATATAAAATGCGTTATTGACATAAATTTTATTTTAGAAAAGTGAGAAGTGGTTAAACAGGGTAAAATCAGCCATGATGCAAAGAAATAAATAAAAACCAGTTACAAAGTGATGTTTCTTACTTAACTTGTCTATTTCTATAGTCAAACTACATTAAATCAAGCCTGTTTGTATTCAGATTTTCCAGACTGACCTTACTTGAAATTGGGAGCATTTTTAAAATAATTTATGCATCAAGAAAAGAGTACAGGGCTTCCCTGGTGGCGCAGTGGTTGAGAGTCCGCCTGCCGATGCAGGGGACATGGGTTCATGCCACGGTCCGGGAGGATCCCACATGCCGCGGAGCCATGGCCGCTGAGCCTGCGCGTCCAG
This sequence comes from Aethalodelphis obliquidens, assembly GCF_003676395.1. NCBI lineage: Eukaryota > Metazoa > Chordata > Mammalia > Artiodactyla > Delphinidae > Aethalodelphis > Aethalodelphis obliquidens. The sequence continues at coordinate 11,668,376 of NW_020837961.1, forward strand.
AGCCTGTGCTCCGCAACAGGAGAGGCCACAACAGTGAGAGGCCCGCGTACCGCAAAAAAAAAAAAAAAAAAGAAAAAAAGGAGTACAATGCTCTAGTGATGCAAGGCCCCTGAGGGTAGAGTATCAAGTAGAATATTCACGAAGCTTAAGTGCAAGAGACATCAGATTTTCTGTGGTATTTTAACACTGTATTTCTGTACAAGGGAGTTGTAAAATGAAGAATATGAAAGAAGATAAATATTTAGGATAATACAGAGGACCTATAAAGTGGGTTCTTGCCTCTCTAGTTTTGCAGCTATTGACCTTACAAGTGTGTGTGTGCATATTCCCCTATGGGTCACATCAGAAGTTTCCTTATAATCATTATGAAAATCAGTGTTAAGGTTAGTAGAGATCTGGCTTACTCCTATGTGGGTTAGCCTCTGATTTTCATTGGTGTGTAGCCATTGGAAATTGAGATGCATTTTCTTTATTTTCTATGAAAAAGAAAAGATGGGGCATAACATCTTAATAATTGTTGAAGTTTTTATAAGGTATTTGGAGTTCCTGTGGATGAAAGATAGCCTTTCTTTCCTCAACTTATCATCCATGTTCAATCATGTGCTTTATATGACACTCATTTTTTAAGGTGTTCAAAGAAGATATGCAATGAAAAGAGTCTTGGAAAATATTTAAGGTGCAGTCATCTTTCAGAGTACTTCGTGTTGAAAGCAGTCACTAAAACGGGTGACTGCTAAAAGTTTAATGGGTAATAATATAATAAACTTTGCTATGTATACTTCACTGCTGATGTATCTTTATCTTCTCATGTCATTGATTGCTTTATTCTAATTCTTCATCTAAAAGATAAATAAGTGTTGTTAGGTTTTTGAAATACAAATTATTAAACACACTAGGCTCTACCTTGTTGCAAAGCCTCTGCACAGGATCCTGTTCCCCCTTCCAACTTGTGACTGTCTTATTCTCAGGTTTTAAGTCACCATAGAACATGCAAAATATTGGAGTTACAGAATGAGTAAGCTGAGAAACTATTTTGACCTACAGTATCTTCATTTTGTGATATTCTTGAATATTTAACCTGTAAGATATAATAATGGTCCAGCAGCATCTTAGATTGATAACATCTAGTCTGGTTTACATTCTGTTTTAAATACTTGCACCAAGATTTTTTTCTTTCAGAGCAGTAGCTGTGACATTATCTGAAATTTAAAATGAGAACCTAGCTACAGGGATAATTATAGGTAAAATAGTGCTCCCTGTTGCAGTGGAGAAGCCTTACACTTGTTCGCAGTATATTTCAGATGTGGGAGATTACAAGAAGGTCATATCCTCCTCACAGCTGTTATATGAATGATGACCAACATTCAGAAGAATCATGTTAATTGCCAGCACTGTCACAAATGGCGTATTTATAAACCGTATCTTTATGGCCAAAGATTCCATAAAATTAAGACTTCAGGAGGGTAAACATGACTGGAACAGATAAATCATAATTCATGGCCTAAATCTGGGCAATCATATTATGTTAGACAAAAAATTCCCAGTTTCCTTGAATTTAAAATTAGTATGATTTCAATCTTGAGACTGTGATTTGCTTATTTACAGCAAAAATATTTTTACAGTTCAATAATGAAAATCAAAGAGAAAATTATATCAGCACCTGAATTCACACCACTATTGAAATTACTATTAAATTTTTAGGAATGTGTCATGGTCAAATGTTTATGTGTAGAAATGAAAGGAAGCAGTACTGGAGTGTTTCCAGAAGCTTTGATTTTGTCGGTGCCTCTTCAGCACAGTACTCTAAAGCAGCATCCCCACCTTTCTCTTTCGTAATTTCCTCTTTTATTCCTCTTATCGGATCTCTCTCTACTTTTATTCTTGTTGTTCTCTCCACCCTAATCACAGCCCAAAGGTGATAGATGAGTGTGGGAAGAAAGCAATACAAGACGGGGAAATCGTTGTTTCATTTTTGTCTCATTAAACACGGCTTTCTCATCAAACCCTGTTCTGTAATTTAATGGTCACGAAAATTGGTTATTTTTAGAGTAAAATACCTCTCCTGGCTCATTTGAAAGTTGTGGTAGCCAATGTTGTGGTGTTAACTGAAACCTGGAAATAATCACACTTTCCAAAGTGAATCTCATCTCAACAGATTTTTAGCCTAATATCAATGTCAGAGAGATTTGAATAGACTGGGATAAGCCTCTGGTAAATGTTAGAATGTTATAAACCTGTCAAGCCTCTTTACTATTCTGTTTAAGAATTCAAAAATAGGCGTCACTAAGTTTTGATGAGCGACCTCTCTGCAGTGAGCTTACTGAGCGGATCCCATGGGTCTGCTTGCCTTCCTACTTTCCTATCCTGGTGCTTATCAGGGGTTCAGTCACTGGTTATTGGTAACCAGCGGCCGTCTTTTCCTCCCATCACCACTGCACTGTCTGAGCTGTGTGCGGAGTGGAACTGACCTTGAAGGCCTTCACTAGCTTCCACACAGTAGCTTTCTGCCACCTTTCACACCACCTGCATCCATCTTGGTTTATGGCCTCAGAGTAGAATCCGACTTTCACACTGCACTGTGAAGCTAGATTGATTTATATTGTCTCAGTGTAGGTCTCAAGTTTTCTTAAAATTAATCATTTTTATAGTATTTAAATATTGGAAGCATTTAGACATTTTTATTCATTTTTCTTGGTAACCTATAATAAGCCATCAAGTTTAATTTTGAAAGTCCTCTTCCCTTTATATTTATTTTATAAGTACATTGAAACATAATTTTATTACACTTAAAATTTTTTTCATGTTATTATTTGTGTGGATGAAATATAGTTCTTGCCAAACATACTATAGTATCAGATACTTTAAGCTTTGTTAGATGCACAGAAAAAGCAAAGAGGTTTTACACCCTATATGTGGTGGTTAGAAAAATTATTCCTTTTATAGTCAGTTTTCATCATAGTGCTTAGCGTTTACCTTGAGCACTATACTAAGGTAATAATGATAATAGTGATTATAACAAGTATTTCTATTGATCTCATTGTATGCCAGGTACACATACAAGCACTTTCAGCATATTTACTAATTTATTACTAATTTATAACTGTGTAAGGTGTACTACTTATTATTCTCATTTTACATATGAGGAAACTGAAGTACAATAGATTTTGTGACTGCCCAAGGTCACCAAGTTAGTAAAAGGAGCTGGATTCTGTCCCAGGCAGTCTAGCTCCAGAGCCTGCCACTTAAACATCACCCTCTGCTGCTTCTCTGTTTAAAAAATAAAGCTGACCTCTGCTTTAGACAGTATTAAAAATTTATGATCCGAAGGCATTTTCTAGTTTCTGTGTTTCTAAAATGTGGGTCAGCCACAGTCTTGGGGAGCAAAGTTCTTCGAGATTTAACATGCCATGATAATCTGAGTCTTTTTATAGTTGTGAAATGTTTAAATCCATAGACCAGAAAATTGCATGCTTAGTTCGATTAAAATTTCTGTGAAAGCAGGAAGACTTGCTAAGATAGCATCTTCAAGGATTAGTATTTTGGTTTGTAGTTATGCATGAAATTTTCAGTTCATATATCTACTATATTGCTTGTTTTATTCAAGTAAAACTACTCTAAAGTTATTTGCTGTAATACAGTGTTAAAATATGCTGACAAGAAAATAACTATCAGTTTTACAGACATGTAATTAAGAATACTATCTGGTTAAATCTATACCCTAAATGTTAAATAAAATAGATAACGACATGTGTCTGAACCAGGGCTGAAAGTGAAACATCTCTGTTTGTAAAGATGAGCTACTTAAATTTGGATTCAAATTCGTAAGTCATGATTACATATTAGAAGAGCAAGAAGTGCAAATAAAATGAATAATTTACAGTTAGTGTCAACTTGGTTGATGAAAATGTCTGAAGGAAAGTGTTTAAATCTTAACTAATGCTGCTGGTCTCATGGCGTTCACCTATGCTTTGGAAAATGGATAAACATCATCTCCTAGAAAAGTCTTCCCAGATTATTCTGTTGAAGATGAGGCCTCTGACGGTGCTGGCCGTACCTCTGGAGTTTCTGGGACATTGTCTCTCATGGATTGCTCCCACCTAGGCACTGGGGCAGCCCTTATTGTACTGAGCCTCTGCTCACCATCAGCTGCGTATTTACCAGTCTGGATACAGAAGAGCAAGTAAACATCTAGGGGAAAAAAATTCAAGAAAATAGGAAAAGTTGCTTGGTTTTACAAAGCAGTATATTTAATTTTTTATTGTTTGCATGTATTCACAAAAACATTGTAAAGAACCAACTGTACATGGAAAGCTTCACAGAATGAAAAATAATGGGCATTCGTTGTACTCAGGCAGGGGCCTGCCTTCTTGACTGAGTGAATGATTGTTTGTTTGTTTATTATTAGCTTGCACGCTCTGCTATTACTGCTGAAACTGTCTCTAAAGGCAAATTCCATTAACACTTTCACTTGAGAGATGCAGTCAGTATGGCAGGAAAGGAAAACTGTCCTAACACAATGAGAATATTAATGCTTCTTCTACGCATAGGTACATTTTCACACGTGCACTTCATTATCATGTGAAAATTATAGAAGGATGTTACAACTTATATGTATATGTGCACATATATCATAATTTTCACATGAAAATGAAATATATCCTATCTCCAACACAGTACCTTTGAAAGGTACATTATTATAGTTTGCTATTTACCCCATTACCTATAGCTTTCTATAAAATATAAGCCGAGGGCTTCCCTGGTGGCGCAGTGGCTGAGAGTCCGCCTGCCGATGCGGGGGACACGGGTTCGTGCCCCTGTCCGGGAAGATCCCACATGCCACGGAGCGGCTGGGCCCGTGAGCCATGGCCGCTGAGCCTGCGCGTCTGGAGCCTGTGCTCTGCAACGGGAGAGGCCACAACAGTGAGAGGCGCCCGCACACCCACAAAAAAAAAAAAAAAAAAAAATATCCGATTTTCAACTGAATAATCTTAAGAAGGAATAGAAAACTGCATTTTTTTTCTTTTTCCATCAGTGCTAATGTTTGGAGGAAATAAATGACTACTCATTTTGCTATATTTCTTAATATTTGATATATTTCTTTTTTCCTTTCCATTCATGAAAATTATGTGGATAATATTCTCAAATAAAGAGAGCACGCTGGAAAAAATATATCCTAGAACGTACCTCCTTCTATCCCCACAGAATGCAGCACAGTTTTGCACATACTAGAAAAACAGAATGTTGGAGACTGAAGAGTCATAAAAGATCCTCTAATCGTACTCCTTCATATTACACAGAAGAAAATTGAGACTCATATGTACCATATGTCTTTGCCAAGGCTTACTGAATGTGAAATCACAGATTAGAAAGAGCACCCAACTTTCCATGTTCCAAAGAGTTACTTCAAATACGGTACTTTGCTTTAAAACATGAAAAAAAAATAACTGAAAAAGTCTAATGTAACAACAATAAAAACGTCTCCTCTATGGCTTAAACACAGATAAGTAGATTAATGCTATACCTTAAGTATAATGGAATAAATAAGTGTAAGAAAGTAATATGAGTAGGAGAGGAAGTATTTAAATCCTTTACACTTCTTTTTTTTCTTTTTTTAAAAGGCAAGTGAAAGGGTGATCTTCATAATCTGATGTGTGTGGACTTGAGGAAGATCAGGTATTAACGGAATGTTACACATACATAGAGCTCAGAACATTTTACATCTTGTTCAGAGCGAAATAGACCTATTTCCTTTATAGGAAAATCCAGGGGATTTTTGGAAATAACCTAAAGACCAGCAAATATAGAATACTGAGACATCAGCAGAAATTTAAGATTTCCAGGAGAAGTCTGTCATTGTCCTGTAAAAACACCCAATAGCCTGCAAGATAAAGGACAAACTTCTTAGCACTGTCTCTGCAGCCTCCTTAATTGTTCCCACCAATACTGTCCACCCACTTATCTCCTCGTTCACCTCAAGAGAACCCATGCTTCAGCAGTTCTGAAAAACTGTCAGTTCCTAGAAGCTGCCATTACACATGATGTTTCTTCCAATGGTATTTCTCAGCAATGTCCTTCCAAGACATTGTCATGTATTATTAGGGAAGATATAGGAAAGAATATTAAGAACTGGTAACATCAAAGAGTGCAAAGGCAGTAAAGTGCAGTCAGGAGATGAGAAGCAGATTTGGAATGAGTCTTCATGAATCATTTTACAGAGTAATCAGCAGAGAGTTTGAGTGGTAGATAATATAAGGCAGGGATGGATTAGAAAATGGCCTGGGAATAAATATTGTTTGAGTATCTACTAGGTAACTTGTATCAATATATACTAGTTACATTCACATACCCTATATTTTAATTTTCTTTTTTTATCTGCCAGTAGTTGCAAAAATGCAACTCAATTACTTATAGTACAAGTTTTAAAACATGTTGTTGTTTTCATCAATACAATTCACTTGATGTTAGAATCATTTCTTTTATTTATTTATTTTTTATACTGCAGGTTATTAGTTATCTATTTTATATGTGTTAGTGTATATATGTCAGTCCCAGTCTCCCAATTCATCCCACCACCATCACCCCCCCACTTTAATTTTCATAATATCTATATTTTTGAAGACCAGGAAGCTAAGTGTAAATTCTTATACCTAGTAACCAGCAGAACCAGAAATCCAAGTCCAGTCCTTACTGAAATTGTTGTAACCATAATAATTTATTAATATTTATCACCTTTTTAAAATGTAAAAATGCAGTTATGTTTATACATAGAAGCTCTTCACTCCTCACTGATGCAGGTATTTAGTTGGGACAGAGTTTTATAAGAAATCCAGCTCTCTACCCAGTAGGGCCTCCCAGAGTGACAGCACACAGACTCTTGTTCCAAAATCCCAGCAACTGAACCACAGCTTTGCAGGTTCTGTGATTGAAACTTGTCATTAAACAAAGTGGATCAACCTTTTGAGACTGATTGAGGCTATTGACATTCATGAAAAGCTGCTACATACAATTCTGAATTGTTCATTTACAATTAGAAATACAACTATCAGGCCAACTGGAAGTTTGATGTCCATTATTAAGTGCATTTTATCCTTGTAGGCAAGTCTACAAAGTATAGTCAGAAATATGTTTCCTGACAGTGGAGTCAAGTTAATGATAATAGGGAGAGCAACTGTAATGCACTGGGCATCGTGCTAAGCTCTTTCTTTAGATTATTTCATTTAATCTCACAATGATATTATGAGAATAACATTTTTGTAGATGAGGAATGAGAAATTAAGAGAGTTTAAGTGACTTCCCCAAGTTTACATAGCTGGTAAGGATCAGAACCAGAATTTAAACCTACATCTATCTAACTTTAGAGCAAAGGTCTTAATCACAACCTGGCGCTGCCTCCCAAATACGATATAAGTCACTTGAGGGCAGGATTCTTAAAAACGTTAATAGCTCCCAGTGGAGGAATGTCTGCCTTGTGTCCCACAATTTAAATTCATCCTCTTTGCCATGCCCTAATTATCACATCAATCCGGTGATACACTCTGTTTTTTTTTAAAACATCTTTATTGGAGTATAATTACCTTACAATGGTGTGTTAGTTTCTGCTGTATAGCAAAGTGAATCAGCTATACGTACACATATATCCCCATATCCCCTCCTTCTTGCGTCTCCCTTCCACCCTCCCTGTCCCACCGCTCTAGGTGGTCACAAAGCACCGAGTTGATCTCCCTGTGCTATGTAGCAGCTTCCCACTAGCTATCTGTTTTACATTTGGTGGTGTATATATGTCAATGCTACTCTCTCACTTCGTCCCAGCTTACCCTTCCCCCTCTCCGTGTCCTCAAGTCCATTCTCTATGTCTGCATCTCTATTCCTGTCCTACCCCTAGGTTCATCAGAACCTTTGTTTTTTAGATTCCATATATATGTGTTAGCATACGGAATTTGTTTTTCTCTTTCTGACTTACTTCACTCTGTATGACAGATTCTAGGTCCATCCACCTCACTACAAATAACTCAATTTTGTTTCTTTTTATGGCTGAGTAATACTCCACTGTATATATGTACCACATCTTCTTTAAACATTCATCTGTTCATGGACACATAGGTGGCTTCCATGTCCTGGCTATTGTAAACAGAGCTGCAGAGAACATTGTGGTACATATTGCTCCAGCTCTGTTCTTCTTTCTCAAGATTGCTTTGACTATTCGGGGTCTTTTGCGTTTCCATACAAATTGTGAAACTTTTTGTTCTACTTCTGTGAAAAATGCCAGTGGTAGTTTGATAGGGATTGCATTGAATCTGTAGATTGCTTTGGGTAGTATGGTCATTTTCACAATGTTGATTCTTCCAATCCAAGAATATGGTATATCTCTTCATCCGTTTGTATCACCTTTAATTTCTTTCATCAGTGTAATATAGTTTTCTGCATACAGGTCTTTTTTCTCCTTAGGTAGATTTATTCCTAGGTATTTTATTCTTTTTGTTGCAGGGGTAAATGGGCACGTTTCCTTAATATCTCTTTCAGATTTTTCATCATTAGTGTATAGGAATACAAGAGATTTCTGTGTGTTAATATTGTATCCTGCTACTTTACCAGATTCATTGATTAGCTCTAGTAGTTTTCTGGTAGCATCTTTAGGATTCGCTATGTATAGTATCATGTCATCTGCAAACAGTGACAGTTTTACTTCTTCTTTTCTGATTTGGATTCCTTTTATTTCTTTTTCTTCTCTGATTGCTGTGGCTAAAACTTCCAAAACTATGTTGAATAAGAGTGGTGAGAGTGCGCAACCTTGTCTTGTTCCTGATCTTAATGGAAATGCTTTCAGTTTTTAACCATTGAGGACGATGTTGGCTGTGGGTTTGTCATATATGGCCTTTATTATGTTGAGGTAAGTTCCCTCTATGCCTACTTTCTGGAGGGTTTTTATCATAAATGGGCGCTGAGTTTTGTCAAAAGCTTTTTCTGCATCTACTGAGATGATCATATGGTTTTTCTCCTTCAGTTTGTTAATATGGTTTATCACATTGATTGATTTACGTATATTGAAGAATACTTGCATTCCTGGGATAAACCCCACTTGATCATGGTGTATGATCCTTTTAATGTGCTGTTGGATTCTGTTTGCTAGTATTTTGTTGAGAATTTTTGCATCTATGTTCATCAGTGATATTGGCCTGTAGTTTTCTTTTTTTGTGACATCTTTGTCTGGTTTTGGTATCAGGGTGATGGTGACTTCAGAGAATCAGATTGGGAGTATTCTTCCCTCTGCTATATTTTGGCAGAATTTGAGAAGGATAGGTGTTAGCTCTTCTCTAAATGTTTGATAGAATTCACCTGTGAAGCCATCTAGTCCTGGGCTTTTGTTTGTTGGAAGATTTTTAATCACAGTTTCAATTTCAGTACTTACGATTGGTCTGTTTATATTTTCTATTTCCTCCTGGTTCAGTCTTGGAAGGTTGTGCTTTTCTAAGAATTTGTCCATTTCTTCTAGGTTGTCCATTTTATTGGCATATAGTTGCTTGTAGTAATCTCTCATGATCCTTTGTATTTCTACAGTGTCAGTTGTTACTTCTCCTTTTTCATTTCTAATTCTGTTGATTTGAGTCTTCTCCCTTTTTTCTTGCTGAGTCTGGCTAATCATTTATCAATTTTATCTTCTCAAAGAACCAGCTTTTAGTTTTATTGATCTTTGCTATCGTTTCCTTCATTTCTTTTTCATTTATTTCTGATCTGATCTTTATGATTTCTTTCCTTCTGCTAACTTTGGCATTTCCTTGTTCTTCTTTCTCTAATTGCTTTAGGTGTAAGGTTAGGTTGTTTATTTGAGATGTTTCTTGTTTCTTGAGGAAGGATTGTATTGGTATATACTTCTCTCTTAGAACTGCTTTTGCTGCATCCCATAGGTTTTGGGTCGTCGTATTTTCATTGTCATTTGTTTCTACGTATTTTTTGATTTCCTCTTTGATTTCTTCAGTGATCTCTTGGTTATTAAGTAGGGCATTGTTTAGGCTCCATGTGTTTGTATTTTTTACAATTTTTTCCTGTAACTGATATCTAGCCTCATAGCATTGTGGTCGGAAAAGATACTTGATTTGATTTCAATTTTCTTAAATTTACAAAGGCTTGATTTGTGACCCAAGATATGATCTATCCTGGAGAATGTTCCATGAGCACTTGAGAAGAAAGTGTATTCTGCTGTTTTTGGATGGAATGTCGTATAAATATCAATTAAGTCCATCTTCTTTATGTATAATTTAAAGCTTGTGTTTCTTTATTTATTTTCATTTTGGATGATCTGTCCATTGGTGAAAGTGGGGTGTTAATGTCCCTTCCTATGATTGTGTTACTGTTGATTTCCCCTTTTATGGCTGTTAGCATTTGCCTTATGTACAGAGGTGCTTCTATTTTGGGTGCATAAATATTTACAATTGTTATATCTTCTTCTTGGATTGATCCCTTGATCATTATGTAGTGTCCTTCTTTGTCTCTTGTAATAGTCTTTATTTTAAAGTCTATTTTGTCTGAAATGAGAATTGCTACTCCAGCTTTATTTTGATTTCCATTTGCATGGAATATCTTTTTCCATCTCCTCATTTTCAGTTTGTAGGTGTCCCTAGGTCTGAAATGAGTCTCTTGTAGACAGCATTTATATGGGGTTTGTTGTATCCATTCAGCCAGTCTATGTCTTTTGGTTGGAGCATTTAATCCATTTATATTTAAGGTAATTATTGACCTGTATACTCCTACTGATCCATTTTCTTAATTGTTTTGGGTTTGTTATTATAGGTCTTTTCCTTCTCTTGTGTTTCCTGCCTAGAGAAGTTCCTTTAGCATTTGTTTTAAAGCTGGTTTGGTTGTGCTGAATTCTCTTAGCTTTTGCTTGTCTGTAAAGGTTTTAATTTCTCTGTCGAATCTGAATGAGTTCCTTGCTGGGTAGAGTAATCTTGGTTGTAGGCTTTTCCCTTTCATCACTTCAAATATGTCCTGCCACTTGCTTCTGGCTTGCAGAGTTTCTGCTGAAAGATCAGCTGCTAATCTTATGGGGATTCCCTTGTGTGTTATTTGTTGCTTTTCCCTTGCTACTTTTAATATTTTTTCTTTGTATTTAAGTTTTGATAGTTTGATTAATATGTGTCTTGGTGTGTTTCTCCTTGGATTTATCCTGTCTGGGACTCTGTGCTTCCTGGACTTGTTTGACTATTTCCTTTGCCATAATAGGGAAGTCTTCAACTGTAATCTCTTCAAATATTTTCTCAGTCCCTTTCTTTTTCTCCTCTTCTTCTGGGATCCCTATAATTCAAATGTTGATGTTTTTAATGTTATCCTAGAGGTCTCTGAGACTATCCTCAATTCTTTTCATTCTTTTTCCTTTTTTCTCTTCCTCGGCAGTGAATTCTACCATTTTGTCTTCCAGGTCACTTAACTGTTCTTCTGCCTCAGCTATTCTGTTGTTGATTTCTTCTAGAGAATTTTTAATTTCATTTATTGTGTTGTTCATCATTGTTTGTTTGCTCTTTAGTTCTTCTAGGTCCTTGTTAAACATTTCTTGTATTTTCTCCATTCTATTTCCAAGATTTGGATCATCTTTACTATCATTATCCTGAATTCTTTTTCAGGTAGACTGCCTATTTCCCCTTCATTTGTTTGGTCTGGTGAGTTTTTACCTTGATCCTTCATCTGCTGTGTATTTCTCTGTCTTCTCATTTTGCTTAACTTACTGTTTTTGGGGTCTCCTTTTTGCAGGCTGCAGGTTTGTAGTTCCTGTTGTTTTTGATGTCTGCCCCCACTGAGTAAAGTTGGTTCAGTGGCTTGTGTAGGCTTCCTGGTGGAGGGGACTCATGCCTATGTTCTGGTGGATGAGGTTGCATCTTGTGTTTCTGTTGGGCATCCCACGTCCGGTGGTGTTTTGGGGTGTCTGTGACCTTACTATCATTTTAGGCAGCCTCTCTGATAATGGGTGGGGTTGTGTTCCTGTCTTGCTAGTTGTTTGCCATGGGGTGTCCAGCACTGGAATTTGTTTTTCGTTTAGTGGAGCTGGTCTTAGCAGTGTAATGGAGCTCTCTGGGAGAGCTCTTGCTGATTGATATTAAAATGGGCTGGGAGGTCTCTGGTGGACCAATGTCCTGAACTCCACTCTCCCACCTCAGAGGCTCAGGCCTGACACCCAGCCAGAGCACCAAGACCCTGTGAGCAACTCAGCCAGGTATGTGGGTATAGAGGAGGATTGTTTTCGTTCTTATCGTTGTTAATTAAAATAGTTTTAATCCAGACAGTGTACAATGAAGATATTTGGATTAAAATTTCACTAGCCACTCTAATCCCAGGCTTGCCTCCCTGGGACTCTATCCCCATCAATGTGTCAAAAGTTGAGTATGCATAGCAAAGGTATACTGTGGTTAACTGAAGCAGACAGGAAGGACATAAATAAAGCAGAATTGCCAAGAACTTCATGTTGAAGTCATGGAAACATGATAGTGTCTGGGTGAGGTTCAAAGAAAAGTGCAACAGAAATGGTGTCATGATAGGAGGTATTTCAGGGAGCTAGGTGAGCCAGAAGACAAGACTCATACATTCTTGTTATGAAACTGGCTTAGTGGTAAGGCATAATATTTATTGGGGACTTCCACTATTCGTCCATAAGAACATTTAGCAGAAACTAGGTGTTTGGATCAATTCTAAACTTAATAGGGGGATCTGTCACAAGGTGTAACTCCTACCAACAGAGAGGAACTTATTAAAGAAGAAGAAATACCAAGAACACTAGATAATATTATCATTTAATCCTACAGTATGAGCAAGCCAGAAAAAGAAGTGGTACACAGAGTTGGAAACTGCTAGATGATAAAAACCCATATGTTACATAGCTTGCAGAAAGAATGATTAGGATTAGGAGTCCGTATATTAAGAAATCAGTGCAGATACCCAGGGAGCTGCCCATGAATGTGAGAACATATAAAATGATGGAAGCAGTGTTATATAAGCAAGAATGATTACAGAAGACTTATAAGACACCTAAGAAAATTTCCAGTGAGTATAAAGCAAATATGGAATTGAGAAAAATTCCAAAGGATACAAAAATAATCTTTATAATTCTATTCAAATAAAGAAGGATAATAAAAAGAGGAAGGTCTGCTGCTTGAGGCTGAGGGTGATATATTAACAGATTACCTGCTCCATTTAACTTTTCTCTTTAGACAGGAAAGAGTATAACTTCCATTGTAGAAAGAAAATGTTTCACATATATAAGAGAATGCACCTATCTACTTTGATTGCATCCTATGTTATTGTGAAGACTTGAAATTAACGTTGCTGAATTATTACCAGCTTATTACTGTTATTGAATAAACACTTATGAATTCCAAGCAGTCAATAAAGTATTTACAATTATTTACTCAGTTACTCCTTTAAAGCAACTCAACAAAGTTGATGATCTTTTCCACAATTATAATGGATAGAAGAAAGACATTAAATATAAGGGGTTATCTTCAGATGCAAGGTATACCTGTCCAGTGACACCATTTGATTTTTTTTTGAACATTTGAATTTTATTTTATTTATTTTTTATACAGCAGGTTCTCATTAGTTATCCATTTTATACATATTAGTGTATATATGGCAATCCCAATCTCCCAATTCATCCCACCACACATCAGTGTCTCTATTTCTGCCCTGCAAACAGGTTCATCTGTACCATTTTTCTAGGTTCCACATATATTGTTAATATACGATATTTGTTTTTCTCTTTCTAACTTACTTCACTCTGTACGATAGTCTCTAGATCCATCTACATTTCTACAAATTACCCAATTTCATTCCTTTCTTATGGCTGAGTAATATTCCATTGTATATATGCACCACATCTTCTTTATCCATTCATCTGTCAGTGGATGCTTAGGTTGCTCCCATGTCCTGGCTGATGTAACTAGTGCTTCAGTGAACATTGTGAACATGAACTCTTTTTGAATTACGGTTTTCTCAGGGAATATGCCCAGTAGTGGGATTGCTGGGTTGTATGGTAGTTCTATTTTTAATTTTTAAAGGAACTTCCATACTGTTCTCCAAGGTGGCTATATCAATTTACATTCCCACCAACAGCGCAAGAGGGTTCCCTTTTCTCCACACCCTCTCCAGCATTTGTTGTTTGTAGATTTTCTGATGATGCCCATTCTAACTGGTGTGAGGTGATACCTCATTGTAGTTTTGATTTGCATTTCTCTAATAATTAGTGATGTTGAGCAGCTTTTCATGTGCTTCTTGGCCATCTGTATGTCTTCTTTGGAGAAATGTCTATTTAGGTCTTCTGCCCATTTTTTGATTGGGGTGTTTGTTTTTTTTTAATATTGAGCTGCATGAGCTGTTTATTTTGGAGATTAATCCTTTGTCCATTGATTTGTTTGCAAATATTTTCTCCCATTCTGAGGGTTGTCTTTTCATCTTGTTTGTAATTTCCTTTGCTTTGCAAAAGCTTTTAAGTTTCATTAGGTCCCATTTGTTTATTTTTGTTTTTATTTCCATTACTCTAATAGGTGGATCAGAAAAGATCTTGCTGTGATTTATGTCAAAGAATGTTCTTCCTATGTTTTCCTCTAAGAGTTTTATAGCGTCCAATCTTCCAATTAGGTCTCTAATCCATTTTGAGTTTATTTTTGTGTATGGTGTTAGGGAGTGTTCTAATTTCATTCTTTTACATGTAGCTGTCCAGTTTTCCCAGCACCACTTATTGAAGAGACTGTCTTTTCTCCATTGTATATCCTTGCCTCCTTTGTCATAGATTAGTTGACCATAGGGGCGTGGGTTTATCTCTGGGCTTTCCATCCTGTTCCATTGATTTATATTTCTGTTTTTGTGCCAGTATCATATTGTTTTGATTACTGTAGCTTTGTAGTATAGTCTGAAGTCAGGGAGTCTGAAGTCAGGGAGTCTGATTCCCCCAGCTCTGTTTTTTTCCCTCAAGATTGCTTTGGCTATTCGGGGTCTTTTGTGTCTCCATACAACTTTTAAGAGTTTTTGTTCTAGTTCTGTAAAAAATGCCATTGGTAATTTAATAGGGATTGCATTGAATCTGTAGATTGCTTTGGGTAGTATAGTCATTTTCACAATATTGATTCTTCCAATCCAAGAACATGGTACATCTCTCCATCTGTTGGTATCATCTTTAATTTTTTTCATCAGTGTCTTATAGTTTTCTGCATACAGGTCTTTTGCCTCCCTAGGTAGGTTTATTCCTAGGTATTTCATTCTTTTTGTTGCAGTAGGGAATGGAATTGTTTCCTTATTTTCTCTTTCTGATCTTTCAACATTAGTGTATAGGAATGCAACAGATTTCTGTGCATTAATTTTGTATCCTGCAACTTTACCATATCATTGATTAGCTCTAGTAGTTTTCTGGTAGCATCTTTAGGATTCGCTATGTATAGTATCATGTCATCTGCAAACAGTGGCAGTTTTACTTCTTCTTTTCTGATTTGGATTACTTTTATTTCTTTTTCTTCTCTGATTGCTGTGGCTAAAACTTCCAAAACTATGTTGAATAAGAGTGGTGAGAGTGCGCAACCTTGTCTTGTTCCTGATCTTAATGGAAATGCTTTCAGTTTTTCACCATTGACAATGTTTGCTGTGGGTTTGTCACATATGGCCTTTTTTATGTTGAGTTAGGTTCCCTCTATGCCCACTTTCTGGAGAGTTTTTATCATAAAAGGTTGTTGAATTTTGTCAAAAGCTTTTTCTGCATCTCTTGAGATGATCATGTGGTTTTTATTCTTCAGTTTATTAATATGGACACCATTTGATTTTAAATGAGGTTATTTGATATAACTTGTTCTTGCTGAACTCATATTGTCCTAGGGATCTCTAATTAGTGTTATTAATTTTCAGTAATCAAGTGAAAAGTCTTATGCTATTTTGACATTAAAGTGACCAATTATTGAATCATACAGGTTGTCTCATCAGATCTTTAGCTGATATGCAGTTGGGAATGACAGGATCTTAAGGCTGCAGAAAGGTCTTAATGGAGATGAAACAACAGGAAGGGAAACCTCCCTTTTTTTTAAGGAAAAAGATTGCTTTATGGATTAGGATAGGTAAGCCTGTTTTTGCCTATTCAATTGATTAAAGAGGTATACTAATATTGCTTTAAAATGCATTTCTTTGATTACTAATGCTGCTGAATATTTTATCCAAGTTAATTCTAAGTTTGATTACTTGTGCATATTTTTCTTATTAATTTGAAAATGCTCTTTGTACATTAAAAATAAATTATTCTGTGTGCCATACATGTTGAAAATATTTATTCTTAATTTGCCAATTTATCTTTAAATTCTTCCTATGTTGTGTCTTGTGACACCAAAAACCTTTGAATTTTTTATGTAATCATTAATCTTTCTCTTTATAGTTCCTTCTCTAGCTCTCATATTTAGAAAGGTCTTCCTTTTGGTCTCCAAATTTATGTGAATATAATCTTACATGGTCTGTAGCAATATAATTAATATTTAAATATTTTCCTTTAACTATTTAAAATACTTGGATTATGTTTAAAATAAATGTGAAGTAGGAACCTAACTTTAACCTAACTTTAACCTAACTGTCATTTACTGCATAATCCATTCTTTCCCACCTTTTCATATGTTAAAAATTTTAGTTCATGTTTATGCTTTTTATTTTCTTGTTCTATTTTGACATAAAGCTTTTATTATAGAAACTTAATGATATGTTTTAGTTACAATATTGATAGGATAAATCCACTATAATATTTTTATTTTCCAAAACATTCTTTTACTACTATGAATTTTTTAATTTTAGAGGTGTTTTAGAATTTTTTAATTATGTTAACAATAACAACAACAAAAACCCTTAAGATAATTTCATTGGCCCTTGCATCAAATTTTTAGATTAGTTTTGGAGAAGCATGACATCTTCAGAATGTTTCTTCCTCTAATTTAGAAGAGGTCACCAACCTTTTGGGTATTCCAGACAGTCATTTTTATCCTCAATAAGAAATGATGACTTGAGTTTCTACTTTAAATATTTTTTCTTGTTTTGTTTCTTATCAAGCTTTATTAGCTATGACTTCTACAATGTTAAATAATAGTAGGAAAATATACTCTCATCTTATTTCTGATTTTAATAAGAATTCCTTCAGCATAATATGATATGGTACATAATATGAAACTGGTACATTTTAGTAAGTTAAGAAATTGTACTTCAACTTTATATTGAGAATTTAAGAAAAGATTGGCTTATATTGCATCAAATTCTACTTCAGCATCTACTCATCTGAATTTTTTTCCCCTTGGATCTAGTAATGAATCACCTCTGGAGCAATAAGATTTAGTTACTACATTATTTTATAAAGTAATGTTGGATTCAGTATGCTATGACTATTAATATGGTAATTTTACATAAGGGAGATTAATTTTCTTTTTTGTGTTATTTTTGTCAGATTTTGATGTCTGGTATTGTGACTGTATTTAACGTTGGGAAGAGTATTAGTTAGGCATCACCATAATAAAGAAACCATCTCTAAGTTAGTGCTTAAAACAATAGCACATTATTTCTCATTAGTATATGAATTGGTTGGCTGGTTCTGCTGATCTGGATGTGTTCTGCTTATCTCAGCTAGGCTTGGTCATCATCTGGGGTCAGCTGGCAGGTCACCTGAGAGAAAATTATGTAAGGTATTCTCAGTGGGGATAATTCCTCCCTCCCTCCAGCAACCTAGTCCAGGCATGTTCTCACGGTGGTGCCAGGGGCCCAAAAGAGAGAAAGTCAAACCACGGATGTGCCTTGGAAAGCTGCTGCTTGCGTTAAGTTTGCTACTGTTCCACTGGCTAAGCAAATGACATAGCCAGGCCCAGAGTTAGCATGAAAAGGCATTATCATAGGGCATATAGATACAGAGAGGTGTGAAAAATTGGGGAAAATAATAGTCAAACCACAACAGAAAAAATTTCTTCTTTCCTATTCCTTGCAATTTTTAAAAAATAATATAGGGATTATCTGTCCCAAGTTAAGTTCTCAAGCCTTCTTAACATAGTTTTGCCTGTGTAAACCTTCTTTAAAAATTGAATTCTTTTCATAAAGATTTTTAAATACCTTAGCATATTTTTGTGCCTAGACTTTTCTTAATGAAAAAAAACTTCTTTGTGGCTGTTATAATATTTCATTCCTAAAGTTGTTTATTTTTAAGTTCCCTTCTCATTCTTAACTGGTCTTATAAGAAACATGTCCATTTTATTAATGATTTAAAAGACCAGTTCTTAGATTTCTTTGTATTAGTTTTACTGTGCTCCTCTTTCTAATTATTAGTTTCTGACTTTTATAGGTTCCATTCTGTACCTTACAAAAAATTTATTTTACCATTCCTTCTGGCTTCTTTAGTGCAGTGCTTATCGTTTATTTTAATTTTGCTGGACTTCAAAATCGCACTTACTTGAATATTCATTTGAGATCAGTTTGGCTTTACCCTGTAAGTTTTGATTTGTAGTCCAACATTTCTATTTTCCAAATATCTGAGATATCCTTTTATATCAGTCTTTTTGTAAACATCTTTATTTAAATCATCTATTAGTAATTTTTAAAAATATATCTGTTATTAATGCCTATTATTGCATTTTTGTCACATAATGTGAACTGTCCCATCTATCTATTTGGTAACTTGCTCCAAATTTCAAAATATATGTAGTTGTTTTGGTTGACTAATATAAAGTTAATGTTCCATGAATGCTTAAAAATATGCTGTATTCTCTGTGGAATGTACAGTTTATTTTATAATTAGTAATTGAATTATATGAATTATAACATTATTAAAATTTTTCATATAGTTATTTTTATGTTATCAGTTATAGATAACAAATGGTGTTTAAATTTTTCTACCCCATATTCATTTCTATCCATATCTATTTGTGTATATCTCTCTTCATATGTATTTCTTTATGTCTCTTACATTTCTAATATTTTTACTTTGTATATGTGTGCTCTTTTTTTTCATGTATAACGTTTCATCAGCTGTATTTTTGTAACACTTTACCATATTTAATAATTTTCTTCCAATTCTATTTTGTCTGACATAACTATTGCTATACTAGCTTATTTTTAATTTTTTAGTAATAATAATAGCTAACACTTATTGACACTGTGGAACATAAACAGTTATTAAATATTTTACACACAATGATTCATTGAGTCCTCACAAGAACCTTACGAAGTAAGTATGATCATTGTTCCATTTACCGAGGTATAAAGCTGAAGCATAGGGAATTTATGTAAGTTGTTGAAAGTCACAAAGTTGATAAATAACAGAGCTGGAATTTGCCAGGCTATCTGCCTCCAAACAGCTTTTTAGAAACTATATTCCATTCCTTCTTTTTTAATATGCTGCTTTGTTTCATAAGAATTAAGTAATTTCCCCCTCTCTTTAAGTTCACTAAGTCTTTACATGGCTGTGTCAGATCTGCTACTAAGCCCATCAAAGGCATTTTTCATCTCGGTTCCTGTGTTTATTATTATTAATATTATTTCTAGAATTTCCATTTGATTATTTCTAATGCAATCCATCTCTCTGTTGAAGTTTTCCACCTGTTCATGCATATTGCCCACTTTTTCTATTAGAGCCTTCATCATATTAATCATGGTTAGTTTAAATATCCTGTCTTTTACTTCCACCATCTGGGTCATATCTGCATCTGGTTCAGTGATTGGTGTATCTCTCCACAGTGGGGTTTTCTCTTGCTTTTCTGTGTGTCTTATAATATTTGAATGGGAGATGAACATTTGCAGAGAGCTTAGAGACTGAGGTAAGTAGTATTTACTCCTGGAAATGGGCACGCCTCTTCTTCTGCTGGGCTTTTATTGTGGGTTGTGACATCAATCAAGAGTCAGTCTCCCTTGATTTAGGCTTTGTTTTTATTTGTTGCACTCAACACACCACAGGCTTCAAATCTTCTCAAGTACATTGTACATCTTGTACTTCGGTTGGGGGTTGATCACCAGAGAGAATTTCTCACTGTTCCTCAACATTAGATTTTCCTGTGAGCTTCTGCCTTCAAGAGTATATATATATCTATATATATATATCTATATATATATATATATATATATATTTTTTTTTTTTTTTTTGCGTTACGCGGGCCTCTCACTGTTGTGGCCTCTCCCGTTGCGGAGCACAGGCTCCGGACGCGCAGGCCCAGCGGCCATGGCTCACGGGCCCAGCCACTCCACGGCATGTGGGATCCTCCCAGACCGGGGCACGAACCCGTGTCCCCTGCATCGGCAGGAGGACTCTCAACCACTGCGCCACCAGGGAAGCCCAAGAGTATATTTTTATACTATGGTTCAACACTTGTTAACTCTGGTCGTGGAGGGTGTGGGAACCGTTCTTAGGCTTAGGCTTAGGCCAGCCCTGTGTCCCTGGATTGAGTATGTGCCTTTCTCAGTAATATGGCCCGTCCTCCTCACAGCAGCCTCAACTTTGCCTTAAACGTTTGGCAGGCTTTATGCTTATTCGAGATTTTACCCCTCCTGTAGTAGTCGGATTATTTTTCTTTTACCTTTTTCTCCGTTTCAGTGGGTTTTCCCCTGTTTGTCCCTCTCACAGTGACTTAAGGCTTTTGTTCGATAAGGGATGTAGGGGAGAAAGATCTGGGTGAGGCTTTGCCTCTTTCCCACAATAGAGGCTGCTTCCCTCCCTAGGACTTTGTCACTGACAGTTTTCTCTGGTATCTTGCTCTGTCCCCAGTCTTTCTTGTAAACCTTTGGTGAGGTCCACGAAAGAGCCTGCAAGTTGGGTGCAAACAGCATTTGTGTCTGTGGCCACCAGCAGTTCTCGACTCTCCTGAGTACACTCTTGTGCTGTGCATCCTGCAGGTTCTACACTCTCATGCAAGCTCACACTTGGTTTATGCAATTTTTTAAAAAACTTAGCAGAAATCTTCTTGTTTCCTTTTATGATGACCTTGTTTTACTTCCGTGTTCTGTTCCAGCTAAGTCAGTACTCATGCCCCTCTCTGTCCTTGGAGGAGCCTGTTTTTCCTTATATTTCTGGGTAGGAGACTGACCTGAGATCTCAGCTCTCTGATAGGGTTAAGACAAGTTATGATTTTGTGGATGCCTGGCTTTTATTCTTGTTTCTAACTTTTTCCGTCCTAAGCAAAGGCTGGAAGTCTAATTCATACAAATGAAAATACCTCTGTCAATATTACGGTTTTTTTCTTCCTAATTCTTGTTTTGTTGTCGCTGTTGTGTTTGCACATTTGTGTTCTCTTTTTCACAATGTATATAATTTTCTTCTTTTATGATTTAGAATATACAAATCCTGCTTTTAATTTATCTAGAGAATGTATTTAAATTTATTTAACATAAATTAATATACCTTAATTACAAAATCTCATACTGAAACAATTATTTTTGTTTCTCTTCATGCATGAAAATTAAGGTGCCCTTTACTTCTTCATTTCCTCATTTTCAAATCTATTTTTGGAAGAAAACATTAGTTGATAGATACTATCTCTCTCTCTCTCTCTAGGTATCTCTATAGATATGTATAATGTAAAAATATTACTTTTAAGAATTTTTCCCTTGCATTTAATTTTGCAAAGATATTGATACATTTTTCATAGGCCTAGCTCCATGTATGTACTTAGTTCCCAACTTCTCTTCCAATCCCTTTATACTTTTAAATTTTCCATTCTTTGGTTCTGGATTTTGATTCATCCCACAGTTATCTAAGCTGAATTCTCTTGTCAAAGGAAGAGTATGTAAAGGGTATATAAAAGAGTATGTAAAGAGTATATAAAGGGTATATATTCGTTGGAATTTGAGAATGTTTTCTGGTTGCCTTTTCTCATGAATAATGATTTGGCATTCTTAGTGTTTTTTTTTTTTTAATCTGAAGACATATATCCATTTTTATCTAGCATTTGCTTCAAAGGAGAAGAAAACTGAAGGTATCTTTGTATCTGAAACTAGTTTTATTTTTAGTTTCTTTGCAGATAATCTGTTTTTTATGCTTACATGCAAGAAGAAAAATTTTTATTGCTTGAGAATAAAAAATAATTACCAGATTAGATATAAAAATGGGCTTTTTAAAATTCAATTTTGCCTGTGACTTGGTGAAAATCTTTGCTTATATAAATGATCTTTCTTGGTGTAGAAAATTTTTCTACAATTATTTCTTTAAGTATTGAACTTATTTTCATTGACTTAGTTTTTTCTGGAAAATCTCAAAGCCCTAGATTACATATTTGTATCTACAGGTCATAGTTTTCATTATTTTCTTCTTTTGGCCATTTGCTTTGCCTTCCCAGAGAGTTTTTAAAATTCATTCATTAGGTAACTGATTTAATAATCCTGATATGTCATTTATACTCTTTACTATTTCCAATTTTAATTTTTACTCTATAGTTCAAGTTTTTCTTTTTTGTCTTCTGTTTTCATATCATCTCATCTTTTATATCTTTACCTTCTTTTCAGCCTGTCCTCTCTTCTGGTTCTTTAGTAACGTTTCACCTAGCCTTACATTGTTTAGAGAACATCGATCAGATCATAGTACGAAATTTTTATCTAATGCAGTCGGAATATTTAGGTGAGGTATGCACTGCTCTGAGACTTAAGGGTGATATTTCCATTTCTGTAGGGTGTGGTGTTTTTGTTTGTTTGTTTGCCTTTGTACAAACTATCCAGTCCCAATCTTCATTTTTGTCAGCAAATAAGGAAAATGGTCAAATTTTCTTTCTCAGATCTAGGGTTAAAGATCAAATTGGTATGCTCATCATTTAATTAAATTTACCATACCAAGTAGGCATTCCACTTGTATGTGTTTTTTGGACTGAGATTTACTTAACTTAGTTGGTCTAATTATGACAGAGCATTTATTCCTAACACTACCTGGTTTATGCCAGATCATTAAATAACTAAGTCTTCCCAAATCAAAACCTTTGTCACTTAACCATTTCTATTTTCTTAAACTTGCCATGGCTCCTGCTTTGAGTAGTAGTCTCTGAATATCTGTAGAAAGAGAAACTGAGAAGGCAGACATAGAAGGGCAAGACAAGGCTCTGGTTATCAATGCAGGTAATTCTCATATAACTCAGGATGGTTAACCGCTTTTCTGGTCCATATAGCTCTTGCAGCCTAAAATTAGTCATAATAAAGGAGGTTGTATTGTATATAGAGAATCAAAGTATATTTATAGCTTTCATTGTGCTAACTTGAAAAAGAATATGTATGTCTGATAAAGACATATATTTAGAATAACTATTATGTCCTAATGTTAGCCATAAACAAAAGGATTATATAATGTAAAAAGAATCAAAATATATTTATACTTTCCTTGGACTAATCTGCCCTGTTCTGGATATAAGTATGAAATGTGAAATATACAGATGAAGTATATGCTTTTGAATTCATCGCTAATATCAATTTAGTCAATAGAAATTCTACAAGAATTTATCATATATCCTTTTCCTGACTTGAGTTATAGGGTTTGTGGCATTAAAACAGTTTTTTTTGTTGTTGTTGTGAAAACCATTGTGGACATTTCTAAAATGGAAACTTGGAGGAGTTGTATCAGAGCTAGCTAGTGTTAAATTAAGTCTCAGTCCCAGTCACTATAAATTAAGTCCACCAATTCATGCCATCTCAAAAGTTTAGTTATCTCTCTCTTTACCTTAAGTTTAGTACTTTTTTCTAATGTTTAGAACTCTATAATTGTTTTAAAATAAAAATAACTAATTTATTTCTTAAATGTAATTAATCTTATTGATTGAAATAAGGAAGTGCAAAAATGAAAAATTATTCTGAAAATGCTACCATGTGTTTGAAAGAAAAGCACAGCCTTGAGAAATAAATAGAATAAATAAATTAATACAGAGCAAATTGTGCCAGACAAAGCTGGTTGCTTTTGTGATAACTGTACAGCCTTAATAAATGAACAGAGTGGAGTAGATGTAATGCATCTTGACTTCTAGCAAAGTACTGGAGAAAATGCCTTGTGAAATTTTGATTGCAAAATTAATTTGAGTTGGCTTGAAAAACACTATAATGTTTAAGTGAAATGTAAGCTGGTTGAAAGGACATACAAAGAAGATTCTTGATTAATGTCAGTGAACTAATGAACTGAGTGAGCTCTTCAGTTAAATGTCATAGGTGTGGGTCTTAGGTTGAATTTCCACTAAATGTTTTATTATCTTTTGGAAAAAGAGTAACATGAGGTTGATTGAATTAGAGCAGATAATTTATCAGGGGACACCAGTGATTACAGAAACTATATAAAGACATGAATTTATTTTAGAGAAAAAATAAGAAAATAATACAATTTTATTTAAAGATTCCATCTTTTCATCACAGAAGGGAATTCTGTGAAGTGTCAATGCTTAAATACCTGCAAACTATGGAACTTCTCAAGACAGAACACACAGTTAACCAAATGTCTCAGTAAGGCAAGAATACCAATTCAACCCAATTAGTATCTATAATTTATCCAAAATGAGAAAGTGATGGTGAATTTTTAGCTAGAGGGTGTGGTAAAGTTGTAACCATTACTTAGCAGAAATATGAACTGTAACTGGAAAACTGGTAATTCCAGAAACTTTGTGGCAGAACAAGAGAGGAAGAATTTTGAGGAAGGGGAGATAAATACATTCTTAACCATGGGAAATTTTTGATAAGACTAGAGACACTTAAAAATTACTTTTAGAAATAAAAATGTTTTAATATATCCAGATAAAATATGGTTAAGTGTAAAAATAAACCTTTTCAAAATAGATGCTTCCTAGAAAATGCTCTTGCATTTTAAAATTAGTTTTCTATCACCGCATTAATGTATACACAATGCCATTCTCTTTTTCTTAAAATAAGTACATTATAAACACAAAGAGCATCTTTAGCAGAACCAAGGTATTTTCCACTTTAGGAAAATAAGG
The DNA here is from genome assembly GCF_003676395.1 of Aethalodelphis obliquidens. Classification (NCBI taxonomy): domain Eukaryota; kingdom Metazoa; phylum Chordata; class Mammalia; order Artiodactyla; family Delphinidae; genus Aethalodelphis; species Aethalodelphis obliquidens. Next base: position 11,693,290 of record NW_020837961.1, read on the forward strand.
TTATGAAAGTGTAATCCATCCATTTGTTCCAGATTAGCATCCCAGATAGTCATCTCCAATGCACGTTCTCTTCGTGCTGCTTTGCAATCTGGCACAAAAGCCTACTGATTCTGTTTCTGAAATGGATCTCAAGTGCTTTCCCTTTCTGCTAATTCTCACTGAAATTTCCTTAGGTTAAGCCCAAATAATGTATCCTAGGACCACGCCTTCTAATTGATGTTCTGCTCCTAATACTTTACCCTACCACTGACCTTCACATGAACAACAAATACATATATTTATCAAACACAGATCTTATTGTATTTTCTACTTAATCTCTCTAGCATTCCGATACATAAATGAAAACCAGTTTTCTTTTAAGAGTATGCAAGCCTTCTCATAAATTGCTAATCTCTCTCCTTGTCTGTAGCTTTCACTTAGCATTCCTCTCCTTAGTACTACACACACAGACACACACACACACACACACACACACACACACACTTCTCAGATGTTCAAGTCCCGGGGAATTGTTCACTGTTTCTTGAACACTTTATATACTGCATTTGCTCATGTTATTCTCTGAAACCGAGGTGCTCTTCCCTCTCTTTTCTATTTTAAAATTATCTGCATAGCTTTTAAGGCACAAGTCAAATATTACATTTTCTCTGTAGTTCTCCCTGATCCATACCCTTTTTCCTCATATCTTTTTATATGGAGCTCTATTACTGTGTGTGTTATATTTTATTATGTTTAATTATTTGCCATGTGTGATACCTCTTTTAGGCTACGACTACCTTGAAAGTAGGACTGGATCTTATCTATCTTTATATCCCCAGTTGCTTGCATGGTTCTTGGCACGCAGTAGATGCTCGTAAACCTCTGATGAACTAAATTAATTTAAACGAAAGCCTTTGGTACATTTAAATGATATGAATTACCTGTAATTCTTTTATAATCATAAATACAGTTGAAGGATTAAGCAAAATGCATCTAGAACAAGGAAATAAGTGTGCAGTATCCCTTACAATAAAATAGGAAGACACATTGAATTGTTGATTCAGAAAGCGTTTATTGAGTCATTATTGGTACTGCATAAAGCCAGATCATTCCAAACTAGAATTTTTTTCAATACATATCTTTTCATATCAAAGGCAAAAAAGCATTATATTTTTCAAGAGTATTAGGGATCCTTGAAGTAAACTCATTCAAAGGTTTGAACCTTGCTGGATTATATAACTAGAAGGACAGCAGGCACCCGGTACAATTGAATTTGGGGGCTCAAGCAATGTCATTAGGAAACTGTCCATCTTTCTCCCTTACTCAGCTCTGTTCTTTTCTTTGGCTTCCTTCTCAGGCAGATTTTCCACATGTGGTGGCAGAACTACAACTCTAGACCCTGTCCTCATATTTAACAATCCCAGCAAAAAGGGAATGCCTCTTACCCAGTTTTTCCAGAAATTATCTAAGGGATGAATAGAAGGCTCTAATTGGCCTTACCTGAATCACTTCCCCATCTTTAAACCAATCATTCTGGGCAGAGGATGGACTTGTCTGATCTTTCAGGTCTAGATTCACAAGCCAAATACTGAGGCAGAGGTAAGTATCACAACATCTAAGAATAGAGGTGGTGTGGTGCCCAAATAGATGGTGTAAAAATGAAACAACAGCTAATGTACACATGCTAATTCATTTAATCATCATAACACTGTGAGGGAGGTGATACTGAGCTTCCCAGTTCACAGTTAAGGGAACTGAGACACAGAGAGGACAGGAGAGTACTCAACGTCTTTCTTAGCTATAAGTAACCAAGCTAGGATTTTAACTCTACTCAGTCTGGCTCCAAAGTCTGGGCCCATAATAGCCAGGCTATATTTTTAAAAATTATAAGTATTATAATTCCAACTAAGTTAGGAAATTATAATAAATTCTACATTTAAAAGAGACTGTGCTTTACTTTCAATTTTTGTATGTATTGACATTTACGTACTTATCCTATATTTCTTTTGTAATTAAAAAGTACATATACACTTTACATTTTAAGATGCGTATAAGAGATGACCCCTGCCTTCACCACCCTGACTGTATACTATTAAAGAAACACAAGTAAGCCGTGGTAACAATACAATGTAACGTGATAAGATAGCAATATATAAATGTGAAAGATCTCAGGAGTGATTCATCTTCCAAAGAATGTCAAAGAAAGTTTTATGCCAGGAAATTAATTTTGAATTTGGTCTTCAAGGAATTTGGCAACTAGAAAAGACTTAGAGGAGGACGTTCCAGAAAAATGGAACTATGCATGTACACCTGACAATGGGAATTATTATAAAAATTATTTTTATCATGACTCTGACCTCCCCCTGTATTCTACTGCCCTGGCTATAAATTTCTCCTTGTTGATCCACCTTCTGTCACATTCCATGACTACATATCCTCCTTTTCTCCATTATTCTTGAAATCTTAATTCTTTTATCAATTGCTTCCTCTTTCTTTTTCTCTTCCCTTTGAGGCTTCATCATTGGTGGAGGATTCATTTAATTGCCTCCTAAATGATTTCCGTGCCTCTAGTGTCTTCTTCCTTCATTTCATGTCCACTCTGTTTCCAAACTAATCTTCCATAAATATTGCTTTCATCATGAATGCTGTATGCTTAAATAGCATTAGAATCAGACAGACCTTTTTGTGATACAATGGCAGATACTACACACCTGGTTATATGACCGGGGGAAGGTAGTAGCTTTTGAGAGCCTCACTGATAATGCCCAGTTTGTTAGATAATTATGAAAATATGTTTAGAATATGTATAACTCCCAGCCCGTACTGATCATTTGATAGGTGTTTAATATGTAAGTAGGCAATACTCTCTGTGAGTATATTACTAACCAAAGCCCTCCAGAAAGCCATCACATTCCTTGTTAGGCTTGGTGGTGGGCACATGGGTGTCCACTTGACAAGATTCACTCTTTCTAACTGCATCTTAAACCCATCTCCTAAGCCTTCAGAATCCTTGATATTCTTTTCCGACCTCTGCATTCAGCCTTGTTTCCCTTCATTTCCCCACAGGAACTATTGTTGCTGTCTCTTTAATCCCATCCTTAGCTCAGAACTTGCTAATATTTATCACACTTAAACCTGGGGTTTTGCTTCTACTATTCCTCAAACTAGAATTTCCTGCCATCTTTTGTTCTTATTCACTCCATGCTTGTAGTTCAAATAACACCTCTTTCCTAATTTTTTTTTTCCCCAAAACAACCTAGAAAAAACATTTCCTTTCTTTAATTTCATTTCTGCACTGGCAAATGGTAACATGATTTATCATTTTAATCTCTTCATATTATAATGCAGTAACCGTTTATTTATGTCAGTGTACAGTGCAGTTATGTAGAATGTGACTTGTTGACTTTTGCTCATTTATCATCTCTCCAACAAGATGTTATAAACTATGGACAGGAACTATGTCTTATACATCTTTGTACTCCAAGGGGCCTTATTCTTGATTAATGGATCTTGTTTATTTCCCCAGAATCTTAATTGACATAGAGAATATGAATTCTTCTGTAAGTGAATCTTTGCTGCAGTAGTTAGCCTTAGCAGCGTTGCTCACACAGAGAATTAGCCTTAGTACCTAAAGCATCCACTGGATATAATTAACTAACTTCTCTCCTATGAGTCTTGACTGGTACTGGTGGTAATATGTACCACTCTTGGGAGAATTGAGAAAATGGTACTAAAATTATTTTTTTGTTCTTTAATTCAAATGAGGAATGCCAGCTGGGGAAGGCTACTAGAGTATTTAGCAAATAGCTTTTAAAAAATAATAATAAAAGTATTGGCAAGGAAATAGATTTAGAAATGCTTGAAACAATAGCTCAGTTTTCAAAGATTTATCTATACTACAGAAGGCTTATTAGGATAGTTTCATGCTGTCATGCATTGTCTTAAGTGGCAAATTGTTTCCATGCCAATTCTTGGTTTAAAACCCTTCATGCATCTATTATATACCACTCTCCACTTAAATACTTGGGACAGTTAGATTGCACTGTCAAGTCAGGTCATTATAACTCCAACAGATGTTGTCATGTAGATGAAGAAAATTCATTTTAAACGATATCATTTTTAATGTGTTTTTCTTTGTGCCTAAGGATGGCAGTACTATGTCATATTAGCTTTTCAAGTTCAGGTTCCAATCAATGCAGCATGTTTTGATTAAATCATATCACCATTTCAGATTTAGTGCAGGATAACAATGGACCACATGTGAGGAAACATTAATAGCAGGAATGCTCAGGTGTGCTGTTGTTTCATGCTTAGTAACCCTTCATGTTATCAGTCAATCTGTAAGAGAATAATTGGTGTATAAGCTGAGGAAATAGGACAGTCAGGAATTGTACTTATCCTAAATACAGGGGTGCAAATATAGCTGTGTCAATATTTATTTGGTTAGTATGCCCTAACTAATGATTTGAGTTCTGCCAGGTAGTATTTTGTTTAACTTTAAAAGGAATATATGATTTTACCTTTCCTTGACAGTTAAGAGTCAGCCAGTTGAAATCTCCCATGAAGCCCTCCCTAAATGCATTCCTGGAGATTACCCTATCCGAAATAGATGGTTTTCATTCTGGTCATGAATAAATTCATATATATATTCTATGCTTTATAACAATATATATATAAATTCATATATATCTATATAAATTTATATATATATTTAGTCTATGCTTTATATCGATAGCTCCACTTTTGTTTTGATAACTTATACTAAAATATTCCTCTCATAAATACTGGATCAGTTATTTTCTACTTCACGTTTCACATTGAATATGTGTTGGGAGACAGTTTTTCCTGAGTCTCTAGTGTTTTTGCACCTTTTACGAACTGAGGCACTGACTGCCTTTATTTTATTGTTTTTTGTTCGTTTGTTTGTTTGTTTGTTTTTGTTTTTTTGTGTGTGGCCTCTCCCGTTGTGGAGCACAGGCTCCGGATGCACAGGCTCAGCAGCCATGGCTCACGGGCCCAGCCGCTCCGCCGCATGTGGGATCTTCCCGGACCGGGGCACGAACCCGCGTCCGCTGCATCGGCAGGCGGACTCTCAACCACTGTGCCACCAGGGAAGCCCCTGCCTTTATTTTAAACTGTTCTTTCAAAAATGTTTGTATAGTAAACAGCCTTGGAAGATAGAAATAGTGTCTTTCTCCATAGCAAAGGCCAGATTTGTTTACTGTCCAGTATAATAAAAATGATGTCTCCCTCAGGAGCAAAGGGCAGGCAGGCTTATTGCCTGTTGTAAAAGATTTGTGTTCCCTAAGCTCAGGGTTTCTCTCCTGTAATGCAACATACTGCTTATGTAGGCCTCACCTGGCCCTCTTTGTATCATACTGTGGAAACTGGGGCCTGAGGAACAGGTACCAATGCAGATATTGCTATTGCTATAGGAAGTAGTATCTGACCCAGGAATATGTCTTCTGCTAACATCATGAAATTGTGGCATGATAATGTTATCTTGAAGATAGGGTCAAATCTGAGACCCTTTACAGTCTCGACACTGTGTTGCTCAGGTTGTTGTTTTCTTTTGAATCCTCAGATGTATAAACGTTTTGGCCTGAGGGCTCATATTCATCTGAGAATATGCTTTTCTCATAATGTGTAAGAGATAGTCACTTTAGTCTCTGTTGTTCTTAGCAGGTTCCAGGCTTAGAAAAGTGATGAGCCCTAGGCAAGAGAACGCCACGTGCCACAATACTACAGTTAGTCACTTTTTGCCACCACATCAAAGATAAATTGTTAAAAATCTTTAAGGAAGAAGAAGTTCTTGGGATGGGAATTATCACTGGGTTGTAAATCTCCTAGTCCTGGAGGTCTAGAGGAGGAAATTATGGGCAAGTAAGTGTATAAAGCTGCTCAGCCTCTATCTGCGTTTTTTTATTCCATATCCCAGCAGAACTTTTGTAGTGTTCTGCTATTCTTTGCACTGTCCCACCCCCAATAAATTAATCTGTGCTGTGAGTAACTACATCAGATTTCTGCAAGGAAGACCCAGGCAATGCTATTCCAAGTCAAAACATGGAAAAGGCAGGAGCTAATTTAAAATGCTTTGATGTCTTAATTTATTGTTGCTTTCTGTTGCCCTTTTCCCAGGCTGCAACTACATATATTCTAGACATACCACTTCAGCATATGCTTACCTTTCCCAGGAGTTCCCCACAGTGCTGTTATATAGGTGTCTGGAATCTGTTTCACTCTGTAGTTTCCCCAGGGTTGATTCTAGGGCAGGAAGGCAGAGCACTTACTATTTCACCACCAAATATGGTTAACTCATGAGTAATAATGATATATTCCTCCTTAAAGGATGGTGATGAACCAATTCATCTCTTTTGTGAAGACAAAACCTACCTCAGGTTAACCAAATAATTAATGAAGAAAAATAGGGTTTTAATTCAAATATTCCTCATAACTAAGAAGAAATGATATAATTGAAACATTGGCATTTTGTCATCACTAATTACATTAGTTCTCTAGGGCTGCCATAAAAAAGCACCACACACTGGGTGGCTTAAACAATTTATTTTCTTACAGTTCTGGAGGCTGGAAGTGCAAGATCAAGGTGTCAGTAGGTTTGGTTTCTTCTGAGGCTTCTCTCCTTGGTTTGAAGATGGCCGCCTTCTTACTGTGTCCTCACATGGTCTTTCCTCTAAGTGCTTGTATCCCTGGTGTCTCTCTGTATGTCCTAACATCCGCTACCTCTAAGTATACCAGTCTGATCAGATTAGGGACAATTCATATGACTTCATTTAACTTTAATTACCTCTTTTAAAGATGCTTTTTCCAAATGCAGTCACATTCTGAAGCACTGGGGATTAGGGTTTCAATATATGAATTTTAGGGCAACACAATTCAGCCTGCAACACTAATGAAGGCAATAAATGAACATCAATAGTTGATAATATTACTAAGAGAGTAGGAGATGCACATTATGTACCTTCTGTTTGAAGTACACAACAGCAAATTCTTGCCAAATATTACACTAAATTAGATCAACCCTCTAGATTTACCAATTTACAGAAAATACAATGGGCAAAAGGACATGTTAGGTGATACAGAAGGATTCATCACAATCCAGACCCTGGGAAACTACAGAAAATGTAATTTATTTTTCTTTGACACATAGATTGTAGGAACAGATGAAGACAGGTAATGGAGAATCCTTAACTAAAAAGACTCGAGAGACATATTAAATATTGTGAAATATGGATCCTAATTTGAATAAATAAAGGCAATTAGAATACAAACTGTATTTGATAATTTTGAGAAATTATAAATTTTAGGGAGCATAATAATGGCATCATGATTGTGTTTTATAAAGACCTCTTAATTTTCAGAGATATAAACTAAAATAATTAGAAATAAAATTTATAATGTCTGGCATTTATTTCAAAATAAATTAGACAGGGATGGTAGCAAAAAAGAGTAGGGGTATAAATAAATAAGATGGAAAATGAGTTAATAATTGAGCAGAGTGATGAGTACTTAGGTTCATGATTCAATTCTCCATATATATATTTGAAATTTTCCATAATAAAAAGATGTAAAGTTTTATACTGACATTTTAAATTTAGTATATTTAGTAAAACATATTTGGTACATCTTTTTAGTTATTTTTCCTATGGTAATGATGCATTTTGATGAATCAGTCTGTCTCTTGAGTTTTCCTTATAAGGTTAATTATGTGCATAGGAGAGCTGGCTGAGGTTAGAACAAGCTCTGGTTGGAGGGAGGTGTTTCTGCTCTCCAAGCTAACTACCTTATACGAGTATTAAACTTTGATGTTACCCTCATTAGCACAATAGTCTAGTCACCTGTGGTAACCTGTACAGATGTTTCTCTGATAGTGTTCAGCTCAATAAATTTAGACTTCACACAATAATGCTTGTCATTTTATGCCCTCCTGTCCCAAATATATTTCAAAATATGTCCAATGGAGCTTTTAGTTTGACTGCATAAAATATTGTAATAACACTTTTGAGAAATGAGATGATGTTTGAAGTGTTTCAGGAATCTTTTCCCTCTGGTTTAGAAAACAGCTTTACCAGAACCAAAATTAATGTGAAAATCTATAGTTTCTATTTCACTTTCCACAGTAACATTGAATTTATTTATTTTTTATAGTGTATATTACTTTAATGACTTAGTGATTAATAATCTCATTACAGTATATACAAGTTGTATGTATTTCTTGTTTTCTTTTAACATCTTTATTGGAGTATAATTGCTCTACAATGTTGTGTTAGTTTCTGCTGTATAACGAAGTGAATCAGCTGTAGTATACATATATCCCCATATCCTCTCCCTCCCTCCCTCCCTATTCCCCCCCAGGTGGTCACACAGCACCGAGATGTTCTCCTGTGCTATGCGGCTGCTTCCCACTAGCTATCCACTTTATGTTTGGTAGTGTATATATGTCCATGCCACTCTCTCACTTCGTCCCAGCTTACCCTTCCCCCTCCCGTGTCCTTAAGTCCATTCTCTACGTCTGTGTCTTTATTCATGTCCTGCCCCTAGGTTCTTCAAAACGATTTTTTTTTTAGATTCCATGTATATGTGTTAGCATACGGTATTTGTTTTTCTCTTTCTGACTTACTTCACTCTGTATGACTGACTCTAGGTCCATCCACCTCACTACAAATAACTCAATTTCATTTCTTTTTATGGCTGAGTAATATTCCATTGTATATATGTGCCACATCCTCTTTATCCATTCATGTGTCAATGGACACTTAGGTTACTTCCATGTCCTGGCTACTGTAAATAGAGCTGCAATGAACATTTTGGTACATGACTCTTTTGGAATTATGGTTTTCTTAGGGTATATGCCCAGCTGGCTCGTATGGTAGTTCTATTTTTTAGTGTTTTAAGGAACTTCCATACTGTTCTCCATAGTGGCTGTATCAATTTACATTCCCAACAACAGTGCAAGAGTGTTCCCTTTTCTCTACACCCTCTCCAGCATTTATTGTTTGTTGATTTTTTGATGATGGCCATTCTGACCAGTGTGGGGTGATACCTCATTGTAGTTTTGATTTGCATTTCTCTAATGATTAGTGATGTTGAGCATCCTTTCATAAGTTTGTTGGCAATCTGTATATCTTCTTTGGAGAAATGTCTATTTAGGTCTTATGACCATTTTTGGATTGGGTTTTTTTTTTCTTTTTTTTTTTGATATTGAGCTGCGTGAGGTGCTTGTATATTTTGGAGATTAATCCTTCGTCAGTTGCTTCATTTGCAGTATTTTCTCCCATTCTGAGGGTTGTCTTTTCATCTTGTTCATGGTTTCCTTTGCTATGCAAAAGGTTTTAAGTTTCATTAGGTCCCATTTGTTCATTTTTGTTTTTATTTCCATTTCTCTGTGAGGTGGGTCGAAAAGGATCTCGCTGTTATTTATGTCATAGAGTGTTCTGCCTATATTTTCCTCTAAGAGTTTTACAGTGTCTGGCCTCACATTTAGGTCTTTAATCCATTTTGAGTTTATTTTTGTGTATGGTGTTAGGGAGTGTTCTAATTTCATTCTTTTACATGTAGCTGTCCAGTTTTCCCAGCACCACTTATTGAAGAGGCTGTCTTTTCTCCATTGTATATTCTTACCTCCTTTATCAAAGATAAGGTGACCATATGTGTCTGGGTTTATCTCTGGGCTTTCTATCCTGTTCCATGAAGGACAAAAACCACATGATAATCTTAATAGATGCAGAAAAAGCATTAGACAAAATTCAATACCCATTTATGATAAAAACCCTCCAGAGCGTAGGCATAGAGGGAACTTAGCTCAACAAAATAAAGGCTATATATGACCAACCCACAGCTAACATTGTTCTCAATGGTGAAAAACTGAAACCATTTCCACTAAGATCAGGAACAAGACAAGGTTGCCCACTCTCACCACTATTATTCAACATAGTTTTGGAAGTTTTAGCCACAGCATCAGCGACAAAAAAGAAAAGGAATCCAAATCGGAAAAGAAGAAGTAAAACTGTCACTGTTTGCAGATGACATGATACTATACATAGAGAATCCTAAAGATGTAATCCTAAAGAAAACTACTAGCACTAATCAATGAATTTGGTAAAGTAGCAGGATACAAAATTAATGCACAGAACTCTCTTGCATTCCTATACACTAATGTTGAAAAATCAGAAAGAGAAATGAAGCAAACACTCCCATTTACCATTGCAACAAAAAGAATAAAATGCCTAGGAATAAACCTACCTGAAGAGACAAAAGGCCTGTATGCAGAAAATTATAAGACACTGATGAAGGAAATTAAAGGTGACAGAAACAGATGGAGAGATATACCATGTTCTTGGATTCGAAGAATCAACATTGTGAAAATGACTATACTACCCAAAGCAATCTACAGATTCAATGCAATCCCTATCAAACTACCAATGGCATTTTTCACAGAACTAGGACAAAAAAATTCACAATTTGTATGGAAACACAAAAGACCCCGAATAGCCAAAGCAATCTTGAGAAAGAAAACGGAGCTGGAGGAATCAGGCTTCCTGACTTTAGACTATACTACAGAGCTACAGTAATCAAGGCAGTATGGTACTGGCACAAAAACAAGTATAGATCAATGGAATATTGCATTTATAAAACATTCTAGAAAAAAACGGATGATCTGATTTCTTATGTATTAAATGAACAAGAATTAATCTAAAACCAAATTGTTCTTTGTCTACATTTTTATTACAGTGTATGTAATTTCAATTTTCACGTCAAAATTGTAAAATTTTATAAGGGTTAACTTAATATCTTAAAACTCAGATAACTTTGTGATTAAGATTAAATGAAATAATGAATGTAAATGCTCATCAGTTTCAGGTACACAGTAAGCCCTCCATAAATGATAGATACCATGACTGTTATATTTTTTTTCTCCAAATCACATCTTGGAGAGAATTTTAATCCTGACTATTTTCTTTACAGTGTGTCTTGAAAATAATCTAATGTGTTTAAATCCAGAGATGACTTTTTTACTTTAACCAAGTTAATACTTCTTTAAATTGAATTGAGATTTTAATAAACCCCCAAAATGGTTTCCATAGAAAGAAAAGCAGCTAACATCTCCAATTTTAGAAGAGGATTATATAGAAAGACTCAGTATAACTACTGAGTCAATATTCCTGAGAAATAAACCTTGTTAAAGCAGTATCATATAAAGGAAGGTTCTTATCTATTTCTCTATTAAGGATTCCATAATTGCTACTATAAGTTGATCAGCTTCTCCTAGGTTCATTTACTCTGGATTTTATTAATTTAGTATAATAAAATTTTATACATTTTACCATATGGTTCACAAAATTCATAAAGACATATGATGGGATTCTGTTACTGACTCTTAAATGCATTTTTATTAAAGAGCTAGAGATATTCCTCAGAAAGGTATGGCTAAGAGAATAATCTCAGTTTTAGTCTGCCTATATTCTAAATTTTTATTCCAAATTTTCTGATACTGCCCAAGTGTCTTCTCTGCATATGTGTCTTTATTCTTTGGATTGAAGCTTTTATGCATCTGGTGGTGTATTCTGCTTTGACTTTGGGGAAAGGTTACGGTTTGTTTTTTCTGGGCGGACAAGCTTCCAGCTGCAAATCATTTCCTTAGTTGAATAGAACATCTCTTTCCAAGACTTTTCTCTGTTAGGTCCTGAATGATTCCTACTATGTACAGAAGGGCAAGATTGATTAATGACTTCATCCTCAGTAACCTGTGATCTTAATTATTATTCACAAGGCAAAAATTATACCTACTTATTGATTTTTTACATTAAGGAAAGATATATTAAGTAATACATATTCTTTACGTAGAGTATATAATAGGCAAACCTATAGAAAAATTATGTTGTCTGAGAAAGGTTTTAGTGTACATAACATAAATGACCAACTTTCATTAAGAGTTTATTCTATCGGGCTTCCCTGGTGGCGCATGGTTGAGAGTCCGCCTGCCGATGCAGGGGACACGGGTGCGTGCCCCGGTCCGGGAAGATCCCACGTGCCGTGGAGCGGCTGGGCCCGTGAGCCATGGCCGCTGAGCCTGCGCGTCCGGAGCCTGTGATCTGCAACGGGAGAGGCCACAGCAGTGAGAGGCCCGTACCGCAAAAAAAAAAAAAAAAAAAGAGTTTATTCTGTCTTTTTACTTGCTATTATAAATAAGACAAATTATATATTTAAATATAAAAGAATTACAAATCAAAAAAAATGTTGACTGAATTAACATAATGATAAAAGTACAGAATGTAAAAGTTATTCGAAAATATTTGAGGTGTGTACGCTTTTACTCACTCTGATTTTAGTATCTATGTCTGACTGCAGGTAACCACACATAGCTTATTCTTTCCCTTCCATTTTCTACAATTGGCTTTAGAAGCCAAACATAGATTAGACTAAAGAAGTAAGAAATATTTTCCTACTGGTTTTCTCCATAGCAGATAAAAAGGTATATGTGAAATGCATCTGGGTATGTCTAAGGAATAATAAGTCTGTTCATACATTTATTAAACCAAGTACAATGTACTGAGAATAAAAAACAAATATTTGGATCAAAGCCATTTATTGGCTGTATGCTATATGTTAGTAATACAAAAGTTCTGCAGGTATTATAATGAGTAAAAAGATGATTCTGCTAGGGGAAATAGGCAAGTAAGTGACTAAAATCTGGATTAATTCCCCTCAGATAATAAGTACTACAGGAAGAGCAAACTCATCATTGTTTGGCAAGTGCTTTCTCAATTCTAATTTAAGGAAATTTAAATCAGTCAGTAATACAGAAAATCATTTGTCTCCAACGGATATGGTTTTCATAAACTTTTTCCCCATAGAAATTGTGTTTTAACTAAATAGGCCTGATCAAAAACTTGATACTGGGAATTCCGTAGTGTTTCAGTAATTTGGACTCTGCACTTCCATTGCTGGGAGCCCAGGTTTTTGTTTTTGTTTTTGTTTTTTTGCGGTACGCGGGCCTCTCACTGTTGTGGCCTCTCCCGTTGCGGAGCACAGGCTCCGGCGCGCAGGCTCCGGCGCGCAGGCTCCGGCGCGCAGGCTCAGCGGCCATGGCTCACAGGCTCAGCGGCCATGGCTCACAGGCCCAGCCGCTCCGCGGCATGTGGGGTCTTCCCGGACCGGGGCATGAACCCGTGTCCCCTGCATTGACAGGCAGACTCTCAACCACTGCGCCACCAGGGAAGCCCAGGAGCCCAGGTTTGATCCCTGGTTGTTGAACTAAGATCCTGCAAGCCCCATGGCGTGGCCAAAAAAAAAAAAAACGTTGATACTAAAGTGAGAGTTTATGAACTGTGATCAGTACTGAGTCGAATGGTCATCCTCTACCCCCAAAAAAAATATGTCCATGAACTATCCCTTGAAACTTGTGAATGTGACCTTATTTAGTACAAAGGCCTTTGCAGATATGATTAATATAAGGACTTTGAAATGAGGTGAGCATGGATTATCCAAGTGGACCATAAATTCAATGACAAGTATCCTTAGAAAGATGGTGGGACATTTGAGACAGAGAAGGAAAAAGATTAGATGGCTATATGAAGACCTTAGAAGCAGAGATGGGAGTTCCACAGGCACAAGCCAAGGACTGCCTGGAGCCACCAGAAGCTGGAAGAGGCAAGAAAAGATTCTCACCTAGATGCTTTGGAGAAAGCACAGCCCTGATAACACCTTGATTTCAGATCTGTTCTCTGGAACTGTGAGAGAACAAATTTACATTGTTTTAAACTGCTAAAATTGCAGTAATTTGTAATGGCAGCCATAGAAAACAAATCATGATCTTATTTGCCTTATTTTGCAAAGCATAGACAATTCTGAAAGTGTTTCAATCACTACAAAGATGAAACTGCATGCAGAAATGTCTATATGAATTACAGTAGGAAAACATTTTTAATTTTTTTAAAAAAGCTTATGATATAAAAGAAGCTATTGAGGAAAGAAAAGAATATCTCTCATGTATGTACATATATGTTCAAATTCCTACTGCTTTCTAGAAGCCTTGAAGGCTTCAGTCAACTTCAGAGACAAAAGCAACCACTGACTGTCCATAAACCATGGGTTTCAATTACTTATTACTGAATAACGAAACAGCCTCAATATTATTGGCTTGAAACAAAAGCTATTTTATTTCTAAGTATTCCGTGGGTGTGTTATTCAGCCTGGGCTCAGTGGGGATGGATCAGCTCTGCTCCACATGGTGTTGACTAGTATAGCTCAACTGGGGCAGAGGATCCAAGATGGCATCACTCACATGTCTGGGGCTATGGTGCCAGCTGTTGGCTGGGGTCCCTTAGTTCTCTTCCATGTGGCTTCTTTTTCTTTCCACATAGTCTCTCATTATTAAGTATTCTAGCCCAGGCTTTTTTAAAAACTTTATTATTGGCTTCCAAAAATAAGAAAAGAAAAGCTGCAAGATCTCTTAAGGCCCAGGCCCAGAATCGTGTACCATCCCTTCTGCCTCATTCTATAGATGAAAGCAAGTCAGAGAGCAAACCCAGAGTCAAGGAGAAGGGAATGGACTGTATCTCTTGATGAAAGATTGTTATACACGCACAGGCATAGGAGGAATTATTTGTGGCTGTCTTGCAGACAAACTATTATACAAAGCTCTGCTTTTTCTAATCATTTTCTTTGATGAAATCTAATCCTTTCTCACATATTACCTCCCATCATTAAATACTGAGCACTTATAATTTATATCAGTCTTTTGGGAATTACGAATATACTACCTAGTGGAATTTGTTGTACTTTTTTCCTTTTTTAAAATTTTGTTGCTTTGTCATGTCAAAAAGATCACAAACTCTTTGAGGAGATAGATGATGTTCCATGTTTCCTTGTACCCCATAACACCAGCACAGCAGGTTTTTAATAAATAAGTGTCTTCCTGATTACAAATGTTGAGTGATAGGAGAATAATGTGCTTAAACTATTTACAGTGTTGTATTAGCATCCACTAGGTTGTTTATTGCTAAATCTCTTGCAGAATATTTTGATTAGTTAGTGCTAACCTGTTCCAAATACCCCTGCATTTTCCCATGCTTATTATATATATGTGGTTATAGCTAATGATTGCCAATGGAAGTGTATATGGGGAATCATATTTAGGAATATTAATTTTAAAAGAGTAATTAGAAAAACACATAAATCCACAAAGTAGTATCAACTCTTTTTTGAAGTATGCTAGCATTTTAAAATATGCCTGATTTATGGAAGTCTCAATTGCTTAAATGTTTGCAATATTTTACCATGAAATAAAAATTGTATTCAAAGCTAGTCATAATGCTCAGAGACATAATCAATCATTTGATGATTCACAGTTACCCATGAAATCCAAGCACTCGATCCTCATTTTGAGCATAAGCAGATCTGATAAAGAGGGAGCTGGAAAGGAAGAATTACACAGTGACCTAGACAAAAGTGTCATGTCAGCATTAGCATCAGATAAACTGATTGCAATGGCTGATTGTACTGCTCATAGTGAGAGTTATTTGGAAAATTTGAATGAGAAATCATCTCTTGTCCATCACAGGAATGACAGTTGGTATATATCCAGTCATATTAAACAGTCGTAGAATCACAAAGCTAGACAGGATTTTATGAGATCAGCTGATTTATCCCTTGCCTTGAGATAAAACTTGCATGCCACAAAACCCTCGAGGCACTGAAATTTAATTTATTCTTTGAGAAAAATAAGACCCATTCATGCATTCAACAAATATTTGTTGTGTGTGAACCGTATAGGTGGTAGGTATGCATCAGTAAATAAAACAGGTTAAGATCTTTGCCTTTGTGGGACTTGCAGTTTAATAGGGGGGATATAAATGATTCCATGAGTTTCCCCTTTGTCAATAACAATGATCCTTATTTGATTTTATATATTTTTTAAATTGATTTGCTCATACTACAAGAAACTATCCACAAAATAGACCCAATCACTAACAAGTTGTGAATTGTGAGAAAAGAGTTTGGAATTCATTTACATTAAGAAATCATTTCACTTTCAGATGAAAACACTAAGATTCAAAAAGTCTGATTCTTACTTGGAGTAAAACCTTCAAACACCCAGTCCAATGTTTTTCATTGTTTGCCTGTTCTTTCAAAAACATCTTTCTTTCCCTACATTGACTTAGTTATAGAATGTATTCATACAACATAACACAGTGTCCATGCATTTTAGTTATAAATCTATTGGTCCATGTGACAGAAACCCAAACTGAATAGTTGAAACAAAAAGGGAGTTTTGTTATAAGGAAATTTCAGTTTCTCAACAGAGACTCCAAAACATGAATAGAGCTAAACTGGGGAAATGAGCACTTAAAACCCATTAGGACTGTTAATATGCCCCTTTTTGTATCCTTCTTTGAAAAGTATCTTATTGATTGAGGTCAGATAGACCTAGTTGTTTCTGGGGCTAAACTGCCTGAGTTCAAATCTTGGCTATTTCACTTCTTAGCTGAATGACTTGGAACAGGTCAATTAAGCTCTCCAATCTCAATTTTCTCACCTATTAAAATTAGGATAATTATAGTAGCTACATGGTAAGATTACAGCAAAACCGTAAGTTAAGTGGTATCTGAGATTTGGCACAATGCTTGCCTTACAGGAAGTCTTCAGTAGATGTGATCTACCATTATAAAATGAGAGATGTCAAGAGCTGAGCTGGGGAGAGCTGCACTGCCACAATGTGGGAGTAGCTGATTAAGACAGCAAGTCAAATATATACACTACCAAATGTAAAATAGCTAGTGGGAAGCAGCCACAGAGCACAGGGAGATCAGCTCGGTGCTTTGTGACCACCTAGTGGGGTGGGATAGGGAGGGTGGGAGGGAGATGCAAGAGGGAGGAGAGATGAGGATGTATGTATATGTATAGCTGATTCACTTTTTAATAAAAAAAAAAAAAAAAAACCCATTTAAAAAAAAATTACCCCAAAAAAAATGTTTTTTTTTAAAAAAAAAAAAAAAAAGACAGCAAGTAAAATGAAAGTAAGAATTAAGGCTTTATTCACCACGCCATAGGAAAAGCAAGTCTATAAAAAAAAAAGTCCTGGCTTATGTAATGTTCAGTTTTTCCCTACAGAACAGCAGCAGGCGAGAGTCAAGTGTATCAGCACAGATGTGGTGCGGAGAACTGTGTTGGTGCTGGAGGAACCCCGATCAAAAGGCTCCTGAAGTTTTATGGACCTGAGTGGGGAGTGGAGGGGAAGGAAGAAAGGAAGGGCTACGAATGGAAAAGTATCGAGTGTTAAGTTAGAATGAAATAAAGCGTCCTCAAGGTTACCCCTTTCTGTGAATAGGATGTTCTTGGCAGGATGTTCTCGGAGCCCAGGGCTCTGATAGCGAAGCTTCTGAATGGAGGCTCCTGGGCTAACAACGCAGATATTACATAAAAGTAAAAAGGGGTCTGAGTTCTTGACTGCAATTCCCTTCAGCAGGCCTGTCAGGTAAAGCCCTTGTAATTGCCTAAAAATCATACATAGGTTTTTAGCCAGGGGCTGGACTTCTCAGGAGGATCTCTGTTCTTAAGAGGGCTTTCTCCTAAATGGACTCTGTTTCATCCCTGAAAGTTCCAACAGTTTCTGTTCCATGGGTATTTTGTGGTTCTCTCTCTAATGAGATAGAATACATACATGCCTTAAAAGGAGACCTGGAATATAAGAAGCACCTATCATAGGTAACATATTACTCTTATTATTGCTACTGTTGTTCTTGTTGTTATATAATTGTTCAAATTATAGCTCTAATATGACCACTTATTCTGTTCTCTACAGAGTTAGGTAAGGTCATCATTCCTCATATTGAAGGCTTTTGAAAAGCATTCCTTGATCTTTATTATGCAGAGCTCACCCATCTGTACCCAGGAAGAATGAGTGTTGCAAATCCTCCTCATTCCAAATTTAAAAAAAAAAAGAAAAAAGCTCAGTTATTAGCTGGCAGCACAGTGTCTTGGCTATATAATTGAGATCCTCATTTAAGGCATCATTTAAGAAACAGTAAATGATTACTGTAAGATGTATTGTTTCCTTTTTTTTTAAAACATCTTTATTGGAGTATAATTGCTTTACAATGGTGTGTTACTTTCTGCTTTATAAAAAAGTGAATCAGTTATACATATACATATGTCTCCATATCTCTTCCCTCTTGCGTCTCCCTCCCTCCCTCCCTATCCCACCCCTCTAGGATGCGGCTGCTTCCCACTAGCTAGCTATTTTATGTTTGGTAGTGTATATATGTCCATGCCACTCTCTCACTTTGTCCCAGCTTACCCTTCCTCCTCCCTGTGTCCTCAAGTCCATTCTCTACTAGGTCTGCATCTTTATTCCCGTCTTGCCCCTAGGTTCTTCATGACCTTTTTTTTTTTTTTTAGATTCCATATATATGTGTTAGCCTATAGTATTTTTCTGTTTCAGACTTACTTCACTCTGTAGGACAGTCTCTAGGTCCATCCACCTCACTACAAATAATTCACTTTCATTTCTTTTTATGGCTGAGTAATATTCCATTGTATATATGTGCCACATCTTCTTTATCCATTCATCTGTTGATGGACACTTCGGTTTCTTCCATGTCCTGGCTATTGTAAATAGTGCTGCAATGAACATTGTGGTACATGACTCTTTGTGAATTATGGTTTTCTCAGGGTATATGCCCACTAGTGGGATTGCTGGGTTGTATGGTAGTTCTATTTTTAGTTTTTAAAGGAACCTCCATACTGTTCTCCATAGTGGCTGTATCAATTTACATTCCCACCAACAGTGCAAGAGGCTTCCCTCTTCTCCACACCCTCTCCAGCATTTATTGTTTGTAGATTTTTTGATGATGGCCATTCTGACCGTTGTGAGGTGATACTCATTGTAGTTTTGGTTTGCATTTCTCTAATAATTAATGATGTTGAGCATTCTTTCATGTGTCTGTTGGCAATCTGTATATCCTCATTGAAGAAATGTCTCCTAAGGTTTTCTGCCCATTTTTGAATTGGGTTGTTTGTTTTTTTAATATTGAGCTGCATGAGCTGCTTGTAAATTTTGGAGATTAATCCTTTGTCAGTTGCTTCATTTGCAAATATTTTGTTGCATTCTGAGGGTTGTCTTTTCATCTTGTTTATGGTTTCCTTTGCTGTGCAAAAGCTCTTAACTTTCATTAGGTCCCATTTGTTTATTTTTGTTTTTATTTCTATTTCTCTAGGAGGTGGGTCAAAAAGGATCTTGCTGTGATTCATGTCATAGAGTGTTCTGCCTATGTTTTCCTTTAGGAGTTTGATGGTGTCTGGCCTTACATATGGGTCTTTATCCATTTTGAGTTTATTTTTGTGTATGGTGTTGGGGAGTGTTCTAATTTCATTCTTTTACAAGTAGCTGTCCAGTTATTCCAGCACCACTATTGAAGAGGCTGTCTTTTCTCCACTGTATGTTCTTGCCTTCCGTATCAAAGATAAGGTGACCATATGTGCATGGGTTTATCTCTGGACTTTCTATCCAGTTCCATTGATCTATATTTGTGTTTCTGTGCAAGTACCATACTGTCTTGATTACTATAGCTTTATAGTATAGTCTGAAGTCAGGAAGCCTGATTCTTCCAGCTCTGTTTTTCTTTCTCAGTATTGCTTTCGCTATTCAGGGTCTTTTGTGTTTCCATACACATTGTGACATTTTTGTTCTAATTCTTTGAAAAATGCCAGTGGTAGTTTGGTAGGGATTGCATTGAATATGTAGATTGCTTTGGGTAGTAGAGTCATTTTCACAATGTTGATTCTTCCAATCCAAGAACAAGGTATATCTCTCAATCTACTTGTATCATCTTTAATTTCTCTCATCAGTGTCTTATAATTTTCTGCATACAGGTCTTTTGTCTCCCTAGGTAGGTTTATTCCTAGGTATTTTATTCTTTTTGTTGCAGTGGTAAATGGGAGTGTTTCCTTAATTTCTCTTTCTGATTTTTCAACATTAGTGTATAGGAACGCAAGAGATTTCTGTGCATTAATTTTGAATCCTGCTACTTTACCAAATTCATTGATTAGCTCTAGTAGTTTTCTGGTGGCATCTTTAGGATTCTCTATGTATAGTATCATGTCATCTGCAAACAGTGACACCTTTACTTCTTCTTTTCCAATTTGTATTCCTTTTATTTCTTTTTCTTCTCTGATTGCTGTGACTAAAACTTCCAAAACTATGTTGAATAATAGTGCTGAGAGTGGGCAACCTTGTCTTTTCCAGATCTTAGTGGAAATGGTTTCAGTTTTTCACCATTGTGGATAATGTTGGCTGTGGGTTTCTCATATATGGCCTTTATTATATTGAGGAAAGTTCCCTCTCTGCCTACTTTCTGGAGGGTTCTTATCATAAGTCGGTGTTGACTTTTGTCGAAAGCTTTCTCTGCATCTATTGAGATGATCATATGGTTTTTATCCTTCAGTTTGTTAATATGGTGTATCACATTGATGGATTTGTGTATATTGAAGAATCCATGCATTTCTGGAATAAACCCCACTTGATTATGGTGTATGATCCGTTTAATGTGCTGTTGGATTCTGTTTGCTAGTATTTTGTTGAGAATTTTTGCATCTATGTTCTTCAGTGTGATATTGGCCTGTAGTTTTCTTTCTTTGTGACATCTTCGTCTGGTTTCGGTATCAGTGATGGTGGCCTCACAGAATGCGTTTGGGAGTGTTCCTCCCTCTGCTATATTTTGGAAGAGTTTGAGAAGGATAGGTGTTAGCTCTTCGCTACATGTTTGATAGAATTCACCTGTGAAGCCATCTGGTCCTGGGCTTTTCTTTGTTGGAAGATTTTTAATCACAGTTTCAATTTCAGTGCTTGTGATTGGTCTGTTCATATTTTCTATTTCTTCCTGGTTCAGTCTCAGAAGGTTGTGCATTTCTAAGAATTTGTCCATTTCTTCCAGATTGTCCATTTTATTGGCATATAGTTGCTTGTAGTAATCTCTCATGATCCTTTGTATTTCTGCAGTGTCAGCTGTTACTTATCCTTTTTCATTTCTAATTCTATTGCTTTGACTCTTCTCCCTTTTTTTCTTCATAAGTCTGGCTAATGTTTTATCAATTTTATTTATCTTCTCAAAGAACCAGCTTTTAGTTTTATTGATCTTTGCTATCGTTTCCTTCATTTCTTTTTCATTTATTTCTGATCTGATCTTTATGATTTCTTTCCTTCTGCTAACTTTGGGATTTTTTTGTTCTTTCTCTAATTGCTTTAGGTATAAGGTTAGGTTGTTTATTTGAGATGTTTCTTGTTTCTTATGGTAGGATTGTATTGCCATAAACTTCCCTCTTAGAACTGCTTTTGCTGCATCCCATAGGTTTTGGGTCGTCATGTTTTCATTGTCATTTGTTTCTAGGTAGTTTTTAATTTCCTCTTTGATTTATTCAGTGATCTCTTGGTTATTAAGTAGTGTGTTGTTTAGCCTCCATGTGTTTGTATTTTTTACAGATCTTTTCCTGTAATTGATATCTAGTCTCATAGCGTTGTGGTCGGAAAAGATACTTGATACAATTTCAGTTTTCTTAAATTTACCAAGGCTTGATTTGTGACCCAAGATATGATCTATCCTGGAGAATGTTCCATGAGCACTTGAGAAGAAAGTGTATACTGATGTTTTTGGATGGAGTGTCCTATAAATATCAATTAAGTCCATCTTGTTTAATGTATCATTTAAAGCTTGTGTTTCCTTATTGATTTTCATTTAGGATGATCGGTCCATTGGTGAAAGTGGGTTATTAAAGTCCCCTACTATGAATGTGTTACTGTCGATTTCCCCTTTTATGGCTGCTAGCATTTGCCTTATGTATTGAGGTGCTCCTATTTGGGTGCATAAATATTTACAATTGTTATATCTTCTTTTTGGATTGATCCCTTGATCATTATGTAGTGTCCTTCTTTGTCTCTTTTAATAGTCTTTGTTTTAAAGTCTATTTTGTCTGATATGAGAATTTCTATTCCAGCTTTCTTTTGATTTCCATTTGCATGGAATATCTTTTTCCATCCCTTTACTTTCAGTCTGTATGTGTCCCTAGGTCTCAAGTGGGTCTCTTGTAGACAGCATATATATGGGTCTTGTTTTTGTATCCATTCAGCCAGTCTATGTCTTTTGGTTGGAGCATTTAATCCATTTACCTTTATGGTAATTATCAATATATATTTTCCTATTACCATTTTCTTAATTGTTTTGGGTTTGTTATTGTAGGTCATTTCCTTCTCTTGTGTTTCCTGCCTAGAGAAGTTCCTTTAGCATTTGTTTTAAAGCTGGTTTGGTTGTGCTGAATTCTCTTAGCTTTTGCTTTTCTGTAAAGTTTTTAATTTCTCCATCAAATCTGAATGAGATCCTTGCTGGGTAGAGTAATCTTGGTTGTAGAGTTTTCTCCTTCGTCACTTTAAATATGTCCTGCCAGTCCCTTCTGGCTTACAGAGTTTCTGCTGAAAGTCAGCTGTTAACCTTATGGGGATTCCCTTGTGTGTTATTTGTTGTTTTTCCCTTGCTTTTAATATTTGTTCTTTGTATTTAATTTTTAATACTTTGATTAATATGTGTCTTGGTGTGTTTCTCCTTGGATTTATCCTGTATGGGACTCTCTATGCTTCCTGGACTTGATTAACTATTTCCTTTCCCATATTAGGGAAATTTTCATCTGTAATCTCTTCAAATATTTTCTCAGTCCCTTTCTTTTTCTCTTCTTCTTCTGGGACCCCTATAATTCGAATGTTGCTGTGTTTAATGTTGTCCCAGAGGTCTCTGAGATGGTCCTCAATTTTTTTCATTCTTTTTTCTTTATTCTGCTTTGCAGTAGTTATTTTCACTATTTTATCTTCCAGGTCACTTATCGGTTCTTCTGTGTCAATTATTCTGCTATTGATTTCTTGTAGCAAATTTTGAATTTCATTTGTGTTGCTCATTATTGTTTGTTTGCTCTTTAGTTCTTCTAGGTCCTTGTTAAACGTTTCTTATATTTTCTCCATTCTATTTTCAAGATTTTGGATCACATTTACTATCATTACTCTGAATTCTTTTTCAGGTAGACTGATTATTTCCTCTTCATTTTTTTGGTCTGGTGGGCTTTTACCTTGCTCCTTCATCTGCTGTATTTCTCTGTTTTCTCATTTTGCTTAACTTACTGTGTTTGGAGTCTCCTTTTCACAGGCTGCAGGGTCATAGTTCCAATAGTTTTTGGTGTCTTCCCCCAGTGGCTAAGGTTGGTTCAGTGTCTTGTGTAAGCTTCTTGCTGGAGGGGCCTAGTGCCTGTGTTCTGGTGGGTGGGGCTGGATCTTGTCTTTCTGGTGGACAGGTCCACGTCTGGTGGTGTGTTTTGGGGTATCTGTGGCCTTATTATGATTTTTGGCAGCCTCTCTGCTAATGGGTGGGGTTGTGTTCCTGTCTTGCTAGTTGTTTGGCATAGTGTGTCCAGCACTATAGCTTGCTGGTTGGTGAGTGGAGCTGGGTCTTGGCACTGCGATGGAGATCTCTGAGAGATTTTCGCCATTTGATATTATGTGGTGCTGGAAGGTCTTTGGTGGACCAATGTCCTGAAGTTGGCTCTCCCACCTCAGTGGCACAGCCCTGATGCCTGGCTGGAGCACCAAGAGCCTGTCCTCCACACAGCTCAGAATAAAAGGGAGGAAAAAAAGAAAGAAAGAAAAAAGAAGATAAAATGAAATAAAGTAAAATAAAGTTATTAAAATAAAGAATAATTATTAAGAAAAAATTTTTTTTTTTTTTTTGCGGTACACGGGCCTGTCACTGTTGTGGCCTCTCCCGTTGCGGAGCACAGCCTCCGGACGTGCAGGCTCAGTGGCCATGGCTCACGGGCCCAGCTGCTCCGCAGCATGTGGGATCTTCTGGCACTGGGGCACGAACCCGTGTCCCCTGCATCCGCAGGTGCACTCTGAACCACTGCGCCATCAGGGAAGCTCAACAACAACAAAAAAATTTAATTAAAAAAAAAAAAAAACAGAACCCTAGGACAAATGGTAAAAGCAAAGCTATACAGACAAAATCACACACAGGAGCATACAGATACACACTCACAATATGAGGAAAAGGGGAAAATATAATATATCTTGCTCCCAAAGTCCACCTCCTCAATTTGGGATGATTCGTTGTCTCTTCAGGTATTCCACACAGGCAGGGTACATCAAGTTGATTGTGGAGCTTTAATCCGCTGCTTCTGAGGCTGCTGGGAGAGATTTCCCTTTCTCTTCTTTGTTCGCACAGCTCCCGGGGTTCAGCTTTGGATTTGGCCCCACCTCTGCGTGTAGGTCGCTGGAGGGCGTCTGTTCTTCGCTGAGACAGGACGGGGTTAAAGGAGCAGCTGCTTCGGGAGCTCTGGCTCACTCAGGCCTGGGGGGAGGGAGGGGCACGGAGTGCGGGGGCAGGCCTGTGGCGTCAGAGGCGGCATGACGTTGCACCAGCCCGAGGTGCGCCGTGCGTTCTCTGGGGGAAGTTGTCCCTGGATCACAGGACCCTGGCAGTGGCAGTGGCGGGCTGCACAGGCTCCCCGGAAGGTGGGTGTGGATAGTGACCTGTGCTCGCACACAGGCTTCTTGGTGGAGGCAGCAGCAGCCTTAGCGTCTTCTGCCTGTCTCTGGGGTCCGTGCTGATAGCCGTGGCTCGCGCCATCTCTGGAGCTCCTTTAAGCTGCGCTCTGAATCCCCTCTCCTCGCGCACCAGGAAACAAAGAGGGAAGAAAGTCTCTCGCCTCTTCGACAGCTCCAGAGTTTTTCCCGGACCCCTTCCCAACTAGCTGTGGCGCACTAACCCCCTGCAGGCTGTGTTCATGCCGCCAACCCCAGTCCTCTCCCTGGGATCCGACCTGCGAAGCCCGAAACCTGAGCCTCAGCTCCCAGCTCCGCCCGCCTCAGCGGGTGAGCAGACAAGCCTCTCGAGCTGGTGAGTGCAGGTCGGCACCGATCCCCTGTGCGGGAATCTCCCCGCTTTGGCCTCTGCACCCCTGTTGCTGCGCTCTCCTCTGTGGCTCTGAAGCCCCCTCCCCCCCCCGCCGCCTCCGCCACCTGCAGCCTCCGCCCGCGAAGGGGCTCCTAGTGTGTGGAAAGCTTTCCTCCTTCACAGCTCCCTCCCACTGGCGAAGGCCCGTCCCTATCCTTTTGTCTCTGTTTTTTCTTTATTCTTTTGCCCTGCCCAGGTACGTGGGTACTTTCTTGCCTTTTGGGGGGTCTGAGGGCTTCTGCCAGCGTTCACTAGGTGTTCTTTAGGAGTTGTTCCATGTGTAGATGTATTTCTGATGTATTTGTGGGGAGGAAGGTGATCTCCGTGTCCTATTTTTCCGCCATCTTGAAGCTCCTCCCTTTATTAAGTTTCTTGTTTAAAGATCATCTAAATTGGGCTTCCCTGGTGGCGCAGTGGTTGAGAGTGCGCCTGCCGATGCAGGGGACACGGCTTCATGCCCCGGTCCGGGAAGATCCCACATGCCGCGGAGCAGCTGGGCCCGTGAGCCATGGCCACTGAGCCTGCGCGTCCGGAGCCTGTGCTCCGCAACGGGAGAGGCCATAACAGTGAGAGGCCCGCGTACCGCAAAAAAAAAAAAAAAAGAAAATCATCTAAATTTGTTTAGTACTCAAAAAAATTTGAAGTCCCCCTTTGTCCCAGGAATTATATATTTAATAAAGTGGAGGATACAAAACAGCAATCTTTCCTGACTCCATGGAAACTTACAGATAATTGGTACAATAAATGTTAATCATAAAAAATACAGATTAAAAAACTTAACTGTGATATTACTGTAAAGAGAGGAGCATGATGCTGTATTGGAGTGACATGAGCTAGCTTGGGGGTGGGTCAGGTTGTCAGGGAAGGTTTACCCCAAGCTATAGATGTTTACATTGAGATCTAAAGGATGAGTAAGAGTGAATTCAGTAATTCCTTGAAGAATGGCAGGTTCCTAAGATTATTCCAATCAATGAAGACTTTATATTCAAAATTATTGGTTCTCACGTTTGGCTAAACTTTGGAATCATCTTGGAAACTTTAAAAAATACTGATACCTGAATCTGAAAAATAAAATACTGATACCTGGATCACATGCCCAGAAAGTCTGATTTAATTGGCATGGCATATGGCTTTCGCATTGGGATGTTTTTTAACTCCCCAAGTGGTTCTTTTATACTTCTATGCTTCAGAAACAGTTTAAATCCTTAAGGCAGGAGAATTATGCCTAACTCGCGAAACTGAGGGAAGACTAGTGTGGTTGGAGTCCAAAGAATGAGAGGAAATGTGATATGACCTGAGACTGACTGTAACATGTGACACATCACACAGGTTTTGGTTGGCCACATTAGAAGTCTGGTCTTTATCTGGAGAAAAATAGATAAGTATGGGAAGAACTTAGGCAGAGGACATCATATCTACCTGTATGTTTATGTTTGCAGTGTAGAGTAAAGATTGTAAAAGAGAAGCTATGAAGTTAGCTTGGACTATGATGGTGGCAGGGAGATGCTGTGAAGTGGATTTGAGAGGTTTTTTTTAAGGAGTTGAAATTGGCAGACTGGCAGTTGATTAAATATGAGAGATGGCAAGGCTGACTTCTTGGTTTCTGGCTAGTAGAACCGGATGGATGCTAAGGGGTAGATTGTGAGCTTAATCTTATGATATTGGAGGTGCCTTTGAGATATTTAAGCAGAGATGTTGAAGAGATAGAATATAAGGAGACATCGGAGCATGAGATTTTCGGTTGCTTGGGAACAAAGATCTAAAGTGCAATAGCTTTACATTAAACCTTGTAAGTTTTATAAAAATAATTATTTTAGTTGTATAAAACACTATTGTAATAGGCAGTGGGCACCTACAGATAATTAAGATGAGGAGATAGGAAAGACTGAGAATTCTAATGTGATTTTAAAATGAAGATCCCTTTAAAACATCTCAAGATAGCATGGAATGAAAGAGAAGAAATCCAGCAACTTTTATCAGATTGTAATCATTAAATGCTAAAATATTATTAGGAAGAAAATTCTGATCAGAAAGAAAAGGAGAGCTAGTTGAATTTTAGTGACAGGAGTCATCCTGAAGCAGCACAAAAATTGTCAGGGGTGCAATATTACAGTAGGACAGAATATCAGGTTGGGGATATTTTGTTTTTTATTCAGCTTAAACTAGAGACTAGCCAAAAAGATAGAAGAATAAAGAGGACAGCAGGAGTTTCAATGTATGCATTCGTTTATCAGATATCTATTAGGACCTATCACGTACCAGTACACCAATGCTATGATAAGGACTTCGGCTACAACAATAGACAAGGTAAGAATTATTCAGCTTCACAGAGTTTATAGTCTCCTATCATACTTAAAACAAGAAAAATAAAAGAGTTTATTTGAGAAAGTGTCCCTAGTTAGCTTTTGCAAAGGAAACCAGTAAAAAGAATGCCTTTATCTGATAAGGTTAAGTAGCCATTCTGTGAGATTGCATTTGCTGGGTGTTAGGGCATGTCTTAGGGCAGTGGAGATTCTGATTTAATTGTTCTGGGATTAGGCAGGGCATCAGAATTTTATAAAGCTCTCCGGTTATTCTAATATGCAGCCAAAGTTGAGAAGTATGTTTAGCTTTAGAAGTATGTTTCATCACTAAGACTAGTGACTCCAGATGATGAGGCTGAGAAAGGAACAACAACAACAAAATGCTGATTATATAGGAATAATAATAATGAACACTTCTTTAGTTTTTATGTGCCAAGAACCCTGCTAAACACTTGACATATATTAAGTCAGTTAACAGTCCCACCAGTGCTTATGAGGAAGCCTTTTTTTTTTTTGGCGGGGGTGGTACGTGGGCCTCTCACTGCTGTGGCCTCTCCCGTTGCGGAGCACAGGCTCTGGACGCGCAGGCTCAGCGGCCATGGCTCACGGGCCTAGCCGCTCCGCGGCAGGTGGGATCTTCCCGGACCAGGGCATGAAGCCGTGTCCCCTGCATCGGCAGGCGGACTCTCAACCACTGCGCCACCAGGGAAGCCCGAGGAAGCCATTTTTACTCTTCGCATTTGAGAGGAAACAGAGGCCCAGTGGCCACACCCAGCAAGTGTCAGAGCAGGTCCTTGAACATAAGCAGTCTGATTCTGGAGTTCCTGATCTTAACCACTATGCTGTATTTTCTCTAAATATAGTGTAATAGTAATTTTACACTAAGAATTATAAACAAAGTGAAAACATATAATAATGGCAGAGTATTATTAAACCAGTCAGATACCAGTTGATAACTGAGTGGTTATTATAGCGCCATAAACACCTTTGAGCTATTTCTTCATATATATATATATACAGAGAGATAGATATGGATATATAGCTTCTCACGTTTATAGTCTTAATTTGTGGAAATCAGTTAACAAGTTTGTCTTGTTGTACATGTACATGGTTACATAGTACAGAAGGTTTTGTCTTCAGCAGCAATGCAGGGAGATATAAGCTGTAGAATCAGGTAATTTTTTTTTTTTCTGACTTTTCATTTTCTCCTGAAGGAAACTCTAATCGAAAGAACGACTTCTACTTCATGGTAATGACCAAGCTGTAGGATTAAAATCTTAGGAGGAAATACTCATCCCCTGGGGAACAAGTCTAACAAATTGAACCTATTTTACAGGTGGAAATACCATAAAGAAAATTATTATTGGAGGGATTACTGACACAGTGTGTTCTATACATGTCAAAGGAAAAAAACATTCTGATTTAACTCTATAAAACATGTATCTGAGCCAACCTGGCATATGTATTTTTTTCTTACACTTTCTATCCCATTACAGAAGTAATATCTACCAAATAATGCTGTGCACTTCTAAACGGCTAGCTTTCAGCTACTTCGTCATGCTGTGGTCGTTCCGTCTTTTCCTCTGAAGGCTGAGAAAGCAAATAAAGGAAACATAGTGCTTGGGAGCATATAGCCCCAGTGCTGTGGACATTATGTGTCCTGAAGTTGGAACTTTGGTACTATAGCCAGGCTTGGTTTGTTCCATGTGAATACAGTCTAGTACATGTAGGGGATTCTGTTTGGTATTCAATTAAGAGCTCTCTTGACTCCTGTTATTAAAGCTTATAAACTATTGAGTGTAAAATTAAACAGTTCAGCTCTTTTTGACATTGTAACATTGCCTGAAAAATAGTGATGTAAAACCCAAGTCGAATGTCATTCTTTAAAGCCCATGGGCAAATAAAAAGTGAAAACATTGAGGGGAAAAGAGTAAATGTCTAAAACTTGGTCATTTACTAATGACACAGTATATAATGTTAGGAACATGCTACTGTGCTTATTGCAAATACATCAACCAGTTTGTTGAACACAGATATTACATTGATTTTAACAGAAAGCTGCAGGGTTATTATTGCTAAAGCTCCAATGAAGGAAATAATTAAAACATTAAGCATTTTAGG
This sequence comes from Aethalodelphis obliquidens, assembly GCF_003676395.1. Lineage (NCBI taxonomy): Eukaryota > Metazoa > Chordata > Mammalia > Artiodactyla > Delphinidae > Aethalodelphis > Aethalodelphis obliquidens. The sequence goes on from NW_020837961.1 coordinate 11,722,697, forward strand.
GTTTTAAAATTAGTTTAGGCAATAACCAGAAAATACTATAGGGAATAGATATTCCGTAATTGAAAGGAAATTGAATTGGTCTTTATTTTTTTAATCCCTTTTAAATTTTCTCTAGACTGCCAGACCATGGAAGACAGAGAATCTCATTTTGCTATCAGCAGTGTGACTTTCTGTGAATCTCATGTGCTGCAGAGACCACTTATATTATTTATATTTAGAAAGTGCTCAGCTGAATAGATAGTATTATGAAATTTCGTGTGCATTATCTTTGTTAGTCTCTAGCCTCGTTGTTTAAAACTAAAACAGAAACACAATCAGACAAAAACAGCCTTCTCCACACGAGCAAAGTCAAGTTAAAGACATTTCAAACAATGAAACCAGAGAAGTTGTTAGATAAGTCTCACACTTGAACCTGAGTGAAATTCTTTTAGTTCTTATCAAACACTATGCCTGTCAATCTTGCTATGCTGCAGGACTGTGACCCATTGTAGATACAAACTCAGTGTAGATCTATGTGAACCTAACTCATTTTTCTTGCTTATTATTGGAAGGAGTTTTTACAATCAAACAAAATAGCTTGAAGTGAATCTCAGGGAGGTGACTGGATATGAACAGAAATTAAGGAGTCTTAAAACTTGAGTAATCCTTCAAAAACGTGTGTATAATCAGCCTTTCCCTTATAATGAGGATAAGAATGATACCTTCCTCATTGGGTGGTTTTGAGAATAAATTAATTAATATATGCAAAGCTCTCTGATGATTAGCACATACTGTGCACTATGTATGTGTTATAATAATTTTTATAAAAGTGACATTGATGGTGATGATTTTGCCTTTTAAATTTTATTGCCAAAATATGAATTCACTCACTATTATATTGAGCCAGCCACTTAACAGTACCGAGGCTTATTTTCCTTGACTATTAAAATAGGAATACTATCTTCTCTACCTTCCTTAAATAGATCGTGTTTATGAAAATAATTTTTTAAGCTATGAAACAGTACGGCAACTAACAATACTGAATCTGGACTTTAAAAAGCAATAGTTACGTGTATATATATGGCTGAGTCACTTTGTTGTACACCTGAAACTAACACAACATTGTTAATCAACTATACTCCAATATAAAATAAAAAGTTAAAAAAAAAGCACATCAGTTTAAATCCTAATTTCATCTCTTTGTAAATAAGTGACCTTAACTGAATCCTTAATTTTTATGTCTATAAAGTAATATTGATAACAGCACCATCTCATAAAGTTATTTTGAGTCTTAAATGAGATCATGTATGAAAAGCTCAGTACCATGGCTGACGCACAGGAAGTATTCCAAAAAATGTAAAAAAAAAAAACAAGTTCTATTCAATGTAGGAAATGAATATCATTGTAATTTTTAAATGATTTCTTTGTTACAACCTATGTTGATATGTGATGAGTGGATATACTTTATTTCTAGTTTTCCAGAGAATCTGTATCCTGAAATATCTCTGTATCAAAATTTCATCTCTAGTTTTTGGCGACCACAGCTAACATTCAGATAACATTAAGTATTGGAGTGGGTGAATATGCAGGAATACCTGAGTTAAGTAAAAGGAGTTACCAGTCTTAAAATATAGACTGTTGTTATTAAGAACAGGAACAACAACAAAAAAAAAATAAAAGAACAGGAACAACTTTTCAACTTTCTAAGTACTATAATCAAAAGACATGTGAGTCAGATGGCAAAAAAAAAAAAAAGAAAGAAAACAGAAAGGTGAAAAACCTTCATAAAGCAGAAGAGAAAATTATATGGCCTGTAGTATATATGAGAGAATCTGGCCAAACAATAAAAAAACTTCATATCAACTTATTGACCTGCCCACCATGCACACACTTGATATTAAAAATAAACCTCCAAGGAAAGACTTTTATTGGCTCGGGTCAGACGACCAACTGTTAACAATTGCTAAACCAGAGAGTCAGAGGCATGAAAAAATTTGGATGATTTGGAACACTTGTCTAGGGATGGAAAAAGAAAGCAGTTCTCCAAAAGGAGGGATGGGGTTCGTGGCCATGCATGGTCACTGGAAGAAATCAGTGTGAATAAAAAGAAAAAAAAGAGAGAGAGAGGAAGGGGAGAGAAGAGAGAGAGAGATAAGAAACACTATATATAGTACAAATAGTACTATAGTATATTAGTATAGTTTAAACTATAGTTTAAGTCACTGCCCAGGTCGGAAGATAAGATACAGCCACCTGCTTACCTCCTCCAAATGCTTTTTCCTTACTGTTATTTCAAACCCCCAAACACTAGAATGCTCTAGAATTTTTCAATCATTGACTGTACTTAGTTATGTTTAAAGGAAGACATAATTAAGAAGAAGCTGGAAATTATATATTTTTAACTGTTTGTCCAGAACATTGTTGAAACAAACTAGTCAGCAGGTTTTGTTGGTATTCCAGTAGTAAATATTTTGACTAGTCAATACACCAAAATGCTATGTTCAGGCTGGCACTAACAGATGTCATTTGTCAATATTTAGGCAAACTGACAGTAGGTTCACCAAACTTAAAAAACAACTCCAAGGGAGAAAAAACCCTGTGTTTACTTTGGCAGTTTAAACGTATTAGTCATGAATAAGATCATGTCCTAAAAGCTATTAATTTAACTTAGAATTAAGTAATATAATGGTAAAAGACAGATAGCACATTGGAAATTTAGCTTTTCACTTAGTTTTAGATCTCTTTTTTCACCAATATTATTTGGTCTAGGGAAATAAAACCTTGAAGAAGTAATTAGAAAAAGTGCACGTCAATAACTGTAATTGAGGATAGACTTCGGTTGACCTCAGAAGAGAACAAAAGCTCAAAAGAAATTTCATAAGGTTTTAAATTTGGCAAGAGGACTACAATATCTCTGATAACTAGACTTTCAACACATTTGGATTTGCTAATTGGATCTAAGTTCTAATTAGACTTTTATGTAACTAAAAATGACACATCACTGTATGAATTTAATGTGCTTTTGCAGTTGAAACCAACAATTAGCAGCCTTTTTCAAATTATTTTAATAAGAAAAATGCTGGCTTTTTGTTTACATTGTGACATCCACTTCTCTTAAGATATATTGTATACATTTTAGTTTTCTCCAATACCATTTGTGGAGCTCAAAGAGAAACTTGAGTTTTAATGGGAAGCACCCAAATTGTTTATTTGTGAGGGAGACTTGCCAGTATGTTAATGACTTCAGAAGCCACAACAAAACGCAATGCAAGGAAATAATAGTCTTTCGGAGGAAGCAGCACAAATAACCAGGTGCCCCTGTAAACCATTCAGTTAACCAAAACAGTCTTTGAATATGACTAAAAGTCTGTTACATTTTTAAAGCATGCAAGTATGGAATAAGTTCCCAAATGTCAAGGCTCATGGAGCTGGTATCAGGATTAATAGTATGATGTATCTTCCCAAGATGTGCATTGCAAAATTCTCTTTGCAGCTTTGCTTCTTGGGCAGATATCTGCTAATCCAAGTCACAGCACCTCTCTTTCCTCCTTACTTTTGAATTGAGAGTCACCCATTTTTATCCCATTGTGATTTATAGGAAGTAATTTTAAGACTGGTAGTCCTCAGGTTTGGATATTACAAGACATAAGAACTACGTGAGAATGTAAAATTAAACCAGTAGTTTGGAGAGCAAAGAGCAGTTAATCGTTGCAAGACTTTAAGGAAAAGGCTGCTGCCAAAGTCTTCCAGACAGATTGATAACACTGACAAAAAAGGCAAATTACATTGTTTTATGTACTGTGAATACTTGAAAACAACAAAGCCATATAGATGATTTTTTTTCCTCAAGTAAAAGCTGTAACCCCTCTAACCACATTAAAAATCTTACAGTTTTATGTTCCGTTAAAAGCAGTGTAAGATCTAATTAAAACCACTGAAACTGTAAAAAAAAATCTAACTTGTGTAGTAATTGGTATATTAGAACAGGCATTATGCTAGAATTATACGTGCTCTTATTTTTCCAATTAGTGTGTTACTGGGACTGAGTTATTGGTGTATTTATAACTCCTCATTAAGTCACATGTCCTCAGTGAGTCCCCTAAAGCATGTTGGATACTGTCATATGCCATATGATGATATTTAAAAGCAGGAGATAGCATAGCATTTTTGCTTGCTTCATTTGCTATTAAACAGGAAAAGCTGCACAGGACACTTCCTGTTATCAGTGACTCCAAGATTTATCCCACATTTCTCTGAAAGGCCTATATATAGGTGATTGGACTGTTCTTCAGGCAGAAAAGTGACCAAGCTATTTCATCTTTCAGCTTGGGTGCTGGACTCCTGTCACAGGGCTGAATGGGTCCCTGACTGACAAGAAACTGGAGAATAACATGCGTGGAGTGGTCCTACGTGTGGTGACTGTTCTGGTAGGTCTGATCTGCCCCTTGCAGTTTTGGCTTCTAGATGTTCCTTTATCCTCCATTTCTTTATGTTTCATTAACTGATGTCATAATACTAAAGGAGCTGACTGTGCATTCTAAGGGATTTGTAATGGTCATGTTTTCCAACCTTCAATTTATGTGGATCAGAATCAGATTTTTACAGGCTTTTCCTTTAATTACAGTACTTTTGTCATAACTTTCTTAGACATTTTAGGCCACATTTCCATCCTTCTACAGTTTCCTACACATGATAAAGTGAAGTTATCTCTCAGGCATTCTCTCACTGAAGCCCTATGGTCTATGTAAATGAAGATAACCATGCCAAATAAGGGTAGATTTGATCAAACACAGTACATTCAGTAACACTAAAACATTAGCAGACTAAGAATATTTTTCTGGGAAGGACCTACTTCAAAGTAAAAATCATCCAGTTGTTTCGTAAATAGTATTTATTATCAACCGTATTCAAGCTCAGTGCTGATTTCTGGGGACAGTGGTGGTTAAAACGGACAGATATGATTCTGTCTTAAAAGAACGTATCATCTAGTGATTCTGTGGCTATTACATGGAATTATACATGTGAAACATTTATTACAAATTCATTTACTTGGTATAAAAAGCAATAAATGGTAACTGTTTTCATTATTCTATACATTATTATTTTCTCACATGATACACAAATAAAATAAGATGTCAAAAGAAATAGTCTTCAACAGTAAAATACTCACATGGGTACTATCTAAATAGCCATAAAACATGAAGACATGTATTCTCCCTGCCTGTTTCAACGTGATTAACCTTGTGCTACTTTATAGTACGTTTCAAAACGGAATAATCCATAGTTATTAACTTCAGTTTTTTTCAGAAAAGCCCACTTGTTTTTAAATTTGAAAAAGTCTTTCTTATAGGCTAAAAAAAATTGCAGAATTAGTAAACAGGAGAAAGGTCTTTTTTGGTATGTTGATGCTAACAGATGTTTATCAAGGTTTATAACAGCAATAGCTGTCCTTTGTACATTGTTTAATACAATTTAAGCAGACTCAACATAATTTCATTGTCTAAAAGAAGGTTCTGTGATATTCTCTATAAAAGGAAATTCAAACGAGTAATCTATCCTCCCTTTTTGCTGCCTATAATTTATTTTTAGTTATTGTTTTAATAAGATTTTTACTGTTTGGCAACTAATTATATTATGAGTACTTGATAACTTAATTGTGAATGTGCTTCTGTATGTATTCAAACGTGTAGATATGCATTGGCACTGATGTGCTAATATTAAAAAAAGACAAACATTTAAAGTACATTAAACTGTAATAGTCTCTTCTCTAGTGATTAACATGGAAACTCAGGTGAAAACTGTAATAAAAGACAGTATATGTGCTTTGCTTTTGTCTTTGACATTCATATTTCAAGGCAAGCTAATCGCATTTAGTCATTAAACAAATATTTATTTAGTACTTACTATATGATAGACTTGGTAATGGGTTAGCCATCTTATATGCATATTCATACCTCAAGGTGTGCAAAGAATCTTACTGGAGAGAAACACATGTAAATAAACAGCTAAGATTTATTAATTACTTACTATGTGCCAGATACTCTACTAAGTCTTTTTCATCTGTTATCTTAATCAGTCCTCACAGTATTTACAATAAATAGATAGTATTCTGATCCTAAGAATGTGGTTGAAGAAACTAAGACATACAGAGGTTGAAATAAATGTGGAAGATTATACAGATAGGAAGTAACAGAGAGAACGAGGATTCAAATCCAGGATCTGACTGCAGATCTCTTAACTTCTGCCTTCTTTTTTTTTTTTTTTTTTTTGCGGTACGTGGGCCTCTCACTCAACGGGCCTCTCCCGTTGCGGAGCACAGGCTCCGGACGCTCATGCTCAGCGGCCATGACCCACGGGCCCAGCCGCTCCGCGGCATGTGGGATCTTCCCGGACTGGGGCACGAACCCGTGTCCCCTGCATCGGCAGGCGGACTCTCAACCACTGCGCCACCAGGGAAGCCCAACTTCTGCCTTCTTAACATTATAATCTTTCTCCTCCAACTGTGATAAGTGTGCAAACTGAGGTAGCTATAGGATTTTCTTGATAGTTGGAAATGCTTAACTCTGAATAAGATGAAAGTGAGTTTTACTGGGAAAGGTTCACAGAACCAATTATTTTAAATTCATTTCCAGGCTGAGCAGAACGATTGCTGTTTTGTGCTTGAAATGGTACTGCCTCACACAGTGTTAATACCTGCATGCCCCAGTCTCACCTTCATGATTCAGAATGGTCTGTTTCCTGCAAGCTTAGCCCAGCACATATCCTGAATATGACTAGTGAATGAAGATATGGAAACAGTCTCTTTCCCCCAAGTTTTCTGTGGTGCAACATGGATTTATCAGTTGGGTGCCCAGTTGAGTAAAAGGTTGTTACACTTTTCACACTCCCACAATATACAGCCATTGTACTTAATAATTTCTCAGGCTTCCTGACTCTTCCTGTAATTCTTATTTGAATGGAAACCAGCCATGACTTTCTTATTTATTTCTTACAAGCACCTTTCCAGGTCTAGCTCTTACTTACATGGCCTTGCAAGCTTCCTCCACCCAACACTGAGAATCACTCTTTCCTAAATCCACCCAGCAACTCTAAAATCACAATGTCAGCTAAACCCTGAAACTCAGATTTGGTCTATATTGGACTTGATTTAGCAAGCTAAACACAGCCCCCTTGTATTCCAAGTATTTACCTCCAGCCATTTCCAGAAGGGAGAGAGAGGAGGGAGGGCTCATGTGTAAAGCCCCTGAGGGAAGGTCTCTCAGCTTTTATTCCATTCTAACTGTGATCTAGTCCCAGTTACACACACACACACACACACACACACACACACACACACCCTTTACTTCTTAGGAAAGTTATGCTATCGATGACACACGGGTTCATAAAATTGATTTTTCTTACCTAAGTTTTGAAACTCCTATTCCTATCACTATTAAAGATATTTCATTGACTTGAAGGAAGTAATCTAATATTTATCTTAAACTAAATATTTCAGCACTATATTGTTTATGATGCCAGGGGCAAGTGAATGGTATTCAAATGGTTAATTGAAGAAAATTAAATAAAGGAATTATTAACAAATACTTTAAGTAAGGTTAAATAAGTCAACAAGGATGTTGAAGTGCCAGGGCCTAGATGCACAGCAAGCCTTGACAACCCTGAAGACTGATGTGACGTGGGAGAGAGCAGTATTAACAGATCTAGCTAGAGCCATGGGAGAAAAATCATAAAATAGTAGCTGTGACCTTTGTTATGGGAAGAGGATGGAGAAGGAGAATCAGTGTCAAAACGACATTCAGGCAGTGAGGAAATGGAGAGGAGGTTACCCCAATGTCACTTCTCCTATCTTTCCATCTCTTGCCATTGTTTCCAATTGCAAATACAACCAGAAATCAGAGGGCAAGGGAACCCAAGTAATGAAGGCCATGAAGGTCAGCTTTCCAGGTCACAGAGCAGGGCAGTGAGGGACTGGAGGGGAAACGGGAAAAACCATCACCGGCATCTCTTATTTGATCAAACCTGTTAAGAACTTTACATGTGTTAACTTATTTAATTCTTATAAAAACTCTACAAGAGATGCACTGATTACATTAAAGGATGAAAATAAGGCTCAAAAGAATTAATTAAATCTCTGTGTCCATATAACTAACAAGAGCCAGAGTTGAGTTTCAAGCCCACTGATCCTGGTTCCGGTGGCCATGTCCTTAGCCCTCTGACATTCTGTCTTTGGGATCAGAACGAATTCATATTAGGTTTAAATTAAATATAACTATTGAGATTGCAAATGTTATTGGATTAGTAATTTAGGAACATTTTTTAAATGGCATCACATAAGGATGACTTTATAGTCAACCATCACCAAAGCCATGTAAGTGTCTTAGAAATGGAGAAAAAGAAAGAAAGAATGTGAATAAAATTCCCTCTGCTAAACTCTGTTTCCATATTTGGTGTGCTGATCTCTACATCTTACCAAGTGGGCCAAGTGTCTTACTATGAGGCATTTATTAAGATCATTTTTTTCCTTTTCACTTTTAAAGTTGTACAAGTATGGATAGCCATAAGTGACCAATTATGGCATTCAATTTTTTCATGGTAATTCACAAAAGTTATTGGAAACATCACTGAGTTATAAATATCATCATCATAATAATGAATACTTAGGAAAATAAAATGGAAAGAAGTTGGCAACAAATGAAAAGAAAGATTTGAGAAGCTATCCTGTAAGAAAAAGTACAAGATATCTGAAAAACATAAACTGGCATTTAGAAAGAGATCACTGATAAATAACTCTTATTTTCTTGATTTGGTTTTGCCTAAAACAGACACATCGCATCTCTGATGAAAGATGAACTCACTCATAAATTGATTTGAGAAGTATTTACTGAGTATCTTTTTCTAGGTGCTTGGCGTACATACAAAACAGAGAAAGATACTGACTTTGGGGAGTTTCATCCTAGCAGGACATATACAGCGCTAAGAATATTTCTGAAAAAATGCAATGCCATTGTTCTACATTGAATATAGTGTACAATGCAGTATTCCTTTGCCTAAAACTACCATAAACATAATTGTATAACTTTATATACATATATGATTGGAAATTTATGGTAGAGCTGTGGTGGTGCTTTTTCTGTATTTTATAAATTCAAAAACATACAGTTTTTCATATTTTAATATCTTTGAATCAGGATGCATCTTTCAATTGATGTCTTCTTGCAGTTAAAATTGGCATCATTTTTTGTCTTTATTAGTTGTAGGTAAAACAATTTTTTTTTGCATCTTGCAATTGAAAACATTTTAGATTAAATAATATGTGGATGGTATCTTTACAAAATTTATTAAGTTAATGGATATTCCTGGAAACTTCATTTAACAAAACTGAGCATGAAGCCATCTTAAAGAGACAGACTATTTTAAAGAATACCTCCTGAAGAAAAGAAATAACACTAGGAAATGAAACCAATTTAAAAATATAGGAGAGTAATAGCAATGAAAAAAATTACTATCTAAACTAAAAATGTCACTAGACTCATAGAAAACATGCCAAGGCACATTTTTCACAGACCTAGAAAAAAAAATTTCACAATTTGTATGGAAACACAAAAGACCCCAAATAGCCAAAGCAATCTTGAGAAAGAAAAACAGAGCTGGAGGAATCAGGCTCCTGGACTTCAGACTATACTACAGAGCTACAGTAATCACGACAGTATGGTACTGGAAAAAAAAACAGAAATATAAATCAATGGAACAGGATAGAAAGCCCAGAGATAAACCCACGCACACATGGTCGCCTTATCTTTCATAAAGGAGGGAAGAATATACAATGGAGAAATAACAGCCTCTTCAATAAGTGGTGCTGGGAAAACTGGACAGCTACATGTAAAACAATGAAATTAGAACACTTCCTAACACCACACACAAGAATAAACTCTAAATGGATTAAAGACCTAAATATAAGGCTAGACACCATAAAACTCTTAGAGGAAAACATAGGCAGAAAACTCTATGACATAAATCACAGCAAGATCCTTTTTGACCCACCTCCTAGAGAAATGGAAGTAAAAACAAAAATAAATAAATGGGACCTAATGAAACTTAAAAGCTTTTGCACAGCAAAGGAAACCATAAACAAGAGGAAAAGACAACCTTCAGAATGCGGCAGAATATTTGCAAATGAAGCAACTGACAAAAGATTAATCTCCAAAATATACAAGCACCTCCTGCAGCTTAATATCAAAAAACAAACAACCCAATCCAAAAATGGTCAGAAGACCTAAGTAGACATTTCTCCAAAGAAGATATACAGATTGCCAACAAACACATGAAAGGATGCTTAACATCACTAATCATGAGAGAAATGCAAATCAAAATTACAATGAGGCATCACCTCACATCGGTCAGAATGGACATCATCAAAAAGTCTACAAAAAAAAAAAAGTCTACAAACAATAAATGTTGGAGACGGTGTAGAGAAAAGGGAACCCTCTTGCACTGTTGGTGGGAATGTAAATTGATACAGCCACTATGGAGAACAGTATGGAGATTCCTTAAAAAACTAAAAAATAGAACTACCATACAACCCAGCAATCCCACTACTGGGCATATACCCTGAGAAAACCATAATTCAAAAAGAGTCATGTACCAAAATGTTCATTGCAGCTCTATTTACAATAGCCAGGACATGGAAGTAACCTAAGTGTCCATCATCGGATGAATGGATAAAGAAGATGTGACATATATATCTCAGCCATAAAAAGAAACGAAATTGAGTTATTTGTAGTGAGGTGGATGGACCTAGAGTCAGTCATACAGAGTGAAGTAAGTCAGAAAGAGAAAAACAAATACCGTATGCTAACACATATACTTGGAATCTAAAAAAAAACGGTTCTGAAGAACCTAGAGGCAGGACATGAATAAAGACACAGACGTAGAGAATGGACTTAAGGACACGGGGAGGGCGAAGGGTAAGCTGGGACGAAGTGAGAGAGTGGCATGGACATATATTCACTAGCAAATGTAAAATAGATAGCTAGTGGGAAGCAGCCGCATAGCACAGGGATATCAACTCGGTGCTTTGTGACCACCTAGAGGGGTGGGATAGGGAGGGTAGGAGGCAGATGCAAGAGGGAGAGGATATGGGAATATATGTATATGTATAGCTGATTCGCTTTGTTATACAGCAGAAACTAACACACCATTGTAAAGCAATTATGCTCCAATAAAGATGTTAAAAAAAAAAAATACACCAAGGCAGCTTATATTAAAACTATACCACATAAAGCAAAGTCCACACTCTGTGTTGAGAAAGGTAAATTTCCCCAAGCAAATCACCATAAGAAGGGTGTAGCAGATAGGTGCCTACTGAGCCATCATTTTAAGAACATTTTCTTTTTCCTAAAATATTTTCTTACTATTAGTCTCACTTCTTGGAATTATTTTAGCAGGCCTTATTTCCCTGTGAAAATGGAGATGTTATCTGAGATCAGGGAAAGGTAAAACAGTATTGTATAGTACACCCTAACTATCAGCTTTGACTCAATAACTATTGTTGAACATGTGTTGTCAGCTAAGCACTGTGCTAATCCCAGAGAGGCAAAATTTAAAAAGATACAGTCCCTGCTTTTAAGGAGTTCCACATGAACTATTTTATCAACATTATTAAGTTCTCTATCAGAAAATAGGACCTGCTTGTGAAGGACTCAGAATTAAATACACTTGTGGGGGACCTGGGAAAGAATGATAAAATAGAGACAGACAGATAGAAAGAGAAACGTATGTCACAGTCTTTTATGGTCTAATCTCAACCGCGACATCCACGAGGACCAGCTTTGTGGGTTTACAGGACAATTTAATTTCTCATTTCACTGTGTCCTTTCATTCAGAACTATTTGTAACTCTCTGTTTTTATTTTATAATTATTTCATTAATGTTAGACTCCCCCTCTAAGCTGCATACCAATAAAACACAAGTTGGTTTTCACATGCAATATCAGGTATATAGAAGCAGGTCAGTAAATATATCTTGAATGAACAAATTAAAATATTCTGATAGCCTCTGTGTGTGTGAGAGAGAGAGAGAGAAAGAGAGAGAAATGGAGGGAAGGAAGGAGGGAAAAAAGGGGAAAGAAAAGAAATAAAGAACTTTGTATGTAATTACACAAATAACAGGAAGGACACAAGACTATGCCTGAATAAATAGTCTTAGGAGTCCTTATGCTTTAATTTCCATCTACTAAGTCTAAATTTCCAAAAGAGATGGCAAAGGATTATGCTATTATTTAATCCTTTGACATAGTTGTTACTAGGGAATGACTTACATGCTTTTAAGGTAAAGAAGTAGAAAGCTTTAATTTAAAACATCAAGAATCATTCATTCATATTATTAAATAGCAAGTTCACATTTGGTGAGAAGTTACAGATCATAGAATCATTTAATATTCTCTTCGTCTTAGGGGCACTCATTGCTTGGCTTTTGTTCCACAATACAATATTTTGTTTCCATGTGGACTGATACTTCCTAATTTATGTTCCCATGAATTATGTCAGTATAAGATGGAGCAGTGTACTTAGTTTCTTCTGGATGTACCATTTAGCAAAAGAGTAAATAATATGCAATTGATTTCCTTATTGGAAGTACTTCAACCTATTTCCTTGCTTTTTCTCCACCTAGTCTTCTCTCTGCAACACAGTCATACTAAAAGCCATTTGTCATATACTGCAAAGAGTACTAGGTTTATAGTCAGAAGACATCAGTTCAAGTTCCACCTTTTCTAATTAATAGGTCATTGAACTTATGGGAGCCAGGGAGCTATTCTGAACCTCAATTTTTCTGTCTGTAAAAGAGGAATAATAAAACTGGCCCCACAGGGTTATTATGAGTGTAAACAGCTTAAACTATGTGGAAGCAGTTAGTAAAGTGCAGAGTGTTTCTAAATATAAGATGTTATTATGTCTGAGTAGAACAATGATGTGTAAATTAACTAAAGAAAAGAATAAAATGAGCATGAGTGATCATGAAGGCATAATTAATCATTGTCATCAATCTTCAGATTTTTGTGGGAAATTATTTAAAGGACCCTAAGGCAGACAAGCAAAACATAAACTACAGAATCATGATTTTTAGTCCACTCACTGTTAACTTTAATTTGAAAATCTGCTAATGAGAACAACAGCAACTCTCCTCCTAGTGAAGATGGTGCTTCCTAGAGAAAAAATAACACAAAAAACTGATACAAAAGAACATTCAAATAATAAATTGTACAAATTTCTAAAAGTCTGGTATGTCAATTACATTGTCTCATAGGAATCATGTTTGATTTCAGGCTAGCTTTAAATAGACTCTATATGTTAATATATAACTAGGAAATATACTAAGAACAGCCTTGAAATGTCATTTTGCTTAGTTTTTTGCTAAGGACGTTGTCCACGTTTTTGCTACTTGGAGACCTTCAGCATTTTGAACCCCTACAGAGCTTTAAGCTTTCCTGAGTCTCAGCCTTTGAGTCTCCTGAACCTAGAGGCAAATTTAGGGGCTGGGAGAGTGAGCTTGATAAGAGGCTCTCCTGGCAGGCACTCACATCAAGGATATGGGAAGGGAGTTGGTGGCCATCTCTTATAGCTCCCACAGCAGTGTCTGAAGAGGGCTCCTTTCAAGTGTTAATAAACACTAAAGTTTGGTTCAAAGCTCCAGGCAAAAATTACAGATCTGGCAGAGGACATTTCCCATGGATACTGTCTTAAATAAACTAAGCTAAAATTCTCAATAAAATCCATTAAGTGCCATGTAATAACTACCACATTGGAAGTACACGATATAACACTGTGATAAAGAACACTGTCCCTGGAGGAGTTCCACTTCTGAGGTGGCAGGGTGAGAACTGAAAATGAAGTAACACTTAATCAAGAAAATCTACTAAAACTCAATAAAAACAACAGGAGTCCATAGTGTCTCAGCCTCATCTTGCTCCTTCCGCTTCCACCTCACTTTCTGCCTTACTCAGCTTGATGGAAGCTCCAGTCCAAGTAGGTCTGGCCAAGAAGACAGGGCTTATTCTCCCTTAAAAGTTTCCAGTTAAGGGTTATCTCAGCTGGAGGCTGCTAGGATTTTTCTTGCCATCCAAATGAAATTTGAAAAGGCTAAATTCCTGGTGAGTGTGACCAAGGGTTTGTGGGCTCCCTTTCTTCACCCAGCTCTGACCCATAGGATGCAGTCTCAACCCCAGGTGTGGCAGACCTAGAATACTGGGGCCTTGATTGCCATCACTCCAGCTTGCTCCAAGGGCAGTTCCATGCCAACTGAGGTAAATGGAGAAGACCAGAGGCTGCCACCCAACTCAGTACCCAGAGTTGTAGCACAAAGACTTTGTCCAAGGGAGAGGCAGTCCACAAGAAAAGAGAGCCCTTAAACATTCTTCAGTTATTTGAAACAGAGCATGGGGAAGTTCAAGTCTATGGCTCCTCTTAATTAAAAGCAACAAGCTAAATCGTAAGCCAGAGAGCTCACCAGAGAAAACCAGAAAAAAGAGATAGCTAAGGATATCCTTCCTGAGGTCAGACTAAATTTTAAAGATTAACCCCAAAAATGACCCCTACCAAAATTTATTTTCTTCAAACTACTGAGCAAACCCAGGGAATTTTTGAAAACAGTAAAGCAATCAATCAGTAATTAGTGGAGCTTATGGCTTAATGACCATAATGAATATGACACACATGAATATGGGCACAAACATCCTCAACAAAATGCTAGAAAACTGAATCTGGCAATATATGAAAAGGACTATACACCATAAACAAGTAAATTTTATCCCAGGAATACAAGGTTGGCTCAACTTATGAAAATCAATCTCATATACCATATTAATAAATAAAGGAATAAACCCACATGATCATCTCAACAGATGTAGGAAAAGCAGTTAATAAAATCTTAACACCCCTTCATGATTAAAAAAACAGTCAACAATCTTGTGATAGAAGGGAAGGAATTTTCTAAACTTGATAAAGAGCATCTATAAACCCACAGCTAACATCATATTAATGGTGAAATACTGAAAACCCCTCTAAACCCCTAAGGTCAGTAACAAAGACTGACCTTAGACGTCAAAACTGACAAAGACGTCAGTTCTCGCTATTTCTGTTCAACATTGTGCTGGAGGTTCTAGCCAGCCCAGTTACGCAAGAAAATTAAGTAAAAGGAATGAGATTAGAAAGGAAGAAGTAAAACTATCTCTATTTACAGATGACATGGTCTTGCATTTAAAAAACCCTAAAGAATACACACACACACACGACTAGAGTTAATAAATGAGTTCAACTGCTTTGCAGCGTACAAGATCAATTTACAAAAATCAATTGTATTTTCGCACACTAGCAGTGAAAATTCCAAAGAAGAAATTAATAAACGCATTTTCATTTAAATATATCAAAGGGAATAAAATAAATAAAAATAAACTTAACAGAACAACTTCAATATTTGTACACTGAATGCTACAAAACATTGTTGAAAGAAATTAAAAAGTCCTAAATATATGGAGAGATAGCCTATAGTCATGGATTGGAAGACTCAGTATTGTAAAGATGGCAATATTCTCCAAACAGAACTACAGATTTAATGAAACCTCTATCAAAATTCTATCTGACTTTTTTGTTTTGCCATAAATGACCAGCAGATCCTAAAATTCACATGGAACTGCAAGAAAATCAGAATAGGTAGAAAAAAAACAAAAAGAAAAGGAAACAACAGACCCACAAAATCTTGAAAAAGAACAGTAGGAAGACTCACACTTCTCAGTTTCAAAACACCTAAAAGCTATGGTAATCATACTGGTTCAAGAACAGACGTTTAGATCAGTAGAATAGAATCGAGAGTCCAAAATTAACCCATATATCTATGGTTAATTGATTTTCAACATGTGTCAAGATCATTCAATCAGGGAAAGAATAGTCTATTCAACCAGATGCCCACATGCAAAAGAATGAATCTAGACCCTTACCTCAAATCATGTACAAAAATTAATTCAAAATGTATCCTAGACTTAAATGTACAAGCTAAAACTATAAAACTCTCAGAATAAAACATTAGATGTTAGTCTTTGTGACTTTATTTTGGCAATGGATTCTTAGATATAACACTCAAAGCACAAACAACCAAAAAATTGAATTAGATTTCATTAACATTAAAAATGTCTATGTCCCAAAGGACAGAATCCAAAAAAAAATGAAAAGACAACCCACAGCATGGGATAAAATATTTGCAGATCATGTGTCTGATGAGGGACTTGTATTTAGTACATATAAAAATAAAGTTATAATAATGACTCAATGTGAAAAAAATAAACCAATTAAAAATAGGCAAAGGATCTGGACAGTTTTTTATAGAAGGTATATAAATGGTCAATAAGCATATGAAAAGATTCTCAATACAATTTGCCGTCATGGAAATCAAAATCACAATGAGCTACCACTTTACACCCACTAGGATGGCTACAAATCAAAAGGACAGATAATAACAAGTGTTGGCACAGTTGTGGAGAAATTGGAACTTTTGTATGTTTCTGGTGGGAATGTGAAATAGTTCAACTGCTTTGGAGAACAGTCTGGCAGTTTCTCAAATGGTTAAACACAAACTTACTGTGCAACTCAGAAATTCTACTCTAGGTATGTTCCCAGGAGAAATGAAAATGTATGTCCACACAAAAACCTGCACACAAATGTTCATAGCAGCTTTATTGATAATAGCAAAAAATAGAAACAAATGTATATCAACTGATGATTGGAAGAAGAGTGGTATACCTATAAAATGGAATATTATTTGTCAATAAAATGAAATGAAGCACTGATAACATGATACATTGATGAACCTTGAAAATATGCTAATTAAAAGAAGCTAGTCACAATAGATCACATATTATATGACTCCATTTATATGAAATGTCAGGGAAAGGCAAGTGTATAGGGACAGAAAGTAGATTAGTGGCTGTCTAAGGCTGGGAGAGATTAGGGGTTTGAGAAATGATGGCTAATGGGAACTGGATTTCTTTAGGGGGTAATAATGTTCTAAAACTGATTACAGTGATAATAGCACATGTCTGTGAATGTACTAAAGCCACTGAATCGTACACTTTGAATGGGTGAATTATATGGTATGTGAATTATATCTCAATGAAGGTATTTAAAAAAAACAAGTCTGGAACGAGATTATATTTCAATCTCCAGGTCTCCTATCTGTGAATTTAGGCCAAGTATTTAAACTCTTTATGATTCTGTTTCTTCATCTTCAAAATGGAGATAACAACATTATCTATGTCATAGAGCTGCTATGAAAATTAAAGGAACTAATAAATGCAAAGAAGAAAGGACTTCTAACAGAGCCTGGCACATAGGAAGTGCTGTACGTAGGTGTTAGTTCTTATTATGCACAGGGTGTTAAAGGAGAACATAAAAGAAGCATCTATCGAATGTGTAGGGCAGTGGGAAAGGCTTAAAGGGTGACACAAATTAGTTTTGAAACATAGGCAGGGATTATCAAGGCCTAGATAAAAGGGAAGGAATATCCAACAGTGTAAAGAGTATACACAAAAGTATGCAGACATCAAGAATTTAAAGTATCCTGTAAGTAAACTGGAGTATCACCTGAAGCAAACGAAATTGAAATGCAGCCTGTGTTTTAGGTATTCTTTTTAAAGAGCTCCTTCAGAGACAATTTAAATAGAAATTTTCTGTGAGAATAAGGTTAGCATTACATAATTTAGATAACATGCATCAAGTTAAAAACACCATCGTTGAGACCCTGATCTAGACTGAAGATTAGGTAAAATGTTTCTCATCTTTATTATTGAAACAGTATAATCTGTACACATAGCTCTGTATGGTATACATATTTTGTTGTCTGTTCTGCTGCTGGTACCCACCTTGTGTGAGAGAAAAGGGGAAAATGTGATTTTTATAAACAGACACTTGAGGAAGACTAGCCTATGCAAACAATGTAATTCATAGCAACACTGGCATATGTGTTCACTTCAATGCTGAGTGAATAAAATCATCATGAGAATTGATGCATGACAGTGGCTTGACAATTTCTTATTCTTTCTCATCACACCAATTCTTAAGATGATAGCTGTCATGCAGACATGTGAATATCGCTGTTGGACCGAGCTAACCGTGCATGACCCAACTTTTTTTCCTTTTGCAAGAGGAAACCTGAATTCTCAGACTAAACAGTGAATAAATGTTTCAGAGATGTGTTATATAATTTACTTCTGAAAAATAGAGTTACTACTTGTCTCTAGAAGTTTAGAAAGATATTGACATAGTCATTTGCAAATTCAAAGATGTAGAAACAGTAGGTCTATGTTGACTTCCATAACCTCTGCAATATTCTAGCCAATATCATATAGCATTGCATTGGAAAGAAATCCCAATGTTAAGGTGACCTTGAAGTTTTAAGTTACTTTTTGCTAATGCAGTAGTTTTGGCATAGTTAACAAAACCAGTTCTATATATAATTCCTCAGAAATAAATATAAGTATAAATATGAAAACTAGAGAAATGCTTCTGATACAGATTTTACTTTTTAGAGTTACAAAGGAATATATTAATGAATTAAGAGCCATTAAATCTTACAGATAATGTTACCAGCCACCATTTAGGGCACACTTATTATTCTTGGTGTTTTAATCTTCATGGAGCCCTCAAGATTATTATTTGTGTTTTGTTGATATGGCTGAGACTTAGAGCTAGTTAAATAACTTCAAGTTACAGTTGTGGCAAAAATAAGCATTGAATCCTTGTTTGTCTTGCTTGACATGATGGTGACAAGAACAGGACTAAATTCCTATTGCCAACAACTAGAAAATTGAGCAAAGTATGGAAAATAACTTTCAGACATTGGTCAATATGTAAATAAGGATTTTGATTCCTAAAGGTTGGAAACAACGAAATGATTCCAACAATCACCCCAGATCTTTGGCTGATGGCAATTTCCAGATTGGAGGCCCACGCATATAGATCCAAAACAGACTGTCAGCTTTACTGAGTTGAGAAGTTAGAGATCAAAGTTTGTGAAAGCTGAGGAGGTTGGTATTTGGAGGAGAATACTTGCAGGAAGGGGGTCAGAATGACATAGGGGTCATTTTGAGTCTTGGCTGAGTAATAGATCATACATACATCCAGAGAAACTGTACAATGCTGGGGGAAGAAGGACAAAAAGCATATCAGTTCCCTTTTTTTTTTTTTTTTTTTTTTTTACCAACTAAAGATATAAACCTTTATTTCACAACTTTGTCATAATTTATTTCTAATGAGACATGTACTGGGGACATAGGTTTAAAATAACAGAGACTTTTGAGAAAGGTTTCATTTTGGGGGGATCTTATTATACCAAGACTTTAAAAGGGTATATGAAAAGCATGTATTCACCTTTGAATTATGTAGTAATTAACATTTAGGTGAGCAAACACATAAAGTAGCATACTCCCACACATCTTGCTCTATCAGTGTTTCTTATGTTGCTTTGACCTCTTAAAAGGTTCGGCTTTTCATTAGGAAGATGCATATTCATTTGCCGCTTCTGAACTCCAGTAGCATGTTGATTTTGTTGATGTTTACAGCTGACATAAATTAGCATTGGGTAAACAGATGCAAAAAAAAGTGACAGAAAGTTGTCCTTGCTTATATCTTTAGAAATCGTCCCAATCAGACGGGAAAACCAATGTTTTTAATTCAAATGTAACAGATTTCATTTTACAAAGGAAATAAATTTTGAGAAAACCTTGTATGCTTTCTCAGTGCCTCTCAAAGAGCTAAGGAGTCAGATGGCAGCCTTACCAGTGAGGAAACCAGGCCTCAAGTGGCATTTGGATTCTTTCAAAGGCACAGTAACAAGTTTGACCAATAGGGGATCATTCATCAAGTCACTATCCATTGCATTAAATGGGACTCTAGTGTGGTCTGAAATGAGAAAAGATGCCTCTAAAAAGCACCCAACGTGGGAATAGCTTACTCATCTGTCAGCTTCCAGAGCACAAACAGCTATTAAAAGTCAGCTCCCTCTGGGGAGGTAGGAAGCAGTCAAGGAGAGAACCACCACACCGATGGAGGCCCCGGAAATGGAAAAGTTGGTCAAGGAAAGGAAGGCAAATGCATACTCTGTCAGAATACACCCCTTGGGTTTTTTAATGATCAGTCGAAATACAAAGAGGTTTGGATTTTAAGGTATCTTTTCACAGCATCTCCACGTAAACTGTGTATTAATTATTTTAACCTGGAAACAAAAAGGCCATAATGCTGAAAGGTGGATTTGTGATTCTTGCATGTTTTAAAACTTGGAGCAAAGAATTTCAGTTTCTCTGTGTGATGGAAGTTAGCATGAGGAAATGAACTTTACATTTTTTAGGGGTTTTTTTTTTTGGTAGGTTTGAAGGTGGGTTTTTTTTTTTTTTTCCTTTTCTTCTTTTTATTTCCAACCATTGCTAGTGGCATGAAATGGGAAAATGAAATGTTTGCACTAATTTTTTTTCCCATTGATTCTTACGTAGAATAATGTACTCTGCAGTTCAATTAAAAATAACAAGCTGCTGTGTTGCTCTGAGCCAAATGTAATCTCCAAGACCATGGTCAATAAAACACTCAAGAAAATGAAGTATTGAGGCTGAATGGTCTGAAGTCTACTGGGGAATAAAGAAGCAACTGATTAGCATTTGAAAGCAAGGTCTTTTAATTTTTTAGAAGTCAAAGGGAATAAGAAAGTGATCACTTATCAAGAACAAAGAGTTTGAAAAATATCTCACCTTTTTTTTTTTTATGGGTCCTTTCAAAGTTTTAAGAATGACCTTTGAGGGTTTTCCTGGTGGCGCAGTGGTTGAGAGTCCACCTGCCAATGCAGGGGACACGGGTGCATGCCCCAGTCCGGGAAGATCCCACATACCGCGGAGCGGCTGGGCCCGTGAGCCATGGCGGCTGAGCCTGTGCGTCCGGAGCCTGTGCTCCACAACGGGAGAGGCCACAACAGTGAGAGGCCCGCGTACCGCAAAAAAAAAAAAAAAAAAAAAAAAGAATGACCTTTGGTCATCAGCCCCAAAGAACTAAGATGCTTTTCTATACACGTAATGTTACGTTTGGGAATACTCCTAGAGTACCTGCTGAAGAATGTAAGGATAAATGGGCCAATGCTCAATGCTTTTTCAGTCTAAGTGACGTTTGCTCCATCCAGTGAAGGATGTCATGAGAGTAAGTGTTACGACTGGTTTTATGCTAAACATTCCAATCTATTATGCAGTAAAATATAGTGATGGGAAAAAGTTTCATACATCTTTACATTTTTCAGTAAACCTCCCTCTAATTCCTTAATATGTGTCCCCATAATTAATTCAGTACTGTAGTCCATATCTAAAATCCTGATAAGAGCTAGCACAGAAGTTATTTTTAAATGCCTTTTATTAATTTGAATAACTTGTAGTAATCTTCTTTTATACACTTACTAATTTTTGAAACACAGAATATGGTCTTTGCAGCTTTAAGCTCAGACTTCTCTACCTTCTGTAAATCCCCCCAGATTTGTTTCTTGCTTTTAAATATCAGCACCTTTCCGCTTTCTACGCTTCTGTTTCTGCCCTCTATGCAGGAGATCTTTTAAGTTTCCCACTGTGCTTCGTAATAAAATCAAAAGAAAAAAGCATATCCTTCAGAAAGCATTCAGCTCACTGGAAATAGAAAACCTGTCACCTTATTCTTAAAACCTCAGATCAGGCGGGTCAGTGGCAGAAATAGTGAGTGCAGTTTTGACAAAGGGTATGGAGTGGGGTTAGCAAAATTATTATGTACCTTGTTATCTCCAGATGTGTTTTTAAGGAAAAGACTGTCTTCGTTCAGGAAACCCGCTTGGTACTGTTGGGAGGAAAACTTTTCCTCTGCCCTTTTAGGTTCATACATTTAGGGGCCTGTGAATTAACTGACAACAGGAAGAAAGTCAAGGTTTATTTACACATGCACATGGAAGTCACTTAGTAATTTAGTCATGAGTAACTTGCTGAATATCCAGACAAAGGTAAAGGTTTATATACCAGCTTAACAAGAGGGGCGGAGGTGGAGTTCAGGGCTTCAGAGGGAAAGTAGGAAGGGTCTGTTGTTGGATTTTTTTGTGCACGCTAATGGGAACAAGTAGACTGTCTCCTTCCAGGAATTTGCAGGAAACTCCCTCCCTGTGAATAGGTTTAATGGCAGCTGCATCTTCTGGAGGCTCTGCTTTATTCAGATAAGGGAAGTTCAGATAAGATTTTGTGTTTTCACTTTAACATAATCTTTATGCCAAAACTGTAATCCCATCAATATGCTGACTAAAGTTGAAGTGTGACTTGGAAGAAGAAGAAAGTATAAATAGTTCTACTTTAGAATAGAAAAGGAGATATAGAGTGGACAAAGAGACAGAAGAGATTGATTTTGATACTACCATGTGTTAAAAGACTATAGCCCAAGTTCTTTCTCTTTTATATACCATGTAGTTTCTGAACATCCTACCCAACCCCAAACACACATACATACCCAAATGCTGATGCAGGCAGTCTAAATTAACTTCTAAGAATACAGGCTTTATCTTATCAAATTATAGTTTTCTCCGGATATATGCCCAGGAGTGGGATTGCAGGGTCGTATGGTAGTTCTGTTTTTAGTTTTTTAAGGAACCTCCATACTGTTCTCCATAGTGGTTGTACCCAATTTACATTCCCGCCAACAGTGCAAGAGGGTTCCCTTTTCTCCAGCATTTATTGTTTGTAGGCTTTTTGATGATGGCCTTTCTGGCCAGAGTGAAGTGGTACCTCATTGTAGTATTGATTTTCATTTCTCTAATAATTAGCAATGTTGAGCACCCCCAAAGTTCATTGCAGCACTATTCACAATAGCCAAGACATGGAGGCAACCTAGATGTCCATGGACAGATGAATGGGTAAAGAAGATGTGGTATATATATACAATGGAGTATCACTCAGCCAATAAAAAGAATGAAATAATGCCATTTGCATCAGCATTGATGGACCTAGAAATTATCATACCAAGTGACGTAAGCCAGAGAGAGATAAATATGTGATATAGCTTATATGTGGAATCTTTTTTTAAAAAAAAAAAAAGGTACAAATGAACTTATTTACAAAACAGAAAGAGATGCACAGACATAGAAAACAAACTTATGGCTACTAAAGGGGAAAGGGGGAGATGGACAAATTAGGAGTTTGGAATTAACATATACACACTACTATATATAAAATAGGTAACCAACAATAGGTATCTACTGTATAGCACAGGGAACTAACTATACTCAATATTTTGTAATAACCTATAATGGAAAAGAATC
This sequence comes from Aethalodelphis obliquidens, assembly GCF_003676395.1. NCBI lineage: Eukaryota > Metazoa > Chordata > Mammalia > Artiodactyla > Delphinidae > Aethalodelphis > Aethalodelphis obliquidens. The sequence goes on from NW_020837961.1 coordinate 11,746,016, forward strand.
TAAAAAAGAATCACATTTTTATATATATAACTGAATCACTTTGCTGTACACCTGAAACTAACACAACATTGTAAATCAACTATACTTCAATAATAAAAAAGAAAAAGAATACAGACTTTAGCATCAAACACTGGATTCAAATTTCAATCTTTCTTACTAGTTTATAAGCTCAGTTATCTATTCTATCCCCAAATCTCAGGTCTCTCATTTGTGACACAATGAGAACATTTGTGAAACAGTAGCAATACCAGAGTATTCCAAGAATTAAATGAGGTGATTAATGTAAAGTGATAAGGATGATGACAGGCAAAATGTAAGTAGTAGTAGTTGTTGTTGCTATTTTTTATTTGCTTCCTCCCTTAGCCTGAAAACATGCTTTGGATGAAAAACATTCTTTGACCCTGAATCGTCTTTATTCTACTAATTCTTTCTAATGCAAATGTCTCAGACTTCAGTTCTATCTTCACTTCATCATTTATTTTTATCCTCACACCACTAGCTTCTATTGGTTTCTATTTTGACTTCTCCAAAGAAAGTGCTTTCCAAAAGGTCTTCATGATCTCCTACCTGACAAATGCAATGGATGTTTCCAGGCCTTATCTGTCTGGACCTCTCACCTGCATTGAAATCTACAGCAGCTTGTTCCTTCTTGAAACTGTCCTTTCTTGCATCCTCCAACCATGTCTTCCCCTCATTTACTTCTGACCTCTATTCTTTCTGCCTCCTTCATTGGAGTCTCTTTTTCCAGAATTTCATCCCTAACTCTTTCTATACTTTACCTCTGAATGATTTCATTTACTTTCTTGAAAATTATAAACAAATTTTTATTTCCAACCCTGACCTCTCCCTCATGCTTCATTTATTCAACAAGTGTTGATACAAGTGTTACGTAGTCAATGACAAAAACTTAGAAAACATGGAAAATGAAAATTAACAAAATCATCCATATTTCTCCTTCAAAAACTTACTAATATTTCAGTGTCTGTTACTAGCTTAAAAAAACCTAGTTACTTTATCCATAAAAACAGAGATAATTATGATTCTAAACTCATAGGATAGCTAGGCATAAATATACAAAAAGCATCTGAAAGTGCCCACCACACAGTAAGTTCTATATGGATGTTTGCTGCTCTTATTATTACTTTTTTTTCAAATTTTAAAAGTGCACACTCCTATGGACTGAATATTTGTGTCCCACCAAAATTTATATGTTAAAGCCTAATTTCCAATGCAATGGTATTTGAAGGTGGAGCCTTGGAGTTATAGTAAGTAGAGTAGAGTAGAGAGTAGAGCCCTAATGAATCAGATTAGTGCCCTTACAATATACACTAATATGTATAAAATGGGAAACTAAGGAGAACCTGCTGTATAAAAAAATAAATAAAATAAAAAAGAAGAGACATGAGAAAGATGATATCTTTGCTCACTGCCATGTGAGACAAAGGAAGCAAGCTCTTATCAGACACGGGATCTGTCAGCACATTGATCTTGGACTTCCTAGCCTTCATAGCTGTGAGAAATAAATGTTTGTTCTTGAAGCCACCCAGTCCATGGTAACTTGTTATAGCAGCCTGAATTGACTAAGGCACCCATACTCATAAATAGTTTTGTATAATTTCTTCCCATTCAGCAAAATACATATGAATATATTTTTAATTTATTTTTACAGTAGGTCCTTGTTGGTTATCTGTTTTTAAATATAGCAGTGTGTACATGTCAATCCCAAACTCCCAATCTATCCCTCCCCCCTCATCCTTCCCCCCTGGTAACCATAAATTCATTCTCTAATTCTGTGCATCTGTTTCTGTTTTGTAAATAAGTTCATTTGTATCATTTTTTTTACATTCCGCATATAAGTGATATCATATGATATTTGTGTCTCTCTGTCTGACTTACTTCACGTAGTAAGATAAAATATATAAAATACATGTGAATATTTTTAATGTAAATAAATATTTTAATGTAAATAAATATCCTTTGTTATACAGCAGATGTGATCAATAGTTTTTTTCAGCTGCTTAATGAATTATGTTTACAGTTGCCTCAAACTTCCATTAATTTATTCAGGGTTGTATATAATTCCCAGAATGCCAACTGAAACTCAACATTTTCATGTCTCATTTCCTGAAATATGTTGGAATGAAAATGAAAGTAATGTTTTTACAGTGATGTTTTGAATCTCTCTGTAAGACAAACAAAAACAAACCAATCCCAAACTTTAAAATGTTCCTCTTAGTTTGTTAAAAAACCCTCCTGTGGCCCAATTCTGAGCAGATAACTATTTAACAGGGCATTAAGACACTGAAGTTGACAGCTGAATGTGCTGTTTAATAGTCTATCATAGAGATTTTTTAGAAAGCAATCCCTAGTTGTCAGGCATTTAGTTTGTTTTCAAGTTCTCACTAGAGAATTTGCAATGAACGTTCTTCTAGATACATACCTGTGCTCATTTATGATTACCTCCTTAGTTGTAAAATTACCAAAATAAATAACACAAAAATTTGAAAGTGTTTGCTTTCCGACTGTGAATTTGTGTGCTTAAAAGGTTGTCCCATATTTAACTCACATAAGTGGTATATAAGAAAGTTTGCTTCCTCATATGTTTGCTGATAAACATTAACATTCTTTTTCATCCTTGCCAATCCAATGAGCTATAAATAACTCATCTTTTTAAAATTTGTATTTCCCAAAGGTATATTCAGAGAACAAAAATAAATAATTCACTCTTAATGTTTGGTATTGAACTTTGTCCTTTTAAAATTTAAGCATTAAAGATTATGATTTTAATGATTGTTATTTCTTCTGATAAATATTATTTCTCTTTTAACTGACTATGTGAGTCACAAATGTGCAGGAAAAAAAGAAAGTACATGTTTTCCTTCTGTTAAATTTGAATGTGTATTAATTTTGTATTCTGTACGGTAGGTTTTTTCAAAATATTGTCTTTGATTCTGTATTGAATATTTGCCCTGAGGACTTTGGTCTACTGATTGAAAGTTTTAATCCCTCTAATATAATTATGATGCATACACCAAATAGAACATTCAGGGAGAATCTCAGAAGTCCATACTCTTCTCAAGACTGAGGCCTCCACTGAGGATTTCCAGAAGTATAGCATAGCATTCCATCACTTCTCACTAAGTACTGATAACCCCACATCTATATATCAGTGAAATCCCATCAGTTCTACCTTCAAAATATACCCAGAATCCAATTACTTCTCATCATATCCATTTCACTGCCTAGCTCACTGGTTTATTGCAAAGGATTCCTAATTGCTCTCCTAGCTTCTGTCCTTGCCCCTCTAGTCTCTTGTCAATAGCAACTATCAACCGTCTCGAAAACTGTTAGAACATAGCAGATCACAACCCCCTCTGCTCAGAGCCCATCAGGCTGCCCATCTCAGTTGAAGTAAGAGCAGAAGTCATCAGAGGGGCTTAAAGGTACTGTTTAAGCTCCACCAGACACACACCCATTACCTCTCAGACATTTCCTATCTGACCCTAGCTCCCACAGTTCCCGCCACACTACTTTCCCTTCTGTCTCTCAATCATGTCAGCGAGATTCCTGCCTGACACATCTGCACTTAACTCTCTCTTCAGTCTGAAGTGTTCTTTCTGCAGAGCCTCTCCCTAACTGAAGGTACAACCCTTTCTCATTATGCTCTTTGTTCTCATTTGTTTAATTTCCCCCCCACAATTCTTATCATCATATGACATAACATATATATTACTTATTTTGTTCTTGTCCATCACTCCCATTAGAACGTAGGTCTAGCAGGACAGAGATGTTTGTTTATTGTTTGCTTTGTTCACTGTTGTATTCATAGCATGTGCCTGGCATTAACACTTGAATGACTGAATAAATATCTGAATTGCTGCTATTTTCCTGTAATAATATTATTTTGGATGGATATACCACTAGCCCTAAACATCCCAAGTTTAATTTTAAATGGCTTTTCATTGAATTCTGATATTTAATTAGCTTCAGTTTACATTTATTAAATGTTTTTATATGCTGACATAGACTGTCATATCATAAAGCTCTGCTGACATTTATTAACATTACTGTTCTTGGCAACATTTTTACAGGAATATGACTGTATCAACCAGAGAGTTTGTAAACATTATCATCATTTTGAAGTCAAATTTTACCAAGTTCTTCAGTTAAATATTTTATAGACTTCTGACATTTGGTAGAGCTAGTCACTCCTCGCAGCTGTAATGTGCTGTAGCTCAAAACATATCCATGATAGTTTTCCTTGACATAACTGCATTTACAAAGTACTCTGCACTGGTAAACTTTTGACAATATTTATGGAATAGAGTTGACTCTTGCATGTGGCTGTGCCCTTGTAAGATTCACTTGGGTGTTAAATTTAGCAAAATAATGAAGACTTGGACCAAATACACAGAAAATATTATCCAGCACTCATATTCAGAAAGCAAACCAAAAGCCTAGTAGTTCTAAGTTTGTATGCGGTAACCCTGTGGTCTATAAGAATCTTAGGCTCCTAAAAATGTATTTTCAAATGCATGCTAGGCAAAACCAATAAATGAGAACTAATGAATGTACTTAGGATTGCTGTGACTGCCTGTTGTCCTTGATGACCTTGTACTCCCAGTTACAGCATCTTATTCAGATTCTCGCGAAAACAAAATGAACATCTTTATTTTGTTTTGCCACCCTCCGTTAAGTCACTAAAATGTAGCCATTTCATGATCATAAAGGAATGTACAAAAGCGAACATTTTATTGTGAAAATGAACTTTCTCGCATACTAATAGCTTTAACTTTATGTTCAATTTAAAGTGTTTTTATCACTTAAATAATTGCTTACAAAATAGGAATCAGAAATAATATGTAAGATATGGCTTTAGGAAGTTAGAATGACTAAATATTTTTGTTTACTTATAATTTGAATCTTATTGTCTGGTAAAAATATTTAAGCAAAGATTTTAAAAGGTAAGTTTAGTGCAGCGTTTTCTAAATCTTTGTTGCTCCATAAAATCCTTCTGCAGGAGCCCTTTTAACAATGTTTTCATTGCATATCCCTGTGACGAGCTTTTCTTCTCTCCATGCAACTCAGATATTTTTGCTTTTATAGCACCTAGATTGTTTATTCCTCCCCTGATGTTCCTCAGTTTTGTTTTCCTGTCCTGGTGTTTTGATATCTTTTTAATAACAGCCTCCATACCTTTTGCCTTTTTTAACTTGTAGTCGTTTCTAATATTCGTATATGTTCTATAAAAATAGCGAGGCTTTTCCAAGGACAGTGATAGTCATTAATTCTGCATATGTCACAGTGGAATGTGTCATCCCCAAGCAAAATATAAGCTCACACTGTGCATAAAGACAGTTCTTGTTTGCTTCAGCCAGGAGCACAGTTTATGGGGAAAAAATTTTTAAACAGGTACTAAGAAATATTCTCATTCTCTCGTTAATGTCTTTGAGCCACATATGTGAGTAGAATCGTAAGGAATTTCCAGTGACTCATGCCTAGTTTTGGCCATCCCCTCATTCTGTGAAGTCGTGCATATTGAAACCTCTAAACAGCCCTTAGTAAAGCCTTGACAGTAGAGCTTGTTGCTTGCACCTATCAAAAATGTCAGATGCTTTTTTCCAAACTCTATCACTAGCAAACAATATTGAATACTTACTAAATATGGGAATTAGCTACAAAATCTGCAAGTTGCAGTGTTGTAAATCAACTAAGCAATTAGCGTGAGATATTTTTAACTGACTGAATACAAATTCAGGATTATGAAGTTATTATCTAATAACCCAACAAGTGATGTGAATAAATCCTTGCTAATATGAAAATTATCAACCACTGAAACACTCTTCTATAAGCAGGTCTGTGGATCCTCATGCTAATGCACTTAGATTGATAAACTACAGGCATTCTGTGAAAGCTTCATTTATTCCAGTTGCTGAGGATTGTGTTTAGAGAATCTGTCATCCAAATGATCAGCAAATCGAAGTCTGCAATTTGTTTTCATTTAATAGGCGGACAGGTTTTCACCAGTTTAGATTCAGTCCTATTAATACTCTTTGAAACTAATTGCTGGGAAATGAATTTTAAAGGCAGGATTTTATAATTTCTCTTTTTCTTCTTCCTGTCCCTATAATAGAAGACAGAAAGCCACCTGTACACACTTTTAAAATATATGTTAAATAGGCACAGGCCATAATCTCCTGTCTGTATGGTTGCAAAGGACCCTTAGTCCTCACTCTGCCACAATCCATTCTACACTCTTCTCTCAAAATTACTTTCTGATTATGCTATTTCCCTTCCACAAAGCTCCAGTTCCCTGCCAAATGAGACAGTAACCTTAATATGCTTTCAACACCCTCCATTATCTACTCCCACTTAACAAAATTTTCTTTATTTTTGTTGATATTGCAATATAACACCCATACAGAAAAAAGTTTAAACCATTAATTGATTAAAACTAAAGTAATATCCAAGTAACCACTGCCCAGAACAAAAACACCAGAATATCGTCATTACCGCAAGAGCCGTCTTTGCTTGTGTATCTTTCTGATCATACCCTCTCCAGCATCCCAGGGCCAACCACCCAGAGCTGATTACTTCCTTGATTTTCTTTATAGTGTCTCCACTATGTACCCTTAAATACATAGTTATTTTACCTGTTCTTGAATGTTACAAAAATGGAACCAAACTATTTTCTTGGAGTATTGCTTTTTTCACTCAACATGATTCTTGTAAACGTTCATTTGTATTACTGTGTATCGCTCTGCTTTCTTCAATTTTAAGCTGTTTAATATTCCATTACATCAATATGCCACAATATATTTACTTTTCCATGTTGACAGACATTTGGATTTTTAGATTATTTCCAGATTTGGGCTATTACAGACAATGCTGCTATAAATGTTCTTGGGCATATATTTTGGTGCCCAAGATTCTCTAGTGTTCACACCCAAGGAGTGAAATTGCTAGGACATAGCTATCCATATCTTCATACTAGATAAATGTGTATGTAATTCTCAAAACCAGGCAAAATTAACTGCATATAAGGATTTTCAATCTCTACTAGATATGTAAAATGTTTTTCAAAGTGGTTGTACAAATTTAAACATCCAGCAAAGGTCACGAGAGCTCCTATTTCCTCATATCCTTCGCAGTATTTGTATTATCATACTACATTCCTTTTTACTTCTCATCTCTTACCCCTTCTTTTTGGATTTTCTATTTGTTTATTCCTTTGTACCCTGGATATTAGTTCTGACCTATAACAGGTCACTAATTCTCTCTTCATCTGTTTCTAATCTGCTGATAAACTTAGATAGTTGTTAACTTTGGTCATTGTCTTTTCTAATTCTTACATTTCTGTTTAGTTCTTTTCAAATTCTACAATGATACTTCCTTTAGTTTCCAATTTTCTGCCAAAAAAGTTTTCCCCTTATTTCCTTAAAAATAGTAAACATAATTTTTATAATATGCATCTGAAAATTTTAGTAATTGAGTCCTTGAAAGATCTGTTTCTGTTACATATTACTTCTGCTGGTTCTATATATGAAATATAACTTCCTGTTACATGATATCTTTGACTTTTGCTGTGGACATTGTATTCAACCAATCGTTTGAAGGGATAATGTAAGACCTAAAATGAAAATACTTCCTAGAGGATTGTGGGTTTTTTATTTTTCCTTCCTGTCAGGAATCTGGAGTCTATCAGTCTCACACCACCTTCAACTGCATATGAAACAAATTATGGCATTTTAGATTTTAATCCATACATTGAAAATTTTGAGGTCCAAAAATATAATATTGAAGTAAGTTGAGTTATGACGATGCCTCCTCTCTGTAACTTACTGTGTGACTTTGAGTTGAAACTTTTGTTTCCAGTTTTTCTTATCTGTTAAAATAGTACATGGCTTGTAACCCCCAAAATGGTGATTTTCCTTTTTTTTACAGTTTCCTTTCTATTTCTCTTATATTCTGTTTGTACCAGTTATGCTGCAGGTTGCTTGAGTTTTGCTTTATGTTTTTTGAGTACATAGATTTTCCAATACTAGGTTATGATTATTTTGAAAGTGGTGTCCATGACTTTTTACCATATCTCTCACTATATTGAGTGTAGTAATTTGATGCAGTAACTGCTTAATGCATGTTAAATGGATAAGTCAATGAATGAATAAATTTTGGAAATAGGTGCATTGATAAAAGTGATTAAACCAAGCTCAGTATTGCCGTAGAGAAGGAACAAGTATCTTTTCTATTATAGGTCCCAGAGCTTCAGTCTAATTTCTGTTGCTATGTTTACCTGTCCAATATATTGCTTTATTGTCCTCATAAAACACAAGTGGTCTGAGGTAGGATTTATGCATAGTGATCCAAATGGGTAATAGAGCTTAAAAACAAACCTTAAAAACATTAGTCTAGAAGAGAAGTGATAAGATGTAATAAAAGTTTAGTTAGGATGTACAATTTAAAAAGCATGTTCATCAATAATTCATCAACAGTCTTTAAAACAACCTTTAGTATAACCATTTTTATTCTGTAACTCTAATCATTTGTAGCTGATGTTGCTAGAAGCAGATTTTGACAACAAACTTTTGAAAGGGATCCATTTGCCTAGGGATTTACTTATAAAGTTGGAATTAAAAAGTCATTTCTAGGGGGAAATTCAGCATATTAAGCAAATATAACATAATCTAACATATTAAACAATTGTTCTAAAGATAATCAAAATGAAAAAGAATCACTATTTCATATGAAAGCATACATTTGGATATTATTTTTGCCACATAGAGCAGTTAGCTCTGCATTATAATTAATTAGTCTTCTTAATTTTTTAAGTGTCACCTTAAAGAGTGGTTTTGCATATCCTGGTGATTAAATTGCTGCTGTACCTAAGAGATTTGTTAGATTTTAAAGACCATGGATAAATAAAGAATACATATGGTCCAAAATTATTGGTAGAGGAACCAGTCAAATAATAAGATTTTTCATGAAGCATCTTTCCATTGGTTTGTCAGTGGATAGATGTTCAAAATATAGAAATGAATGAAATGTGTGTAAGGAAATAATTACATGCTCTCTGTTGCCAGCATGTACAACATGATATAAACAATCAATGCCCAATTAATTCTAGAATTTCTTGATCTTATTTACATGCTCTCTGAATATGATCTTTATTTTGGAATTTTTTTAACCCATTCTGAATCTAATAACTTCATGACCCACTTCAGAGTATTTGTGCAATGCATAGTCATTAGCTAGGTCTGTATTTTGTCCAGACAACCAAATGGACAGAAGCAAATTTTGCCATATTAGCGGGAAGTTTATATTTGGAATCAAGAAGATGTTCTGTATTTTATATATTGTATTAAAGGATTTGTTGAATTTTTACTTTTCACTCATTTGATATCATTTAGATTAAAGTCAGTAGTGTTAGAAATTTTCATTCATTCTCAAAACCTCTCATCTATTGATATATAAATCTGTCATTATTCATTAGCATCAAATACTGCTAAAACAGGAAAAAAAATCAGGAGCTTAACAACAAGAAATTGAAATTTTAAATTTTTCTTATATTCTAGAACCTGAGAGAGTCAGTCAGTCTTCTATAGCATTTCAAGTGCCAAGGACATAGACTTCTTCTGTCTTATTTCTCTATTATGTGTGATCTAAGATAGTTACCAGAGCTTCCAGCCAATACGTGTTCATAAGTAGAAAGTACAGAAGAACAGTTGCACAAAGCACCCTGCCTACATCACATTTGTCAGAATTGGTCACATGGTTTCATCTTGCCTGAAGGGAGACTGTGGATTGTCTTTATTCTCAGTAGTGCTAAAATGAAAATAGATACATATAATTAATGACAAAGAGGAGAACACTACTGGGGAAGAAACAGCAGTCACATCCTTCATCTAACTATTTATTTACTGATTTATTTTACTATAAAATAAGATATAAATGGTTAAACAAGACCAATTTTTAAAAAAAATAATACCAGTAGCTTAGAAAACTAAGATTTTTTAAAAATTACAAATAACACAATATCAACATAGTTATAGATGAGCATCATAATCTGGGTATCCAAAGTGAAATGGGATAGCTAAATAATTATTTACATTTTCATTATTTTAAAAAAGGCATTACTGAAGCAAAATGAAGCTCTCTTGGCTCTGAACAATTTAAAAATTTATCTCATGGGAAAACTGAATGTTATGGTGGACAATATTCCTATAATAGACGTAGTGATTTTATAAGGCGCTTACTTAGTGTCTTTGAGTAAGAGCTAAAAGCAAAGTATTATTTTACCACTCAATGAAGGCTGTTTTGTGAGTCCCTAAGGAAAAATGATCCAAAGCTAAAATCCTTGGGAATTCTGGCTTAGACCCAGGATAGATTTTAACCTGCCCACAGGACTGGGTGTATATACATACTATGGATGTAAATATTACTGTTGTTGAAAGATTCCTGAACAAGTTTAGGAAATTAAGAAATAGATTATCTAATTTTCTGTAGTCTGCCAGCATGTGTCAAACCAATTTACCGCTCTTAACACCAGGTGTTCTAAAAAGTGAAAGGGCACTATTTGTTAACTGTAAGAGGACAACAATGCAAAAAGATGAAAGAGGTGGAAATTGAAACCAATTTGCTGAATTTACTAAATTACACAAATTACCCAAAAAGTAAGTGAATTTCTCATAACAGTAGTAAAGAAATTACTTTTGCAATGAAATGTGTGTTTATATCCAAGTTTCAAAATTACTTAGCAAATAACTCCCAGTAAATGTGATGTTATAAATTTTAGCTAAATTATATGTTCTTAGAAGTTTTTGATCTTTTAAAAAAATTCTATGTAGTTTATATCTGTTAAAATATTATTTTACATATTTTGACATAAATAAACAATAACTGCCTGAGGAGAGAAACAAATTCATGGTCTCCTAAATATGATTTTATTATTGATGAATCTTAGGTTGGTCCTGAGACAGCAAGAAACATGAATTCACGGTTCCTGAAGTTTTATAATCACTTTCATCTAATTTTTGATATGGTAATAATAAAATGAGAGCTGATAAGAAACTGTGGGTGATTAAACATTGTTTGATAAAGAGATGCATTAATAACACATAAGTTATATTTCTAAGTTATTCTCACACAGTGTAAAACCAATTTTTAGACTGTTTGTAAGCAAAACTCTTTGAAGAATTAATGTTTGCTTTAAGAGAGCAGTATCGATTGACATCAAGGATTTCTCTTATTTCCATGTAGGAAGAACCTTTTGTAATGGTCTCTGAAAATGTCCTGGGTAAGCCAAAGAAATACCAAGGCTTCTCCATTGATGTTTTGGATGCCTTATCTAACTACCTGGGTTTTAACTATGAAATTTATGTTGCACCGGATCACAAGTATGGAAGCCCACAAGAAGATGGGACATGGAATGGCTTGGTGGGAGAACTAGTGTTTAAGGTAAGCATTTATTTGTTTGCTTATTTGTTTGTTTATCACATATCTAAAGGTTGACTATAACCCTTGGAAGCTAATTTCATGTAAAATAAGTGTAAGGCAAAGCATTAGGTGGCGGTGTTGAATCAAATCTCACCAATACTATTTCATGAACTTTGTGGAAACAAAAACTGATGACAATATAAAGCTAAATTTTACGATATTTCCTATAATAGAAAACTATTTCTTTATTACTTTATCTCCACTTCTGTCAGTCGTTGCTTCATTTTTTGGAAGCTCTATCATTAGGAGCATACACATTTTTAATCATCATGTCTTCCTGATGAGTTGTTGAATAGTCATGTTTAGGTCTATAATTTACTATTTGATTTCTGTGTATCTCATTTTTTCCCTCTGTTCCTTCTTTTCTTGCCTTCCTTTGGGTTAATTGAATTTTTTTAGTGTTTGATTTTATTTCCCTCTTAGCTTTTTAGCTGTATTTCTCTGTAGTTTTGTTTGTCTATGGTTAGTCTAGAGATAGTAATGTGCATTCTTAACATCACATTCTATGTAGATTAATATCATACCCCATCGCATTAAAAAAAGTAATAAACATACAGCAATATAATTCCATTTATATGTACTATATCCTTTGTGTTATTATGGTCATGTATTTATGAACTCCAAAGTAAAATGTCATAGTTTTTGATTTAAACAATCAGTTGACTTTCAAAGATATAAAGAGGGGGGGGAAAGACAGTTTCTGATATTTAACTATTTATCTATTTACTATTTCTGTGTTTTTTTATTCCTTTCTACATATCTGAGCTTCTGGCTGGTATCATTTAGTTCAGCCTGAAGAACTTCCTTTACAATGTCTTGAAGTCCAGTCCTACAAGTGGCATATACTCTTAACTTTAGTTTATCTTAAAATTTCTTTGTTTATCCTCAGTTTTAATATTATTAGCAAATAACAAACTCTGAGTTGACAGGTTTATTTTTCCTAGATACTTTTTGTCTTAGTGTTTTCAAGTGACACTGCTGATTCTGATTTATGTTTGACAAGAGCACTGCGAGTCTCAGAACACAGTCACTTATAATCAAAATATATTTTTCCTCATACTTTTTTATTATCTAAGAAGAAAATTATAGATGAAATATTATTATTCCTAAAATCAAGGCTGGTGATTTTAAAGCAAGAGCAACTTTTATTTCAAAAATAAAATTATTATTCAACAATTTTTCATACAATAATAAATGTTTTTATTATTTCACAGTATAATTGATACATAACATTATATTAGTTTCAGGCGTACAACTTAATGATTTGATATACGTATATATTGCAAAATGATTGCCACAATAAGTCTAGTTAAACATTCATTACCATACATAAAGTTTTTTTTTAATGTTCATGACTTTAAATATGCCATTCTATTGTCTTTCACCAAATATTGTTTCTGATGAGAAGTTAGCCATCATTTGTACTTTTACTCCTTTTTTATAGTGTAGGGGTGGCCGTTTTTTAATTCTCTTTTCATTTTTGATGTTCAGCTATGATTTTCTTTGTATTTATCTCTGTTAGGGGTTCACTGAGCTTCTGGGATATGTTTCACTAAGTTTAATAAATCTTGACAATTATTTATACAAATATTTTTTTCCACCCTCTTCTCTTTCTCCTCTGTACTTGAGGCTCAGAAAACATTCAAGTTAGACCTTATTAATGTTGTCTCTAAGTCACTGAGGTCTTGTTTATTTCATCATAATATTTTACTCTCTGATCTTTAGATTGGATAATTTATCGTGATCTATTTTCAGGTTATTGATTCTTTCTTTGCCATCTCCAATTTCTGTTAAGTTCATTCGGTAACTTTTTTATTCTAGGTAGCTAGAATCATTCTTACGCATGTATTGGTTAGGAGTCAACCAAGGATTTGAGGGAAGTTTATACATAGATTTTGGGGCTTATTTCTCTGTGGCTCTCTCCTTTATATGAGTCCTCTTTTGATATCTGCACAGTCTGGCTGCCTCAAACACCATCCTCTGATGCATTAAGCTAATAAGACTCTGACTTTCTGCTTGAGCTCTAGCTACCTGTTGTTGCCTAACTGAGGTGGGTCCTCAGTGAATGAGCCATATAAAAGTAGATCTCACCCAAAGCAGTTACCATCTGTCAAGGGTGGCGTACTCTTCAATTTATGTCTGCTTTCAGCTGATACGCAATCTGTTCAATGTGTGTTTTTTAAAAATTTCATCCAGAATTTACAATTGTTACTCTTTGTTGGGTTAACCCAATAAAAAATTATTCCACCATTGCCAGAACTGGAATTATTTCTGGAATACTGAAAAGTATTCAGAAAGCTAAAGGATCTAAGTTGTTTCTAAGAGATGTAGAAGAGAAAAAAAAAATAAGAGGTTTTGAAGACAGTGATAGGAAAAACAATAAAGCTGTTTTTCATATCCTTTAAAACTTTACTAACGTCAGTTTATTTAATAAACCCATTACATATGGAATTTTATTTGCAAAAGGTTAATAGAAATATTTTAATAGGCTAACAGGAATCATCAATCCTCATCTCTCTTATAAAAGCTACGACTATTTATCTTACATTCCTTTATTATAAACCCACAGAACAAGCGTTCTGTCTTTGTATTTCTGAGGGGTCCTGCCTGAACTGAACCCAGATAAGCAATTATATTAAAATAAAGATAAACAAAAGGAAAGGCATTATGCAAGTTTATCCTATAGATATAGTAGATAAAAATCCTTAAGAATTATCACGCTAACAATCTTCACTTACTAAATGCAAGTTAAAAGTACCAAGCATTATAATGAGGCTAATGTTGGTGCTGTTTTTAATTTGGTTGTGTGCTCGCTCCAGTTAGTTAGATTTTTGAGATTTACTTCCTCACCTATGAAATGAGGAATACAAGTATGTTAGTGGGAAGATCACTTCCAACTATGATTTTTTAAAAACACTTTAAGAATTTATTGCATAAAAACCACACACAAGCAATTGTATGTTGTTCTTCATAAACAATTTGTTTTTATTTGCATGTAAGAGCATATCATTATTGTATGATAATGTAAAGTTCAGCAGGGTCCTTTTACATAGCAAAAATTCAGGCTTAGAGAAGCTGACTGACAAATGTATGATTTTTTAGCTGGAAAAAATATAAAGCTATTTATTGCAACTAGATTTTATTTTCTTCAAGAAGATATTTAGCCATTCTGACTAGGCTTTAAGAAATAGGTAAAAGTGAAGAAGCTTACATAAGAGTTTGTTGGAGCAGGTAGAGACAGGGGAAGAAAACTGAGAGAATGTAACTAATGAGAACATGCTCTATAGCACAGGGTACTCTTACTTAATGCACTGTAGTAACCTAAATGGGAAGGAAGTCCAAAGGGAGGGACTTTTGCTGTACAGTAGAAGCTAACACAACATTGTAAGGCAACTATACTCCAATAAAAATTAATTTAAAAAAAAAGAAAAGAAAACAAACTTATGGTAACCAAAGAGGAGAGGTGGGGGGAGGAATAAATTAGGAGGTTGGGATTAACATATACACACTACTATATATAAAATAAATAATCAACAAGGACCTTCTGTATAGCACAGGGAACTCTAGTCAATATTATATAATAACCTATATGGGAAGAGAATCTGAAAAAGAATGGATATATGTATATATATAACTGAATTACTTTGCTGTCCACCTGAAACTAACACAACATTGTAAATCAACTATACCCCAATATAAAATAAAAATTAAATTAAAAAAATGAAAGCAACAGGAAGATAACATTTTCAGAAGGAATGGGCAGTCACTGTATTCTATTACTAATAGAGATGTATGCTCTAATTTTCAGCAACTTAAAATGTCAATTCAAGTATGCAAGTAGTAATGCAGTAAAATATCATAAAGTAATTTAGATTATCCAATAAGAATCATCATTAAAATGTTATCAGGATTATTGACCCCTGTAAAGCAAAATAACACTGTTGCAACGGCATAATAATGTCATGACAGAGTTCCAGAAAAGTGAGCTTATTATTGTTATATATATTTTACTAGTGTAGACATTTTTCATGAATCTAAGTGTATTTAAAATAGCAGTAGATATTGCCATTGAATACCTCTATACATGACGTAAGACTTCTAAAATTAACAAGACTGTCTGCCTTCCTAAGGGGAAACCAAAATTAAAAGAACGTTTTCTAGAGTATTTGTCATGATGATCATGGAAAAACACATTAAAAACGAGTCAGAGAGGGAACATGGGAAGTATCAGAGGCTTAAAAATAATGGAATAAGTTACATGGAAACTATCAATAGCTGCATGTATACAAAATTTTAAATCATCAATAAATCAAAAACAATAATAACTAAATTAAATTACAAATGATACGCTGGAAAATATTTGCAAAAGTATGATGCATTGTTAGCCTCACTGCTTCACTGCTTCACCTACATGAAGAAGTATAAAATCCATAAGAAAATACTAAGATCCCCATAGGTAAAGCTATAAAAGATACGAACTAGACTTTCAAAAGAAGAAACTGATAGATAATAGAAATCTAAAAGGAAATCTAGTGTAGTGGAGTAGGGCAATTAATAAAGTAAAAAAATAAAGTAAGTTGATGAAATATGAAAGTTTAGTGCTTTTATAAGGAAAGAGCTAAAACTTCATGTTATATTACTTGGAATTCTTTTATATGCTGTGTTTTAAAATAAAAAATAGAATATCATTGGAATTAGAAGCACATATTTCAGTCAGCAATATACTTGATAGCAGTGACAAGAAAGGTACCATAGGGAATGAAAAAAAACATAGCTTGAAATGGACCAAATAATAATTATTAGCACTTATGTAGAGCTTACTATTGCCGAAGCACTCACACAACCCTGTGAGGTAGGTAGTACTATTATCCCAATAGTGTGGATGATGAAACTGAACTGAACCCAAATAAGCAATTATAGTTAGGGAGCTAAAGAGTTAGGGAGCTAAAGTAACTTGCCCACGGTCACTTAGCCAAGTTGTGGAGAATTCATGATTCAAACCCAGGCAGTGTGAATCCAGAGTCCCAAGTGCTCATCCCCCTTAACCAGTTAACAGAGAGGAACAGAGTTCTAGTGTAAGTTTGGTCTTAAAAGCATTTTAATAAACCAAATTACAGACAGTGAGGAAAATAATACTCAGAAACAGTTCACCGCAGGTTTTAAGACCTGC
This sequence comes from Aethalodelphis obliquidens, assembly GCF_003676395.1. NCBI lineage: Eukaryota > Metazoa > Chordata > Mammalia > Artiodactyla > Delphinidae > Aethalodelphis > Aethalodelphis obliquidens. The sequence continues at coordinate 11,762,679 of NW_020837961.1, forward strand.
AAATTCAAAGAAGGTTCAGATGGAGTTTGGTTGAATATGAATCGAGGATAAAAAAATAAGATTACATAGAGAAGGATTGGGGGAGTGACAAAAAACATTTGCATCTTTCAACTTCTCAAAAAATCTCACTTTTTATCTCAAAAACCTGTTCTTCTTTTCCTTTTTTTTAAAAAAATTAAAGCTCCTTAGAAAGGCATCCATTGTTTTCTGAAGTCTACGTCTCAATCCCTACATTTTGTCACACTCCATATAGATCGCATTCAGCTTCAATCTGCTTTGGCTGGCCTCACTCACTGCATCTTCCTATATTTTCAACCCCAGCTAAACTCATCCTTTGTCCCATAAGGCTTTCAAACTATTCCCATTTTTTGATAATTCTGTCTTCTGGGTACATCTATTTCACTTTTCAAATGACCCTTTGTCGGGGGGAAAGTATATATATATATAGAGAGAGAGAGAGAGAGAGACTGACCTCTTCCCTTTTCTTTCCATAGTCCCTCTTTTGGAACCAGAGGGCTGAGGTTGTGTTTACTTTATTTTGTGTGCCAGGCAGAATGCCCTATATTCATCCTTTCATTCCCCATGTGTTTCTGAATGCATGGTATGTTCTGGGCACTGTGCCTAGCATCACAGATACAAAGGAATGGAAGATATCATTCCTGCCTTCAGAGATCTCACAGTGTACAAGGAAGACAAATGTGCAAATAAATCATTAAAACACAGTGTGATCAATGCCATAGGGTAATGCATACAGGGTGCCTTGGCAACCAGAGGGTGGAGTGGCAGCCTCTGCCTGAGGAGTTGAAAAGATTTCACATAAGAGGAGAAATTTGAGCTAGGTCTTGAGGATGAGTAGGAGTGTGAGAAGCAACAGTAGGGATAATTATAAAAGCATGCTTGCCGTGCTAAAGAGTTTGGACTTTATCACTTAGCCAGTGAAAATTATAAAAGGTTTTTACATAAGAGAAAAGTGGGATTTAATTTATGTTTAAGAAAGATAACTGAGGTAAGGCCAAGGATGCATTGGAGTGAAGAAGGGAAAAGACAAATGTCTTTTTCAACAATCTAGAGAGGAAAAAAGGGTGTCTAAACTTAACAGCAATAGGCGATTAGCACCCAAAACTGATTTTGAGACAGCAATCAATATTCCAAGAAAAAAATGACTAGAACTAGAATTTTTTCCAAGAAAAAATGACTAGAAGTTGGAGGAGAAGAGAAAGGACATGTTGAGATTTAGTGAGAAATTTAGCAGAGGGCCATGAGCAGATGGACACTCAATGACAGAGTTAGGGAATGTAGAAGAACAGATTAGAAAAGAGCAACAGAGATACAGAGCTTGGCTCTAGACATTTTAATTTTAGGATGGCCAAAGAACATCCAGATGGAATTGTCTAGAAACAATTAGTAAATGCACCTGGAACCCATGTGGATGATGTCTAGAGCTAAAAAAAAAGAAAAAAAAAAGTTTAAGAAGTATAGGTCTTCCTCTTTCTAGAAGATGATCGTCATTCCGTGTAGCGCAATGCACCACTACAAGTTTTTTCGTTCCAAGTCTTTGGACTTCATAACGTTGAAATTGTTTTTCGTCATTTCCAACATCCCATAAATATTTGTCAAGGACAAAGAAAAGGAATGTGGATCTTTATTCTTCTCATATAAATAACTTTGTACACATGACTTCCGGCTTTCATATATAAAGGAGAAGAAACTAGCTCGCTTGTATGGCAGCTCCAAAACTAAAAGATTGTTGCACATATAAGGGGGTTGAATATATTTTGTAAAACTCTGATGCGTTAGTATTTCCGTGCTGTTCTAAAGATTAGTTTTTACTTATATTAATTAAAGATACAGAAACTATATATTCAATCATGTTAAATGGGACACAACTTGGGGATTTTCCTCAATCTTATTTTTCATCAGCTTCTCACACTCATATAATATGCTGCTCAAATTTTTTTGTGTGCAATATGAACATTTGAACATTTCAGTCAGGTACTGAGCCAGAAAAGGTAATTGAAGTTTTTAGAAAACTTATGTGCTTAGAAAATATTTTGTTTCCTTGAAATATTAATAATTTATAGCTGGAAAAATAGGATCAAGACTTGTTTCAGGCCGCTTGATCACTGGTTCGTAAATTTAGGAAGCGTTTGATTAACAAGTTGATGAAAGCATTTAGTGGGTATAGGAATAGTTTAAATACTTGAGATTAAAGGCTTTCCACAAACCCCTTTCTAAGAAAGTTTAGCTTAGAAATCTTAGAACGCTTTCTAAGGAAGTTTAGAGCTGTGGTACCTGTTTTGATCAGAAAGCTAGTTTTATGATTTGTACTAGTTTTTTTTGTTTCTGTTGTCATTTGTTTAAAAAAATGTTAGAATTGTAGGGGGCTTCCCTGGTGGCGCAGTGGTTGAGAATCCGCCTGCCGATGCAGGGGACGCGGGTTCGTGCCCCGGTCTAGGAAGATCCCACATGCCGCGGAGCGGCTGGGCCCCGTGAGCCGTGGCCGCTGAACCTGCCCGTCCGGAGCCTGTGCTCTGCAACGGGAGAGGCCACAGCAGTGAGAGGCCCGCGTACCGAGGGAAAAAAAAAAAAAAGTTAAAATTGTAAATCACGTCTAATCATAGTGAACTGTTAAACTTCTACTGTATCTTTATTTTAAGGAAAAATGAGAATAAAATTATCCTGTTGGTCCTAAAAAAAAAAAAAAAGAAAGAAAAAGAAATATAGGTATTCCTCTCACCTCCATTATAAAAACTAAATTGGGAGTATTGAAGTAACATGAAGATCATGCACAAAATGGTACGTGAGCCTGGATGAGGAGAACTGGTGTTATTACTTTTGCTTCTAAGAAAGACAGAAAACGCTGGAGGGAAGAGAGAGCTCATTTGGGAGGAGGGTCTAGAGGACCTGAGAAGGTGGTGAGCTGACCTCTTTCCCATCCGCACTGGAGAGGAGTGGCAGGGGCAGTCCGGAAGGCATCAGGCATAAAGATAGGCCCATAGAGTTGGATGTATCTGTGTTACAAGAACAAGCTGCGGGAGACACAATGGTTAACACCATTCTCATCTCAATTTTTTAAGAAGTCAGGGTTGGGATGATTCCTTTGGCCTAGAGAAGACAGAAGTGGTTAGCTAGGACAAAGGCCACAAGCTGCCTCTTGAACAAGCCACCCCCTGGATCAGGAGAAGGCAGTGTTTGAGGAGCCACGCTTGTGGATGAAAAGGGTCCTCAGTTGGATGCCTGAAGATCATCAAGTATGCACCACAGTTACACACACACAAACCCATATATATTTCCATTATATCTTTCCATGACTGTAAACCAGCTTGAAAATATCTGTACCCACCAATGAAACTTCACTCACCAGAGAATTGCTCCCCCCACACACCTGCCCCGTGATAAATGCTAACAAGCCTTGCAAAACAAAAAGGTAGTTTTTCAAAGGGAATCAATAAAATGTGCAAAGGGAAAAGGAAGTCCTCATAGAGACTTTAAATTAGACACTAAGATTTTAATTCTTTAAATTAGATTGAACAAGCATTAATGGACTAATTGAATTTCCCAGAGTATGTCAGCTGTAGTCGGGCAAGAAGTTGAAAAAGTACATGTGGTCATAAGAATGCATGTTTGTATGTCTGAATAGTGAGTGTTCAAAAATAATCCACTGGATATACATATTGGATGGAGCTGGATCACAGATGTGGGAAGTAACACAAACTGTGTGTATGTAAGAAGAGAAAAAAATGACCCAAAATATTTGTTGTTGATAAGGAAAGAATTTAACACTAATGAAGGAGAAGGATGAAAAGAGATCTGTGAAAGGAAATAAATTATGTAGATGCAAATGACTTAGTGAACAGTTGTAGAAGCAATTTTCTAAATTTGCAGGTGATATTGAATTGGCAGACATTGCAAACAGTAAGGAGCAATTCAATCAGATAAAGGACTTGAATCATTAAGTACTTGGTCTAATAGATGGCAAGCACAGATAAGTGGTGAATAATAAGTCTTGAATCAAAGCTAAAGAACAGTGAGTGAATATTTGCCAAAGGGAATGATGTTGTCCAGGAATGGCTTTAAGGTTTAAAGAAACTTACAGGCTAGGACAAACAAAAATTCAGTAAAATATGTGTAGAATTAAAAAGATTTGGTGGGCTATAGGATATAAATTAAGAGACTACTGCATCAATCAAAGCCAAGGTGATACAAAGACTGGTGCTATGATAAGAAAATCCCATAACTTGAGGATATATAAATCCTGAAATCCACTGTTGGCTATTGAAATGCCATCTATTACCTAGATTTTCATCTATCTCCGGTCATGGTTTGGGGATAAAATTAAAGAGGAAGATAACTTCCAGGCATAAAAGAGAGTGCAGATTTGTGTGAGACCATTCTAAGTAACTTTTAAAGAGCATTTCAACCATGAGATTCTATATGATTCTATGGACATAATCTTAGGGAATTGTTTAGATTGATCGGTCATTTTTATTTAGGATGCTTATTCCATAAAATAATGGTCTATGTTAGTCTGGAAATTATAAACATAGAGAAATATACCACAAATGAAAGAAGATAATAATTTATATGGTCTAGGAAGGTAATTGATATGATAGAGAATGCATTCCTTCTTTCCCTGTGTTTTTGCAAAGTTGAGAACTTTATTAAATAAGTTTAACTTCAATATTGAAGAGAAATAGAAAACATCCTTTACACAACATTGAAGCCATATTTGGAATCTTTAGACAGTCACTCACATGAATGTACCAACCCCATTTGAGGAATTTGTTTTAAATTCACATACTAATATCAGAATGTTTATTTCACTCTGATATAGAAAGTAGAGGCATGTCTTGAAAGGTATTTCTGTGTTTACTCTTGACTGCCATTTGGATACTTCAGATTTTAATTGTTTTAAGTCTTAATGATTCTGAGTTTTCTCTTTGTAATTTGTATAAATTTGTGTAATTTTATAGTGACAGGCTTTAAAATAAGTAAAGATTTCCCTGATTAAAAAACAAGCAGGGCTTCCCTGGTGGCGCAGTGGTTAAGAATCCGCCTGCCATTTTAGGGGACACAGGTTCGAGCCCTGGTCCAGGAAAATCCCACAAGCCGCGGAGCAGCTAAGCCCGTGCTCCACAATTACTGAGCCTGTGCTCTAGAGCCCATGTGCCACAACTACTGATCCCCCATGCCACAACTACTGAAGTCTGCGCGCCTAGAGACCGTGCTCCGCAACAAGAGAAGCCACCACAATGCGAAGCCCGGGCACCGCAACAAAGAGTAGTCCCGGCTCTCAGCGACTAGAGAAAACCTGTGCGCAGCAACAAAGACCCAAAGCAGCCAAAAATAAATAAATTAAATAAATAAATTTAAAAAAAACAACGAGCAAACACCCAAGCACCTCACAAGACTCAACTGTATCAAGGGAGGAGGTGACTGCAGAGGCTCCAGATACATGTGTGAGGACATCTAATGTATCTCTTACTCATTTTATATTTCACTTAATGCCACACAGAATTGCTAGGAGAACAGCCTTTACAGATTCACTTCTCATAGAGACAAACTGTTTCTGGGAGCTAGTGCTTTCTCATTTACAGAGAACTTACATTTGCCCCCCTGCAGAGCTCTGAAAACATCTTTAATAGCAGTCTTAAGTGAATTCTAGAATGATTGAAAAGGTTACTGTAATGAAAATAAAAATTCACTCAATTTTGGTCATTATCCTTGGTGTGCATTTTACTGAAATGTGGATTTACAGTTTGGGCATTTCAGGCAGTGATTGCTTCCATATGCTCTGTTCACAAGCAGCCTGAAGATGACTTTTCAGAAAGTTAAAAAAAGTCTCTACACGACTGAAAAACTCTTTCTGATGGCCCTTTTATTTGAAGATGGTAACATTCCTCTTGGGAATTGTAGAAATGCTATTATTTTTAAATCCCTTTTAATGCTGCAGGATAATACCTGAACCACTGCAATTTATGAATAACCTGTAGCTTGCTTCCCACTCGACATTCAACAAGCATTTATTGGGGCCTAATGTGTAGCTGGCATTGTAGGGAATACATAAAATATAAAACACAGAGTTCTTGTTCTCTAAAAGCTAAGTAGGAAGGAGGAGAGAGAGAGATCCAACACATATCCAACACTTTTCTTACTATCTACACTTCAACTTCTGATGAACTTATCCAGTGTCAAGGATTTAATTGTCATCTATAAGTAGACAACTTTTAATTTGTTTCTTCAGCCCAGACATCTCATCTGAATTGCAGACTTACAGTTCTTGCTACTACTCAGCATTTCCTCTTAGATGCCTAGTGGGCACTTCAAATGTAACATGTTCAAAACTGAATTCCTGATTTCACCACCACCCTGTCACAGTGTATGGCAACTCTAATCTTCAAGTTACTCAGTCCAAAACCTTTGAGTTACCCTTGACTTCTTTTTTCTCTGTTTTACGTCATACACGGTGCATCAACAGTTTGTGGGGGGGGGGGTACGCGGGCCTCTCCCTGTTGCAGCCTCTCCTGTTGCGGAGCACAGGCTCCGGACGCGCAGGCTCAGCGGCCATGGCTCACGGGCCCAGCCGCTCCGCGGCATGTGGGATCTTCCCGGACCGGGGCATGAACCCGTGTCCCCTGCATCGGCAGGCGGACTCTCAACCATTGCGCCACCAGGGAAGCCCCATGTATCAACAATTTTTTCTGGCTATAAATTTGAAATATATCCTAAATATGATCACTTCTTACACTTCACTACTAACCACTGGTGCAAACCACTGTTTCATCTCCTTAGGACTACTTCCATGGCCTCTTAACTACCCACCAGGCTACAGCTTTTTCCTTCTGTAATCGTTTTCAATAGAGCAGTGAAAGTGATTATTTTAAAATGTCAGTCAGATCATACCACCCTCTCACTAAAACCCTGCAGTACTTTTCCACATTATTCAATGTGAGAATTATTCAGATTCTTAGAGTTGCCTGTAATGCCTTCTGTGCTTATTCATACACATATACATGCACCATCATGTCTGTTAATCTCTTCCTTCTAACTACTTCCCCAGTATGCGTATTGCTTAGGGTCAAATCGGAAGTCAGAAAAATAAGAGTAAGAATTTAAAACCACATACATGCCAAAAGAAAAAGAAAAATGGAGCTATGAATAATTGCTGGGTAAGTAATTAGGAGAAAGAAATAATGCAGAAACCATGAAAGCAAGAGTTTGTCAGATGTAGCAAGTAGAGTATGGTGGGCATGGCCAACTCCACAATTTGTTCACCTATAACCTTTGGCAAGCTACTCACTTTCTCTGAACCTCAGATTGTCCTCTCTACAAGGAGGATAGTGATACCCTTGTACAGGGTTGTACATAGAGAAATATACCTAGCATATGTGGAGGTTCAACTCACCCAGGTGAGCCAAAAACGTTAAAATCTAGACTACTAAAGTCAGAGGACCTGGCTGATAGCTTGATATGGAAAACACCTGTAAAGTCAATGACTTCCTCACAATGACAGAGACTTCTTCAAGCAGTAGACAGCCTTGAAATCTAATTCTTTCCTTCCAAAATTTAGGGTTATATAAAAACACCTATTCCTCTTACCACATAGCAAAGAGCAAGTAAGTCAACAGACCTGTTTTGGAAATCTACTGTGAGCAAAGCAGTGTGAAACATATTTAGGGGGATAGAACACTATGAACATAAAGCTCCTGCCTCAAGAAGTTTATAACTAAGAAGATAAAATAGATATTTATGGTATAAGTACTATATGAGAGCTGCAGAAAAACAGAGAGATGAGGGGTAAGGCTCCGGGGGAGGGGCAATGTCATGAACTCAGGTAAAAATTATATATACACACATATATATGTGCATATATACGCTATGTATACAGATATATAGAAACAGAGAGGGAGACTTGTGAAAACTAAACTCTTTCTAGAGGGACTTTAAAATTATATCATTATGTGAATGTGCATGGTGTGGGCAGGGTTTTGAGAGAGAGAGTTAGAAGTGATGCATGTGGTTTCTGGGAAGAGGCTTAGAAATAAGACTAATAATGACAACATAAACACTAAACTAATAATATTGTTGTCACTATGGTGTTGTCAGAGGCAAAACATCTGTTGCAATAATGAAAAGTATTAATTTCTAGAAATAGGGTGGTGAGCTCCAAGAAACAGGTTTTGATTGAATATAATCCAAATTGCAAGATCAAAATCTATTGCTTATAAGGGGCAAGAAAAAGGAAACGTTCTAAAAATTCTTCAAGGAAGAATGATTAAATTTATCAGAGTACCGTCATAATCATAATCATATTGCGTACCTACCATCTGCTATTTATGTGCTGAAAATTCAAAGGTGACAAAAATAACTGTTGCTTTAAATTCTGTGCACACTTTAGAAAGATTGAATAGCTCTGTGTGTGTGTTACTCAAAGATATTATATAATATTATTTAAAGTTTGATCAAATATTGGAAAAAATATATAGGCATATGTATCGATATATGTAAAAGTAGAAAAGAATCTGGAAGGACATGCATCAATCTTGAAACAGTGGCTATACGTGAAGGTGTGGAAAAGACTGCTGATTGTCCTTAAATATCTGTTCCCTCCTTTCTTAGTAACATAGCTCCTGAATTATAGCCAAATACTGACTGTCCACCATGTACATTTCTTGGCTTCTCTCCTGATGTATGGTCATGTGACTAAGTTCTAACCAATGAGAAGTGTCAGTCATGTGACTAAGTTTTAACCAATGAGAAGTGTCATGAGAATTAAAAAGAAGTGTCATTAGAACCTTCTGGAAATGTTCTTAAAGGGAGGACTTTTGTTCTTACTCTGATCCTCCTCTTTCCTCCTCGCTGGAATGTCAGTAGAATGGCTGTAGCTTAAACAGCCATCTTAAACCATGAGTTGGAAGCTTTGTACTGAGCAGAGCAGAACAAGAGAATATGAGCTGATTTCTAACTCTGGAAGCTTTATCAGCCTGGGACTGTCAGCCGTGAGACTCCTTCTATATTGACATTTAATCCAGTGATATTTTGAGCATTTCTTTCATTTGTAAGAAGAAAATAGGATGGTTTTATATAATTTGACCCTTTAAAATCTAAGATATATTTGTATATTGCTTTTACAGTTTAATGTTTAAATTTACTTTTCATCTTAGTTTTGCTTTTCTTTGTTTTATAGATGGAAAACTTACTAGCCAGTGCTGAAATGTATGTTTTTCTGTTATGTTTTGTTTTCACATTGGCCTATCTTCCATGTTGAGCTAAATGGACTCATATGATTTAATTACCTGACAAATTTACAGTTAGAAAATTTCTTTTCTCACATTTTTAACAGCTAAAACTTGGAAAATGTTTAACTTGCAAATAAGTACCTTACACCGATATTCACCGACTTCTCATGTTTGAGCCCTGCCAAAAATATTTCTCTTCTTATGTCTCTACTGAGTCTGGAAGACATTTTTACAAGTTATTCCACTACTGAAATTTTAGGAATTTTTGAGACTTCTCTCCACTTAAGATGTTGAATTAAGCATAAGCATCTACCTCTTCCTTTTTAGACCTCAAATGACATAACCATACAACCATAGAGGAAAATTTAATATATTACTCTAAATTAAGGTAGGGTGCCTTCCATGAACCAGAGTTGTCAGATTTCAGGAAAGCACACTCCTAAGAAATTGTAGCTTTATCAGAGGACCCCAGAAAAATTCCATTAATTATCAAATTGGATGTAAGTATCTCATTCCAACAGAGGTAATATTGGAGTCCCAAACGAGATTGCAAGTCTATGGGTGACAAGAGAGGGCAGGGAAGGCATAAGTGATTTCATAAGAAAGAAGAAAAGGAAGCAGAGAACATGCATGAAGAGAGCCAAAATAACCTTCAGAAAGAGAAAGTTTAATACCAAGTGTTAATGTGCAGAACACAAATCTGGAACTTGTTATTCCACAACACTGGCTAAGGGGAAGGGACTTAAAAGTGTGCCAGCATAGTACCCTCAGGAAAGCGTTACTTCTGGAGCATCAAGAGAAATTAGAGAACATACGTGCTCCTTGGAGACATGGTAGTGAAGGTAGAGGTCAGTAAAAGAGCAAAATTAAGAATTCTGTAGAAACCAAGCAGAAACAACACATACCAACCCACTGCCACCCACCCCCAAACATCCTCCATTGAAGAAAGCAATGTTACTACACTGACAGAAGGAAGTACTATTGAACAAGGAATCTTATCTACAAGTTATCCAGGAATAGAAAAATAATTGGACAAGTTCTATTCAAAACTAAGAATTAAAGAAAGTATGTCAGTATGTTTCAAAAGTTGATCAACATTCTCCTCACACAACCACAGAGCAAAATAAAATTGTAACATAACACTTCAAACTGAATTAAATGTCTCAAACAAGCATTTGAAATGTTTTAAGGAGAAAATCTAACAGAATCACAAATTCAGAAGCTAATCATTTAAATGGCCAAATGACAAAGAAATGCAACAACCTCAGGATATATTTTTTAAAAAAAAGACAAAAATTATAAGACATAAAGTACAAATTGCTCGAAGGAAATTAAATTACATTGAAGAACAACAAGAAAAAATAATTAAAATGAAATAAAGAAGTAAAAATGTTCAGAGTAAATGAATCAAAATGGAAAATAGGCCAAAAGTATAGCATATGTCTTTGAAGTCTCTGAAGAAGAAAAGCAACACAATGGTACAATTAATATTTAAATCTATAATCTAAGGAAACTTTCTGAAAATGAAACAAATGTACTTAGTGTTCCTAGAAAAGCTGATCCAGGACAATGAACTCTGAGCTATGTCTTAGTAAAATTATTAGACTTCAAAGACAAAAAAAAAAAAAAAAAAGAAATCCTCAAGGCAAAAAAATCAAACTACTTTTAATGGTAGAAAGTTAAATCATTATCAGACTTCTCAAGAGCAACACACGAAGAAAGCCAGCACTAGAGAAGCACTATCAAGAATTTTTTTTTTTAAGTGCAGGCCAAATATTCTGTCATCCATTCAAGATCTCCTTCATGGCTACAGAGAAAAGAGTTTTAAACACACAAGTGCTAAGAGAAAAGTGGACACTTGAGCCCCTCCTGATGAAACAACTAGAGCATGAGCTTCATTCAACCATGAAATAACAGGATAAACTTGACAAAACGACTAATAGTGATCATTTAATATATTTAACTGTAGAAATGATGCTAAAACAAGGTTAGAAACATGGGTTAAATGATAATTTGAAATCATAGTATGGTATAAAAAATGAAAGGATGGTCTTATTAAACACTGGGAGAAAAACAGGGAAAGAAAGGGGAAAATAGAATATCATTATTAACTAGTATAGAAAATAAGTGGAAGTCACCTATTGCATTTAAAACAAAGAAAAAAAAAACAAAGAAGGTTAAGTGAAAAAAAGTGGGGAGTAAGGGCACTATAAAAGGTATAAATATAAAGTTAACCATTATAACAAAAGTACAAACCTTTCTAAAAAGAAAAAAGTAGCAAAAACAAACCACAGAGAAAAACACACAGATATACAAAATTCAAATAATAATAAATAACAAATAATGAAATACATCTTTTGTGTATATATCAAACACAAAATCCTGATAATATACTATCTTCTAAAACACACATAAACATTGACAAAAATCAGTCATGGATTAGGTCTCATGGAAAACACCATTAAGTTCCACTGAGTGGATATATTACAACTAAATTTCTCTGATCAAAATACAATAAAACTAGAAAAAAAACCAAAATTAAAAAATTTTTCCATCTGAAATTAAGAAAGCCTTCTATTAAACAACTTTTGGGAAAAAGGAGAAATACAAATATATATTACAGAGTTTTTTTAAGACATGGTAGTGAAAACACTACATATGAATCTATAAAGAATATTTAAAGGAGTGATTCATAGTCTTAAAAATCCATATCAGGGCTTCCCTGGTGGCACAGTGGTTGAGGATCCGCCTGCCGATGCAGGGGACACGGGTTCGTGCCCCGGTCCGGGAAGATCCCACATGCCGCGGAGCGGCTAGGCCCGTGAGCCGTGGCCACTGAGCCAGCGCGTCTGGAGCCTGTGCTCCGCAACGGGAGAGGCCACAACAGTGAGAGGCCCGCATACCAAAAAAAAAAAAAACCCATATCAATAAAAATGAAAAAAATGGAAATAAATATATTTAATTCCATCTTCAAAAGCTAAAAAATTTATACAGCAAATTTTAACAGAAGATATAAGGAAGATAAAAATAAAAGGAGAAAGTAATAAGGTAAATAATTTTTTAAGTAAATTAAATTAATAAGTTAAATCTTGGTTCTTAGAAAATATCAACAGAAGACAAATCATTAGCTAATCCAATCAAATAAAGAGTAAAGAACTTAGACCAATTTATACAAAAAGTTATCAAGGAATTACCCCACAAAAGAGGACCAGGCCTGGAGTGTTTCACAGGTGAACTCAACTAGTCTTTTAGAGAACAGATAGATCCAGTATTATTCCAGATTTAAGGAGACTAAGAGATACAACAACTAAACTCAAGACATGATCCTGGACTAAATTGTAGGATGGGACAGTATTGGGATCAGTGACAAGGTTGTAATATGGACTGTAGATTAAAGTATGGCATCAATGTAAATTTCCTGAATTTGATAACAGTACTGTTGTTCTGTGTACAGAATATCATTGTTATTTTAAAATAACACATATAGTTGCACTCTGAAAGAGGGAAAAATTAGACTTCAATAAATAGACTAGAATAAATAGAAAAGTATGTTCTTATATCCAAAGACTGTTGAAATATTTTTTTCTGACTAAATTACGTTATCTTGGAGTCCATTCAGCATCCCAAAGTGAATTTATGAATTTATGAGAATGATTTAAAATACATTTGAAGATATATTTACATGGTTTTAGCTTAAAAAAACTCTGAAGGTGATAAAAAGGGAAAGGAAGAAATTCTTGAGCTGTAGATACTGACATAAAGGTAAAACAATTAAAACTGTATGAAATTGGACCAATAAAAAAGAATAGAAATCCCAGAACGTGTGTGTGTTTGTGTGTGTGTGTGTATGCATGTGTGACTGTATGAATTAAGCATATGCTGAAAGAGTCATTTCAAGCCAGGAGAGAAATTATACTTTCTTCTAGAACAATACTCAGGTAATGGGCTAATTGTTTGAAGGGAGGAAGTAATTATGTTCACATCACATTGACTCTGGAGACAGCCTGCCTAGATTGGAATCCTGGATTTTAGCTCTATGACCTTAGTCAAGTTACTTAATCTATCTGTGTCTCAATTTTCTTATCTATAAAATAAAAAGAACAATACTATTTATCTCACAGAATGTTTGTGAAGGTTAATTGAATTAAATATTGAAAAGTATTCAGCTCATAATAAGCACTATATAAATGTTAAATAGTAGTGGCTGTAGTAGTAGTAGTAACAAAATATCCTTGGTACTTGTCTTAATTGGATTTTTAGATGGCTTATCATGTGCTAAGCTATAATCAAAATAATACCATTCTTAATATTATTTAGCCATAAGAAAGAATGAAATTCTGCCATTTGTAGCAATGTGGATGGACCTAGAGAATATTATGCTTAGTGAATTAAGTCAGACAGAGAGAAACAAATACTGTATGATATCACTTATATGTGGAGTCTAAAAAATAAAATGAATGTATATAGCAAAACAGAAGCAACTCAGATATAGCATTAAGGGAGTTGCAATAGTGGTCATCTTATTGGAATTTGACTGTTTTCTTTATAATTTTTTGTTCCTTAAAATTTTTCTAGGATTTTTAAGTATGATCTTAATTTCAGAGTAAAAGTTACTTTAACCACAATTTCATTGGTTCAACCTCGATATTTATTCATTTCCAGTGGTATATTTGAAAAGTAGTGGATATTGTAGTATGTGTTTATAATTGAAACTGAAATATTAATCTGTAACCGTGACATAACATATCTGTTTCTTTCAAAGAAATGCATAAAATCTTGACATTGAGAAAATTAATAATTTGTGATTAATTTTACAGTTTGATTATTTTTCTTTTCCCCAACTTACATATTATATTTATTTAGAAAGGTCTGTTGAAACTTTAAAGTCTTTTAAAGTCTTTAGAACAAAAATATTTATATTCCCATATTAGCAAATAGAGAATTATCGTAATATAAGGTCTCAAGAAATAATTTTTTAAATTACAATTTCAAGGTTGGAAAGGCTCTTATATTACCAATTTCAGTCTATTCATTATACAGATGAGTAATCTAAATTGATGGTTTGGCTACTTGCCCAAAGTCATGTCATACATCTTAAATGAAGATGTAAAACTCGAACACATTCTTCGTTTCTTCTTCCCTCTCACCTTTCCTCCCTTCCATCCTTCCTCCCCCCTTCCTTTCTTCCTCTCTTAGCTTTCTTCAATGTCTACTTTCTCCCAAGCAAACCTGAAATTTTTACATTAAAACATTATTTCAAGACTAAAGAATATAAAATGATATTTCAGAAAGCTGTCAAGAAATTTTTAAAATTTATTCATAGTTCATACTTGGTGAAGAGTAGAAGAAAATGTATGGTTTAAGAAGCTGAATAGGCAGAGATAGACCTAGTGCTTGTTAAATGTGTGCTAAAGCTCTTCAGTAAATATTTTCCTTCCACTTTGCACAAAAAATCTTTAAGGTGGGAATGATAAGGGGAAAATACTTAAAGTAATTGAAGCTCATGATAGGCACTTTTAATGAGTTTGAATTTCCACTTACAAATGAACGATATCCCAGGGGGATAAATGCATTTCCTGAGGTGATATATGAGTTACTATAGATAATGTGTACAAAACATGAAAAAAAGGGCTGTTATATAGTTGGAGGTTGGCATATTCAAAATTAGAAAAGGAAATTTATTCTGACAGAGCAATGAATTTGATTTTATTCTCTGGTAAAATTATGGAATGGATTATTAATCCGATGTGTTGTAGATGGTAAAAAAAAAAAAGTAAGCAGTTCATTTTCTTTTTTGATGGCATTAGCTATTCATAAAATGAATATCTGATTATTCATATATTTTGAGTTCAATAATGCCTTTTACAAAACACTTAAAAACTATATAGAGGACTTCTCTGGTGGTGCAATGGGTAAGAATCCGCCTGCCAATGCAGGGGACATGGGTTCAAGCCCTGTTCCGGGAAGACCCTACATGCCGTGGAGCAACTAAGCCCGTTTGCCACAACTACTGAGCCTGTACTCTACAGCCTGCGAGCCACAACTACTGAGCCCACGTGCCACTACTACTGAAGCCCACATGCCTAGAGCCTGTGCTCCGCAACAAGAGAAGGCACCGCAATGAGAAGACTGCACACTGCAACGAAGAGTAGCCCCCGCTCGCCACAACTAGAGAAAGCCCGTGCACAGCAACGAAGACCCAACGCGGCAAAAAAATAAATAAATATAATTAAAAAACAAAACAAAACTATATAGAGCTACTTGGCTAGATGACAGTGTAGTAAAGAATACTCATAGGTGATTAAAAAACATATCTCGGGTATTAACTAATTAGCTGTTTTCAAAGGGGGTAGAACTTTAGAGGCAAGTTTCAATACTTTGAGCTTTCCCATGTACTCTTCATCAATGTTTTACTAGTAATATGATTGAAGAATTAAAGGCCTGCTTCTCAAACTTCGAAATG
Organism: Aethalodelphis obliquidens; assembly: GCF_003676395.1. Taxonomy (NCBI): domain Eukaryota; kingdom Metazoa; phylum Chordata; class Mammalia; order Artiodactyla; family Delphinidae; genus Aethalodelphis; species Aethalodelphis obliquidens. The sequence continues at coordinate 11,778,381 of NW_020837961.1, forward strand.
ATGCAGAGCTAGCAGAAAAAGTTGATATAATGGTTGATAGTAAAGATTCAAAATATTTCAGATAGATGTGAAGGTCAAAAGAAACAAAGAATGAAATTGATGAAAGATAAATACAAGATCCAACATTTTGCTTCAAAATCAACTGCATAGGATTTCTGAGGACTTCTGGATTGACAGTATTTTATTTTAAAATATTTTGAAAATTTATTTAATCCTAAGTTTAAGTCAATGGTAATTCACCTAGTAAAAATGATTCAGACTCCAATGTCATTTAAAAAACTGTATTATTCTTATCATCTGAGGAAACATTTATGAATTGGACTATGTTCACAGGCAAATGACCAGTATTTTGAGGGATATGGAAATCATATCTTGAGAAGAGTGATTGAATAAGCAAATTATTTTTTATTTTAAAATAATATTTCCAAGTAAGGAATAAGATAGCATTCGACAGGTATTTTAAGAATAGTCGTAGAACAGATCTATTTAGATTTATAATGTGATGTATTGATAACAAAGCTAACACACTTAATAGAGGATACAGAGAAGCATATATCAATCATAATAACACCAAGGCTTTGTATTAATTAGAATATTGCAAATATAAATTGTTCATCTTAGCAACTGGGCTTGTTATACTATTAAATAATATAGCGTTTGTGGAGCATGTAACAAGGTACTAGGTATATAGTAAACATTAAATAAATGTATGACTATTGGTATTACTAACATAATGTCGTTAACATTATGTTCAAGCATAAACTAGATAATTGTTAGATATGATCAGTTATTTCAAATTAAATTTAGAGTAAATGTGTTCCAACTTCTCTGAGTGTAAACTTCTAAGAGTCAATGATCATGTGGCGTATTTGTCGTGCCCTATTGTATTATCCATCCATCTCCTTCTCATGACTTGAAAGAATGTAAATATTTCCTTTCAAGAAAAATGTTACAACTGTGTAATTAGAATAGTTTTGAAAAACAATTATCTATATTCCAGGTTTAGTGCTAATTCTTATCACAATTCAAATAATCACTTTTACATTAAACACTTGACATATAATAATATTTTTTAACATATTAAACATACTATAGTAGACTCAATTACCTTAGCTAGTGGCAAATGACATAAACATAAATAAATTGATAAGCCAAGAACTTGATTTTAATTATTGAAGTAATCATTCATGAAGATATAAATTTTTTGTCACTGCTACAAAATTTAGCAAATTTTTATGTTGCCATTTTATTTTTATTCTGTAAAATTCCCTCTCCGTCAAGTATGCTGAGAAATAGGGAGATAATTTATAAGAATTGGGTAATGAATATCTAGTGAATGTTCTATCTTCTTTCATTCATATATGAAGCAAGTATTTATTAATCATGAATCTATGCCAGACAAATGTGCTTGATACAGGAACATGTCAATCTTTTTAAAAAGTGACAGTCCCTGCCTTCACAGAGCTTGTGGTCTAGTAGAAAAATTCATTGTTCAAAAATCATACAAATAATGTAAAATTGCAACTCTCATACTGTTAGGGAAGTGAGGGATGCAGGCTTCTGATGGTGTAAACAAAAAGAATTACTATTCCAGTCAAAAGAGCCATGGATAGCTTTCCTGAGGAAGTGATAATTGAGCTGATTTATGAATATGAATAAAAGTTTACTTGAAGAAGTTTCAGGAGGGTCAATTCAGACAGTACAATCAGCATGTATGAAGATCCTGCATTGGGAAGAAGTGCTGGAAAGAAAAATGGTCCAGTAGGAATATGTCGAGGTAGGTGGAAGATAGTGTATCCAAAGATGTATAGGCTTTGTTAAAGATTTTAATCTTTTTCCTAAAAGCAGTGCAAATCCACTGAAAACCTTTACATTGTGGCAGGGACAGGATCAGATGTGCTCAACAGAACGAATACTTTGGCTGCAATAGGGAGGTTAGAGATGAGAAAAGGTAGATTTCAGGTAGACTCGTAAGGAGCCCTGGAAAGCAATGATGAGAGCTGAAAATAGTAGAGAAGTGAATGGATATTAGGATTCTCAGTAGGTAGAATCAGAAGTGACAGACAGGATAGGGGAATAAGACTGAGAAAAATAATGAGATCACCGAGATTTAAGACTTACATAAAAAGATTTTCATTGAAGCAGAAAATATTGGAAGAGACTGGTTTGAGTTGAATGCCTCTAGTATGATCTTGGCCATGTTAAATTTGAGATGTTTTTGAGACATCCAATAGAAATATCAATTATGTAATTGCATAAATCAGTATATACTCCAGAGCTCATCTCTGTATCTACAAATGTAAATTTTGTAAATCATGTGTATAGATGGGAGTCAATGGAGGTAATGATATGAATGGGATTGCCTAGGCAGAGGATCTCCTATGAAAAAAGGGTGTAGGTCCAAGTCCAGAGGATTGCCGACATGGGCTTGAAAAGGAACTGAGAAAGAGGCTTAATCATGACATGAAAATTCAAGGAAAATAATGTTTATGGTGGAGGGGGCCATCATCACTGTCAAATATTGTCAAGAAGCCTAAACAGATGAGCACTAAATTATATCCATTTGATTCAATAGTGTAAACATTAAGAAGCGCTGCGTCCATTGAGTAGTCGAACACTCGATAATATGAATACAAAAGAGTCTTCCAGAGTGACTGTGAGGTGTGGAAATACAGACAAATGTTTAGAGAAAATTGACTATGAAAAAGTGAGAGAAAAAGGGTAGCAAGTGGGAGTCAGAAGTCAGAGACAGTAAAAGGAAAGGTTTTTCTCTTTTTGTTTTTATTTTAATGAGAAAGAGTTAAAGAACCTTTTCATGGGAAATCAACAATTGGTAGATGATGTTGAATACAAGAGATGGGAGTTTAAGCATCTGAACTGGAGGGGATTTGTTGATAAGTTTACTGATGGAGGTTTGGCATTAGAAAGGAAGACATCTCCTCTATCACAAATAAAAGTTAAATAGAATAAGCTGGATGTGGGATATAGGTTGAGAAGTAGAAATACGTGTGAATTTTAATTCAGTATCTTCTGATTCTCTATAAAGTAGCAGTGAATGTCATCTGAGAATTAGGGGAAGTGAGAAGATTAAATGTTTTATGAGGCTAATGGTTTGAAAAGTCATTGTTGAAACTGAACAAGTGAGTTGACATACACATACACACATGCATGCATACATACAGAAATAGATAGACTAATAATAGAAGGAAAGAGAAAGAGAGAGAGAGAGAAAGAAAGAGAAAGAAAGATAAGAAAGAAAGAAAGGGAGGGGAGGGAGGAAGAAAGATACATGTGATTGATCATTTCTGGTTACTTAGACATATTCAAAAAGTTTCAGGACCATCTTTCTGAATCAGTGGTTCTCGCCTTTTTTTTTTTTTCTGCTCCAGTACAGCTTCTCTACAAGTAAGGACTACCACATACTCATATCAAGCATGGTGGTCTGCTATATCACTGATTCTGAAGGCTGGATTGAGGTACTTCCTTAGGAAGGTGTATACAAATCTCAGAGATAGGAAAATGTGTGTGTATAAGTATGTGTCGTGTGTGTATGCAAATGCATTTGTGCAGTTTGAAAAAGCCCATTATATGATTCTAGTATCCTCTCCACAGGGAGACTGGCAATTTCTTCTTGAGAATAAAATAGCCAAGTGTTGAAAGTGGACCAGAATTGAGGAAGTTCTCCATAGAACTAGGACAAGCAATTACTATATTTAATAAATATTTTAGCACATACAAAATTATCAGTTCACTTTTCCGAAAGAAAACAATAACAAACCACAGCACATCTTCCCTAGATATTTTTCTTTATTACCTTATAGAAATTCACTTTGTGATACATACAAATATCTATTATTAAAATCAGTATAGTGACTATTCTAATTCATAGTCATTAAATGTAAAACATTTATTTATTAGCAAAATATTTATGAACATTTACAAATATTCAATCAACATGTCAGCAAATCTCTCCTTAGGTGGAATTTTCTGCCTTTAGTTGAGTCATAAAATGCTTTGGGTCCCTAGTGCATCAATTCGTAAATTACTGATCCACAGTACTTTAATATCCTGAAAAAAGAAATGTACTTTTTGAGAGCCTAATTGAATCTTGAGGAGTTATTTATTCACCATTAAGATTGAGATAAATGAGTCAGCTCACAATAGTCATACTAAAGACAGTTATATTCATTTCACAAATAGATAAACTGAAGCTCAGAAAAGGTAGGACTAGAGAGCTAAGGATCCAGGTTAGATTTTCCTTCTGAAAAGACCCAATTCCTAGTAACTAAGCTATGCTAAATAAATATATGAGCTTGAAAGCAATAACTATTTCTCTGAAAATTCATTTCCATATAGAGTTATTAACTTTAATACCTCTCAGTTAATAATCCGAAACTCATAATTCTTAATGTTAATATAGCCTTGTTGCAGTGTAAATAGTACAATTAAGAAAAGCAAAATTTCAGACTCTTTTAAGGTAAAAACTCTCCTAAAACCAGTTATCCTAATTGCTTACAATATGAGTCATTTGGAAAACAAATGATTTCTTGCAGTATGGTAAAGTGATTATATTATGAGCCCTGGCTTTGCAGTAAGAAAAACATTGCTTTAATATCTGGCTTCTAAACTTATTAACTGTGAGAACTGAATGAGTTACTTAAACTCTTGAAGTTTCAGTTTCTTCATCTATGAAATGGAGAGGAAAACATGTAATTCATAACTCATTGTAAGGATTAAATGAGAAAAGTTATTTAAATACTTAGCACTGTATAGATGGGCTGATACACACACACACACACACACACACACACACACACACACACACACACACAGACATACACACAATGCTTAACTTTAGCTAGACTATTTTTGCAGCTGTTATTACTTCAGAGACTAGATGTATGGGAATTGGTTTAGCATTCCACTAGGCATGTTAATTTTCATGTCTTTTTTTTTCTCCAAAGGCATTAAAACCAGTTTCTATATTCTTTCATCAAACTATAAAAAAAAAAAAGAATAATGAAAATGTTCAATTTACTATTGTTTGTGTTTGTCTGAAAGGAGTTTTGCACAGGTTTAGTCACAGCCACAGATAATTATTTCAAATAAGATGCATCTGTTAGATATTTAAATATGTTTTCATATCATAGAATTTAAATGTGAAGTCATTTGTTATGTGCTGTCACTGCAATTCTGCCATGTGCCTTATATAAGTAAAATAGCATGTGCTCTGTGTGGTTCTGAGTGCTAACACTGAGAATCCAAGACACATACTGAGAACAATGGTTATTGCTCCAAGAAGAATTATCTGTTTCCTTAATCTTTAATTGTTCATTAAAATGTTTCAAGGTTTAAAAAATAAAATTATGGTAGCAACCCCTGGTGTATGATGTTATAACTTAATGCTATGAAATCTCTAATAAATTCTAATATATTTAGAACCCAATAATATAAATTTTGATCCAGAGAAATCTAAACCAAGGGTGAAATGCCACGTTGAGGTTTTTTTTTTTTTGATAACTTAGATGTTAAGAACATGTTGAATATCTTGGGAACATTTTCTCAGGAAAAATTCTTTAGAATAAGTTTTACCTTTGCTACTGTGTTAATGATGGCTTTGATAAAATGACCCAAGGAAAAAAGACAATTTCCTTCAGGCATTATCTGTGTCTGAAATATTCTTCACTGATTTCACATGCACTGATAATATGAACAAGGTAATTTGTCTAACTCTGGTGGGCCAAGATTTGCAGTAGGAAATGAAAAATTCACATATAGGTCTTCTCTAAGAAGTCTCTGCAGTGTTTTTCAGTTTATATAAAAAGGCTTAAGATGTTGCCTGAGGCATCTATTTTATTTTCCTCAAGGCAAGCTAAAGTGCCACAAATCAAGTTGTTTTTCACACTGTTAATGTATTCCTGTCTCTTTCAATTTCTCAGAGGGCCGACATAGGGATTTCTGCTTTGACTATCACCCCAGACCGTGAGAATGTGGTGGACTTTACAACACGTTACATGGACTACTCAGTGGGAGTCCTACTTCGAAGGGCTGAAAAGACAGTGGATATGTTTGCCTGTCTTGCACCATTTGATCTCTCACTATGGGCTTGCATTGCTGGCACAGTTCTTCTGGTCGGTCTACTGGTCTACCTCTTGAATTGGCTTAATCCCCCAAGATTACAAATGGGGTCGATGACTTCTACCACTCTCTACAACTCCATGTGGTTTGTGTATGGATCCTTTGTACAGCAAGGTAAGGAAAATATATATATTTCAGTACAAAAAAGGAATGTGATGTTTCATATGCCATGCATTCAGTTAAGAACGTTCTGTGTCTTGACATCAGTAAGTGTTCTAAAGGTCTTTACAGCAATGCTAAGAAAAGAACATTTCTTGCTCTTTCCTAGTGGATCTCAAACAGCAGATTTTCAGTAAAAAATGGTACAGTATCTTTTGCTGTAAGTTCAGTTTTATCAACAAAGCCAAAGATGAATGTCAGAGGTAAGGTTCACAAGAAACTCAAGAGATTTTCCTTCCCAAGCTCCGATTCTGAGAAATAGCCTTTCTATTTCTCAGATAAATACTTACTGAGATTTATGAAAATACTTACTACCAGAGCAGATATTGCTTAATTATTTATGTGTATAAGAGATGTTAAGACTTGCTGTTTGTTGAGAGACATTGTTTCATGTATTAAAAATATTCATTGGCAGTGAAAAGACTTTAAGATTCTGATAAGAAATTTACGCTTTATCTTTCACTTTAATATATAATTTTTACCAGTTAACTTATAATTTCATTATATTCTAAACAATGTCTTTGTTGTGTTATTCAGTAGTCAATCTGCCTACTCTTTAAACTTATCTAGGTAATTACTTGACTCTTATTGTTTCAGAATAGAACAATATTTATTGAGCCCCTTACTTGAGACTACTGCCATCATAGAAAATGAAATAATAAAATACTTAGGGGATTGATAGTTTCTTCAATATGTATTGAAGAGAAGACATAGGTGTCACAATGGAGACACATGATTCTTTTGCCTTAATATTTACAACTCTCAATAACATCTTACTTTTTATATACACTTGCTATTGGATCTTCCATTAAATTTCATTCTTTCTATTCTCATTTAACTAATCATAAGGTTTGTCTAGACTTTTCATCTCTACTTTCTCACATAAAATCTATCCCGCAAAACTCTGTAAGCATGCTTTTTCCCGCTACCTTTCTGTATCTGTGTATCTTTATCGCAGATATTTTTGGTCCATTCATTAATCACTAATCTAGTAGATATTTAATCCATGCTATTTATTTAAGTAGAACTTTGCTAGGCACTGAGTATACAGTTGGGAGCAAGGGAGTCATTGCCATCATTGAGCTACAAGTCTTGTGGGATGCAAACATGTAAAATCCACGTGTGATAGAGACTGTTAGAGATCATAGTCGTGGAGAGGGTGAATATATCTTAATGTCGCAAAGAAGGCTTTTTGAATTAGTACTGTATAAACAGAGACAGAAGTAACTATGCAAAGAGCTTATTGAAGAAGAGGATGGGGGAAAGGATACATAGATGGTAGGATAGAATTTAAGACCAAGAAGTGAGGGAGAAATCAGAATAGACTATGCAGAATAGACTATGGGGCTGGTAAAGATGAGGCTGAAGATATATTTGTTATTATCAGGGGTTTGAATTTGATCTTCAGGGAAATTATCAGTAATTTAAAGGTATTAAACAGGGAAATGCATGTTTAAATTTTTACTATAATCAGAAACATTGTGATTATAGTATGGATAAAATTGAAAGAGAGCAATGTGGAAAGGGAAACAAATTATCAGAGTATTATAATAACTAAATAAAGAGTTAATGTGGCTTGCACAAAGGTAAGATGACACTGGGAATCAAGAGAAGGGTATTGGTGAATTGGAATCTATAGAACCTGATAAATTATATAGTGCTATGGGGATTGGTACTGAAGGAGAAAAAGGAGGTGAAATTTTATCCTAGGTTTCTGGATTGGGCAATTACGTGTATTGGTTGTCGATGTCATTTTCTGGGGAAAAAAATCAAGAAGAGCAGGTGTGATGTGGAAGATGATACATTCATTTTGGTACATTTGAGTTGAGGTATCTGTGAAATATCCAGGGGTATATTTCTAATGCTTGTTAATGGTTTGATATATTTGTCAGAAGCACAGAAGAGACATCTGGGCTAACAGATTGAGGAGATATTGGCATGTAGGAGATAATTGAAGCCATGGAAGTGAACAAGATCGTACAGAGTAGTTGTTCTCAACTGCATACTCCTGATTGAGGACGACTGACTCAGAGAGGGCCTAGGACAGAGCCCTAAGGAAAGGAATGGGTAGATGAGATTTCAGTGATAACTAATAAGTAGTGACAAGAAAGATGCAAGTACCATGTGTACCATCTAGTGGTATACATACCAAGTAAAGACAATATTTGAATATGGAAGATTGGTTGACGGTGTTAAACATTTCAAAGAATGAAGTAAAATTAATACTTGAAAGGTGTTCATTGGATTTGGCAATAACCTTGTTATTGGTAGTATTCCAGTGACTAGAGCTGCATAATAAATTCCTCGAAAACTTATCAGTTTCGTGGGTCACAAATTTAGACAGGACATGGTGTGGATGGCTTGTGTCTGCTCAATGATGTCTGAAGCCTCAGCTAGACAGCCCAAAGTCTGGAGGCTGAACTTATCTGAAGGCTTGTTCATTTCATTCACACGTCTGGTGGTTAATGCTGGCAGAGAGCTGGTGACCTCAGTTTTCCTCTACGGCCTTTCTCCATAGGATAGTTTGGCTTTCTCACACCATGATGATTGATTTCTCTATAGAGCGTGTCCCCAAAATAGGGGAAAGAGTCAGTGAAACGGAAGAATTTTTTAGTCCAGGTTGGGGATCACAAACTTGTATGATGGTGTGAGCTTCTCTTGCAGGAAACACTCTGGATGTGCCACCTCATGGCTTTGTCATGAGAATTTAAATGGTTTTAAAATGTGAAGTTCTTAGATACAGTAACTTATAGAAGTGTCACATAAGTGTTTACTCAGTAAATAAAAAACAAATTAGTCTCAGCTGTGGATAGTTAGACACACGAGAAAAGGATAACAAGGCAGGTTATTTTAGATTATTAGCAAGACGGTGGTTGTGAAATAGTAGATTCTAGGGTATATGGAGCAATAAAAAATAGAAAGACCAATAATCAGAGTGTAATAGAGAGTAAGACTGGAAAGTAAGAAAGTGGTAGTGGGAGAGAGTAGAGTTCTTGGTGAGGCCAAAGAACAACTGTAGAAATATCAGTGTGAGATAGTTCAAAGTTTGTATTGACAAAATGGGACACCTGAGCCTAACATTTTTGAGATGAAACAGTAGAGGACAAGTTACAGGTGTGTAGATGTGGATTCCTGAAGAGTTGGTGAAGAACTTCAAAGCTGATCAACTGAGAATCCAGAGGAGTAGATGAGCCATCTGTAATGATGGTTGGCTTGGATTAGAGAGAAAGAAAATAAGCCGTGTGCCAAAATTGTCAATAAATGAGGATAGATATCTAGGATGTTGATAAACATGAGTACTGACTAGAAATAGAAGGTGGTAAGGCTACATGTAACTAACCTTTCTGTTTATCTCACTTCTTCCCATTCCATCTAGTTTTTCTGTGCATGGTTTCAATAACTACGAAAATCTAGATGACTCCCAAATCTATATCATCCTTGAATTTTAGGTTTATGTACTCTCACTAGACTCTCTGGACATATCAGAGATACCACAAATTCCAACATGCCAATAATTGGATTTTTTTGCACTTTAAACCTTTATAGCCTCTCGTGTTCTCTATTCTAGCTGATGCATTAGCAACCACTCAGACTTACAGGTTAGAAACTTTGAAAACAGTTTTGATTTTTTCTTCCTTCTATCCCTTATATCCAACTATAAGTCATGCAAATTTTACTTCATACTTATTTCTAGGAGTGGAAATCTCTTCTCACCTAGAGAGATAAGACCTGGATTTTTACCTAGATTAGGCCTATCTCATTTCTCATCTGAGCTACAGGAATCTCATAATAGGTCTTTCTTTTTCAGTTTTGTTTCCTGCAAATATATGCTCCACATACTTACACATATACTCAAATTATCACTGTCATGGAGAGCTAACCACATAATTCCCATTCCTCAAATATTTCCTTGGCTCCCCAGTGCCCACAGTTTAAAGTTATTTAGAGCATGAACAATACTCCATCGTTTGGGTCTTCACCAGTCTTGATTCTCATCTCCTACCACTCATGGCTCACATGTAATTGTCCAGTTATTCCAAACTGCTTTTGTCTCTTGAACAGAAGACAAGACTGTGTCTTGCCTCTCTGCCTTTGCTTCTACTCTTTTCAAATCGTGAAATGCCTTTATTACCAATTGCTTAATCTCTACGCCCACTCTCTGCTTTCATATGGCAAATTCCTGTGCATCCTCTAGTTCTTATTCTGATCTCACTTCCTTCAGGAAGTCTTTGCGTTTTCTTTTGTCTCCACCTGAGTCCTTTGAACACAAGATAGTGTCCTATTTATCTTTATAGTCTCTTTGCCTAATTCAGTGTCTTGTACGTATTAGGTGTTTAATAAATGCATACTGATCAACTAAATAAGTGAATAAATGCTAAATACTTAACTAAATCAAGCATGGAATTAACTGCAACACTGTGTTTATTAGATTACAGTCTATTGCCCAATGACTTAAACTCACTTAAACCAAACAGGAAGTTATCAGAATGTCTTCACTGGTGTATTTTCTCAAGTAGCTAAGATGAGAAACTTATAAATAAGGTTTCCCATTGGTTGAAGCCTTACTTTTGAGAATGTTGACAAGCTTATGGACTGGCTTTCTGAATTCTGTCTCCAGGTGGCCCAGTTTCAGCAAGTTTTGGAGAACACCCAAAAGAAAAAGATAAATAAAATTATCCATATGGTTACATGCTTTTCTAGTCTGTAAACAGGCTTCAGATATCAAAAGTTATAAATATGTTAAGCACTTTTCTATCTCAACTGCTCCCTTAAATAAGTTGTACAGCCTGTGGGTTGATTATACATTTATACGAATTCATAATGATGCATCATGCTGAATTGCATATGATTAACTACTTCATCTCTGAAATGTTACTATTCTTCCACCTGCTAACAATGGAAAAGGTGAATTCATTAAAAGGTACTGAAAGTATCTTTACACTTTGATTAAAAATAAATTAAGAAAAGACTTCAAAAACCCCATGAAAAAAAGAATCAGTCAATGAAGTGTCCATGCACAGGCAATGAAGTTTGGAATTAGTGATAATTTCTAATAAAAATATAGTCTTTTAAGGAGAAGTACAGTAATATTTCTGAATTATTTCAGAATTACGGTCTTTAATGAGCCACTAGAGACTAGATTGAGTAGGAATAAAAGGGCATTTCATGTATTATCATATAGATGTTTGAAAAAAGAGTTCAGGGACAGCTAAAAGCAGGAAAATGTTAAATATACGTAAGCTGTTTACTAATCCTGATTTTTTTAAAAAATCTGTAACTTCAGAGCATTCCAGAAAAACAGCTTAGGGAATCCAACTGTGCAAAATCAGTATGGTCCATTATAGAGATAAACTTAGTACATCTGTTTGGCTAGAACATTAGAGTTTGTGAATTAGGCAGTTTAATGCATGAATGAGACACCAATTTTATGCAAGTTTTGTTGCCATTTCATATCCTCCTTTATCTTCATGCCTATGTACATCTCTCTGCAATCAACATACTTAAAAAAAAAAACTGGGGCTTGATTTTTGAAGATCTCTGATATTTAGTTTATGGTCAGTGACTCTTAATATCATCTGGGCCATGAAGGGCCTCCATGACTTGTTCACACATGTGGTTGTATGTAATTTGTTTACTGTTTACTTGCAAAGGGAAATTTCAGAGTTTACCTCAGATGGTCTGGTTCTATGAAGTATAAATATTTATAGTCACGTAAAATGTTTCAGGCTATCACATATGTTTACCAGCAAGCATTTACTATATACCAGCTATGCGCCAGGAACACAAAGAACAAAAGAAAAACAAGGAATAACTGTATTAACCGGCTTAATAAATATTCCTTGGATGTACTATATGCCATACCCAACCTAGATATTTTGAATATGATCATAAGAAAGACACAGTCCTTGCAGGAATGTTCAACATCATGTAAGTGGGCCATAGCCAAATTGGGACCAAATAAACCACTTTTGATGAGAGCAGCAGACAGAATTATTGAAAGGAGTACAGAGGGAAAATTCCTTTGGTAATTTTCTTAAGGATCAAATAGTTCCACAGTTGCTAGTGATGAATAAAGAGGACCTTTAGGAATGGTAGAAGATAACCTGGTGGCTGCTGCACAAGAGTTTACATCAAAGGCAACCCACTGACTCTGAGATCCCAGGACAATTTTTGGAAGAAAATAAAGAGTTCTTCCTGCTGCTAGAAGGATTGCAGTGTTACAGAGAATCACAACTTTCTCATTTCCACAAAAAGAAGAGTCAGACATTCTTCTCTATCAAATTAGGCAACAGAAAAGATTGTTGATGAGAAAGCATCTGTTTAAAACTTTGAGAATAACTCAAAAAGACATCCATTTTAATAGTGTAGATATCAAATATACGAAATTTGCCAATGTCCTAGTCACAAAACCCCAAAGGATTCAAGCCTTGAAATGCAGTAGCTAAAGCCATTCCTTTGTAATGTTATCTGATATTTCACATTCAATTTGAATATAACAAAAATTGTATTGGCTAGCTCTGCTGTTTACTGACCCTAATGAACACAGAGAAAATGAGAGTAATTCCCAGTGACAGGTTAACTGGACTATAGAGACAAGTTTTTTTCTATATTCTGTTCTTACAGATATTAACTCAAAAAGGCTCTCTGTAATTTTTATTTAGGTGAGAACAACATCTCTGTTGTTGCTAATTATTATAGGCAGTCCTTAACGAAGGGAGAGCCAAGTACTCTGAATGCTGTCACATCTACTTGAGAATTTCCTCATGCTGATTTAAAACATAACAAGCTGCTCATTTTCTTTCTTTTTATCACCAGAATTCTTCAACACCAAAGAAAAAGATGAACTCTCATACTTTCAAAGACTGTTTAAACTCCTTCATTATAGGTGTGGAGTGTGACTAATCTGTGTGACCAGAAAACAATGCCATGACGCTAAGATGTGAATCCACTAGTTTTTCCCAGTGAACTGTAATGAGCTCCGAAGCAATTATTCCATAAACTATATACATGAGATAGCCCCTGGGTTTCATTTATTTTAATACCAACTCTTTATGGTTTGAGCCAGGAAATCCTTTCCATGCTAAACTAGGTTTTCGAAGAGGTAAAAGTAATTAAGGAACATGAGGCACAAATCAGATTTCTGCTCATAAAATGCTTATAGAACAAGAACTGGTGTGAACAACATGTTCTTGACTCTTCTGAACTACTTATGAGTACATACCATAATTAAAAGCATTATTTTAGTATTTAATAAAACAGAAGAGTTGCTTTCAAGAAACATTTTAAAAACTTGAAGGGTGGTCTTAAGATTTTCTGAGTTGGTTTCTCTTCTTTCCCAAAATGCTATAAGAAAATACATTTTTTTGTCATGAAGAACCTAGGGGTAAGACAGGAATAAAGACAGACCTACTAGAGAATGGACTTGAGGATGTGGGGAGGGGGAAGGGTAAGCTGTGACAAAGCGAGAGAATGGCATGGACATATATACACTACCAAACGTAAAATAGATAGGTAGTGGGAAGCAGCCGCATAGCACAGGGAGATCAGCTCGGTGCTTTGTGACCACCTAGAGGGGTGGGATAGGGAGGGTGGGAGGGAGACGCAAGTGGGAGGAGATATGGGAACATATGTATATGTATAACTGATTCACTTTGTTATAAAGCAGAAACTAACACACCATTGTAAAGCAATTATACTCTAATAAAGATGTAAAAAAATACATTTTTTAATCTAAGTTTAAATGATAAAAAAACAGGTGTCATAAATCCTTTAAAATAGAATTGACATCTTCATAGTACTTGGTGTTTTTACAGTACCGTATTACAGTACCCCTCAGCTTAAGTAACAAGGTTAGGGACAGAAATGTACAGTGTGGGGAATGTAGGCAATAATAATGTAATATTTTTGTATGGTGATAGATGGTAACTAGACTTATCATGGTGATCATTTTGAAATGTATAGAAATATCAAATCACTATGTACCAGCAACTAACATAGTGTTATAGGTCAATTATAGTTCAAAACCAAACAAGCAAACTCATAGAAAGAGATCAGACTGTGGTTACCAGAGATGGGGCAGTGGGTGAAGGGAGGAGGAATTGGATGAAAGTAGCCAAAAAGTACAAGCTTCTAGTTATAGTATAAATAAGTACTAGGATTGTTATGTACAACATGATAAATATGATTAATGCTGCTGAATGTTGTATGTGGAAGTTAAGAGAGTAAGTTCTAAGAGTTCTCATCACAAGGACAATTTTTTTAAAATTTTTATCTATACAAAATGATAGATAATCCCTAAACTTGTTGTGGCAATCTTGTCATGATGTATATAAGTTGAATCATTACGCTCTACGACTTAAACTTACACAGTACTGAATGTCAATTATATCTCAGTAAAACTGAAAAGGAAATATACAAACAAACACAGGTGAGCTAGGGAAAAACAAAAGAATAGGGCCAGACATCTGCAAAGATAAATTTATTCTAAAGGTGATTTAGGATTGATCAAAGTTAAAGTATTGGGATCAAAGGATAGTACGGACAATCAGCTTGGAATGTAAATTTGGGAATTCAATTTTTGTTTGACCTCATTCCGTTTTCCCCTTCACCTGTAGTTAGAATATGTAGTTAGAACTCTAATAATGATGGTCATATTTCTAAAAATATGGAAAACTTACCAAAGCTTTTAAAAACAAAATTATGTTTTGAAAAATGAGACTTTTACCACTTAACCTATCTCTAAAATGCATACTTATAAGCTAACTGTAACACACATAATGCTAAATTTAGGATTCCTGTTTCAGTCTACAAAACAGGGCAATAAGGTCCTGTGATACTTTTGTTAAATACCCTTAAATGTGGCATGGCCTTAACTTGAACTTTTCACAATTGTAAGGCAGAAATTCCAATGCATAACATAAAGTAAAAATTAGCATCGTATATTTCATCATGTGTATCAGTGTTTCTTATTTGTAAACTACTTTCTTGATGACAGTTGTTCTTTTTTGGCATCAAGATGTAACAAAAGACCAATGCATAATCCATACTTCCATACTGTGGACATGTAAAATTGCTCTCTGATTTGTGGGTGACCAAACTTTATAGAGTCTCTTTATATTTACAGCTCTGTCTCTCAGACTAAGTTAACATTCCATTTGGGACAGATGTGCAGTTTGTCTGCTTCAGTTGTTTCTAACCGTTAATAATATACATTGTTTAAACTCTGCTTTAACATTTCCTAAAAGTATTTCCTCTGCCTTTACCATTTAAAATTATTCATTATCTAGAAAGCATCTCCTTGGATATTAAATAAGAGTTATTTATCTAGTCACAAGAGTGAATAGGACAGCGTGGTATCTGTCTTCATGGAGCTTTCAATGTAATGAGGGAAACAAACTAGTAAACACACAGCTCCATCATAAGATCATAATAATCACACTGAGGAAAGCCCAAGTCACAACGGGTGCAGAGTTAACAAATAGGCCACTATCTGGTGCATTACAATTAGGTCAAATTCATACTGAGTCATGACCTATTAAAGAGAGGGACACAGACTAGGAACCAATTTTTCTTTGCCTAGTGACAATGGAAAAAATGAACTGGCCCATTAATTCACTTGATCTTTGTTTCCTGATCTATAAAAGAGTCAGATTATTTAATTTTTTTCTTTCAGTTATAAGATTGTATGATTATATAATACAAATATCTAATTAAACAACTCTTTTCATATCTTTGTGTTTGATTAAGAGACAGTTCAGTTTTAAACTGAACTATCTATACATTTACTAGCTGTGTGATGCTGGACAAGCTTCTTAGCCTCTAGGTGCTCTAGTTCCCCAAATAATAATTACCTACTATATCAGGTGTTTGAAAAATTAAGAGTTCATGGATATAAAACACTTAAAACTGTGTGCAAGACATAAAAAAGGCACTCAACATTGTAATTATTATTTTCTCACTATTTTTGCCATTCATAGCAAGAGATGAAATCAGCCACATTGTTTAATGCTTTATATACTCATTATTACCTCACAGAAAATAAGCAGTATTTCAAGAAGCATATTGTAATTAGGCATAAGGAAGTGTATTAGGAAAGCCAGTCCAGCTAATGAAAATGCTTACAGTAAAAACCATACACTAACAAATTCATAATAACTTTATGTCATTCAACTAGACATGAAAAGCTACAAGAACATTTTTCCCTATGTAAGCACATCATTACCACATGTACTTGTAATAAACTGTAGCATAATATGGCCAAAGATGCAACAAAGTAATGAACCAAATTGAATGGAATTATAAGTTTTGATTCAGGATGCTTCCAATTTATATATGTAGCTCTTTGGGGCTCGAAAAGACTAAATAATCTTTTGGGGACTAATTTATAAAACCTGTGAATATATGTATTTTGTTTTTGGAATATATATTGAGATCTGTGGCTAAAATAGCACATAATTAAGCATAAACATCACACAGAAGGCTAATTTTCCTAAACTAAGCAATCTTCAAAAACTGCCATTGGTGGCAGTCTAGAACCATATGGACCCTTTCCAGATAAAAATGATTATGATGATGAGAATTATATTTCAGTTTTTATTTTAGTATACTCACAATGCCACTATTAGAAACCAGAATATTTTATGAGTTTAAAATGCCAATAACGACTGTTCAATACATTAATAAAACTAAAAGCAATCTTTTCTATTATATAGATATAATCTATGTTAAATATTATGCCAAAATTTTTATTTCCCTGATAGAACGCTTTTAAACTTAAGAACATCACTGAACTATGGTTTCTATTGTTAACATACATGTAATACTTACATTGTAAATACTTTTGAAATGCAATATAATGCATGGGAAAGTCATAAATAATATAGTTAACTGTATTTTCTT
Source organism: Aethalodelphis obliquidens (assembly GCF_003676395.1). Lineage (NCBI taxonomy): Eukaryota > Metazoa > Chordata > Mammalia > Artiodactyla > Delphinidae > Aethalodelphis > Aethalodelphis obliquidens. The sequence goes on from NW_020837961.1 coordinate 11,795,577, forward strand.
ATTATTTTCTATTATTGCAGCATTGTAATGTATAATACCAGATATAAGGTTAATTTTAAGATGAAAACAATTTCCCAGTAACCAGTGAAACTTGTGACTTTGAGAAAATCAAAGCACATGATAGTATTCTGAGTTACATTTGAAGCAAAGAATATGCCATACCAGTATTCAAAAGGTTGATTCTAAATTAAAACCTTCTGTGATATTATTTAATCAATATTAACAATCTAAAAATAAATTGGATTATATTATTTAAATTATTGAAAAGGAATAAAAGACCTTTGGATGTTTTTCCAAAAACTGTTTTAATACAGTTTTTGGTTAGAAAAATAACCAAGTTCTTAAATCAGTAATAATTTGTTGCCTGAAACAGAATTTTTAAGAAGTCTGTAGTTTAAATAGATGTGATCTTAATTTTTTCGGCCTTTAAAATTTCGGAATAGTATGACTTTTCCACATAATTAAGTTATCTGCAAATTCATGAAAGATTGTTGATGGGATTCTGTTTTAACTTAGAGCCTCTATGATATCATGATAATCTCTTCTTTTTTTCTAAATATAAAAGTAATTTTGCTGTATCAGCAGGGACTGTCCGTAATCACCACATTTCTGTACTGTTGTTGTACTATCCAAAGAGTTAAAGCCACTTAGTTTTCAGTCCTCTGCCTTACATCACCACCCAAGGAGTGCTGTAATCTTCTAGAAATGCATTGCCTGGAGTGTGGCACTGCTTAATAAATCACTCCATCTTATTTATCTGTCTCTTGACATATATCTAGCAGCAGGAACCATTATCCTGTGACAATGTTAAGTTCTATTGACATTTTCTCTTAATTAACTGCACTACTGGCTACAACTTTTACATTGGGAAACTTCCTTTATTCAATGCTGTCTTGAACAAAGGCAGTGTTAAGTTTGTCGTGCATTCATTGTCATAAAAAGTATTGCAATAAGTGAAACATCTTTGTTACTTTTCCAGAAGACCAGTTTATTCTGCTGAGAAAACAAACAGAAGTTTTATTTAGAATCATATTACATCATTTTTATTAGAAAATGCATTTTTTCATTAGACATCATTAAATATATGAGAGCCAGATTACATATGTCTGAATTCCTCTGTGATATATACCCGTTCAGTCAACCGAGTAACTTTTACAAACACTTTTATAAATTGAGAAAAACATTACCTTTCAGACTAAACATGTTTCATGTACCCTAAAACTAAGTATTTATGATCCAAATTTGAGATCATTCGTTTATTCAACATTTATTGAATGTCTACAATGTGACAGGCACCGTTCAAACTCCTGGGACTACCTTCTGATAAAAAGATTCAAGCCTTCATGGAACTTATATTCTAGTGAAGGGAGCCAGGTAACAAACAATAGGTATGATAAATAAATAAATAAATTACATAGTATATCAGAACTCAAATACTATAGGAAAAGTAACTTACAGTGAGAGGAAATTGAAGTATATGTGGAAGGGCTGCAGTTTTCAATGGGCTTGTTGAAGTAAGCCTCTGAGAATTTGATATTGAAGCAAAGAGGATGACAGGAGGATAAGAAGGATTATGCTACATCAGTATCTGGGGGAAGGGTGGTCAGGTATAGGGAACCACAGATGCAAAGGGCCTGCTCCAAGGGGCCAGAAGAATAGCTTAGAAGGAGGTGAGGTCAGAGAGGGCCATTGATTCAGATGACATCAGGCTTTGTGTACTTGGGCTTCTACTTTGAGAGTATTGGAGAGTCACTGGAGCACGGGAGTGGTTGTCTTAGAGGGTGTTAATTGGAAAACTATTCTGTATCTGTTCTATGTTCAAATCCATATTTGGGGATGTAGTGATTGTTTCAAAAAAATTGTAGATTTGTACCTAAATCAGCTCATGATTATATTTTGTAGGTGTAAGATGTATATCTATTTAGGTAAATATATGTTGGTTACAAAATATATCCAATCCTTTGTACCTTTAAGAAACATTAACTCCAAGACCTAGACACACTGCTTTCCACTCTGCAAATCAAGCAAGTATGGTTATTCATTACAGACAACATATTAACAGTTAATCAAAAAGTACAAGAGGTACATTTCCAGCTTTATTTGTGGTGATAGCTCCTGAAGAAGACGATTCTTCTAAGCAATCTTCCCCAGTGCAATTCTTTCCTATAGCAAACCAAACTACTAATAATATAATGTCTTTCTTTCAGAGTAGGATTAAATAATCCCCTGTTCCTAAATCACCAGAAATAAGGTTCTCTATAGAATATGCTTCGTGTAAAGGAATTGAAGATCTTTCTTATTACTTTTCTTCATTTGCAATTTATATATATACTTCCCTTTATCCAAAATGATGTTGAAATCTACTAACATTTATAATAGCACCAGATTCTTTGACTTCTCTCACAGAAAAAAAAAAAAAATCAGTAACATTCTACTCCTAGTTTTCCTTGTCAAGGCCAGTTCTTGATTTAAAAGTTTCTTGATTTTTAAATCCACAGCAATTTGGTCACAAAAGGCCATCTTGAGCATAAGATTAAATAGACACTAGTTTCAGTCACAGTAGGAATCTGTACACTCAGCATTATCCTCCAGAAAACCTTCTTTTGAAAATGATGTACAGTTCATCCATTGGGGCTATACTTAATCCTTAAGCTATAGGAAAAACAAGGTCAAATCTTCTGTTGACACCAAGAAATAGTGCAGCTGGTCCTTCTATTTTTGTTGTACATAGTTGTATAGATTAGGGACAATTCTGAAAAACTAAATATTTTAAAGTGAGTCTTTAATATTAAATCCTCAAAATATAGGCAGTGGTTTAGGTTAAAGAGTAAAAATTAAAATGTTCACCCTGATATTCATTGATTTTTAATTTTTTCTTCTGAGCTAATATTGACCCAATTGACGTTCTACAAATGCTGACTTGAATTAGGTTAAGCAAGTTAGAAATTATATTTGATGACCTGAATAATTCATTAAAACAGATAAGTATTAACGCTTGCTTTAGGAGCACAAACACATTTTTAATAATAATGTCAGATAATGAAGCTGACCACATACAATGTCCAGGATGGACACTTTCAAGTTGGAATGAGTCACTTTTGTGCTACTAAATTAAATAGAATACATATCTAACTGATGAACCAAAAGAAAGTAATCTGGCCGAGAAAAAGTCATTCCTGGCACTAAAAGGCAATTTAACATGCCTTTATACCCAGGAAAACTTAGAAAATGAACAGTAATTGCAGACGTCAAACTTATAAGCTGGCTATACTTGTTTCACTCCAAGACTTGACTGCAATGCAGTTTAAACCTCAAATCTGTGACTGAGACTGTCATTGAATTTAGGTAGCTTATCAACTGAGAAAAGTGTAATGACATAAGCACATATCCAAGGTGTAAATAATTTCATATATCAAACAAATAACACCATGAAGTATTATAAGTTTATAAGCGAACGTATTACATACATGTTAAGTACATACATATTCTCCTTTAGGAGAATACCTCCTCCTGGTATGTCATTATAGTTTAATAAACTTCATAGCAATAATGGATAAAGTTGAAAACAAATAGTATATAATACACAGGTGGCAGAAAATAACCAAAAGTATATGATTTTCCAAAGCAATAATCTACAAGTTTTACTGTTTAATTATTTTTTTCTTTGCTTTTAAGTAGTGGCTGAATATTCCTACAAAATATGAGACATTTTAATTTTAAATTGCAGATTTTTATATTTTCGTTTCCCTTATGACATTATAAAATGCAGCTCAATTTTTAAATGATATAAAAACAAGCCAGCAAACACAATGATTATTAGATGTGCATTTTCTGTGTCTAATCTATTTTACAAGGCTTTTAGCAATGCTATAATTAAAAATATTTGAAATCAGAGAACCCAAAGGAAGTAAAGAATGAGAAAAGCAAAGTAGAATAAAGATATTATATGCCTTTTTTAAAATATAGATTTAATTTTTGAATTGCAACATCTGTCATTGAAATAAAATGAAACAAACTTTACAGGAAAAAACTTTGAATATTATTAAAACTCTTTTCCCCCTTTCTTTTGCTTCTGTGCAGATGATTTTTTTGATAATTTCTCTGAAGGGCACAGAGGCTGTGCTGCTTCTTACAGATAGGTTATGAGAGAAAAAAAATGCCACTAGCTCCAATTTTTAAACTGTCTCTTCATACATTAAGGATTTCCAAAGTGTTATATTCTATAATTCTCTAGTTTGTGTTTCCCATTTTTAATTTACTGTTGATTAAGTTACAAAAAAGCCAAAGTGCTGGTAGGAATCCTACAGCAAATCTGAGAGGTTTGAAGACTCAGATGAAGCTTACGGGGATCCTCCCAGGCTGATCTTTAAGTGCTTTGATCTAGTACTTTCGATCTTCAGTTTGACATGTTATTTCTTATCAAGATGCCTTCGCTGGAAAACCTCCCTTTAACACAGAAAATGTGGAAGTTTAAGCTTAGAACGATTTTTAGGTTTATTTTTTTTTCAAGTTTAAGAAGTACTTCTTACTTATCAATTTAAGCATTGTTCATTTCTTCTCCTAAATTAAATACTTTATTCATGCTGATGAAAGTTAGAGTTTTATCAGCAAATAATCTGGCAGAATGTAAGTGTTAATCACAATGAAAGTGTTGTGTTAGATTAGAATTTATGCTTATAAATATAAAAGTATGAAACACTACTGAATATATGGGTTCTTTATTTAAAGCAACAATAACAACTTCTCATCCAAATAGCTAAGTGATCTGTGCTATTTAGAGACAGCATGAAGGATGGCTTCGAGATTATGAGACTGTTGAAGTAGACTAGCTGAATTCGTGCAGGCCTGAAAAACATTAACCACTACAACAGCAAAAATGGAAGTAAGAATGGAAAAGAGTGAGTGATTAGAAGTATACACGGTAGGACTTAGCACCTGAGTGGGTGTTAGTATACAGAAAATATATTAATGTATAACAGTGGTTTCCTACTGTATATAATGTGTTCATAATTAACTTAACAGTACATCCTGAACATCTATTTATTCATTTAGACGTTCTTCTGCAGCATTATTTACTATATAAGTCTTTATAAGTCTATATAAGAATCCGTAATATAAGTGGGTGTACATATATATAATTTGCTTGCCAAATTCCCTATTATTATATATTTATAAAATTGTGAAAAATCATTCTAGTCATTCAATCTTTGTGCACATCCATGATTATTTTCTTAAGAAATTATTTTAGTTATGCAGCTTCTGAGTTAAATGGTATGTATATGTACAGTTCAAAGACTTTTGATACTTTCAGCCAAACATCGTACCGTATTACATATTTACACGTTTTTAACAATTAAAATTACATAAATTTCATAGAATTTTAAAGGATTTATTTAGAAAATAATAATAACTTAATAACATAATTATAGCTTTACATTCTGTGTTTCACTAGATAGTTTGAGGACCCTTTAACATACTCAGACAGAGGAAATTGCTTGGACGTAATGCATGACAACACTGCAACACTTAAGAAGTACTGACTACATCATTTGGCCAAAATGCTGACTAAGTTATTTGAACAAAAGTGTGCTGAAAACCAGATTGAAAGTTAGCCATTTAAGTGCATATTACTGGTGTTTATAAAGGTATAAAATTATACGATGTAATACAGTGAGGCCATTAGAATACTTTAAAAATACAGCAGCAAAACTTTTGTATACCTAACTATAAAGGAAGGCTGTGTTCAAAATGATAATTGCGGGGGAAAATTCAACAGCTCTGTAAAGAGACCAGAGAGCAAAAGAAGAAAGCAGCTGATCAAAATTTACCTAAAATAGCTCATCTAATCATTACAATTTTAAAAATTTCATTTGTAAGGAAAAAACATCAAATAATCTTCAAGTTATTACTTCCAGAGCCACCAAAGATTATTAGGCAGAAGAGAACTCTAAAAGGTGTTGTGAAGAGTTGTATTAAACCACAGAAATGACTGTCAGTGATGAATTTGATTTGTTTGGATTTCATTATTTGCCTACAGTTCTCCAGTATTTTCTAAAGGGTCTGTCTGCTGAAAAGTTCATTCCATATTAGAATTAGAATGTTTGTATCATGAGCAACATGATAAAAGAAACTTTTTAAAAAGTTGCATAAAATTGCACAAGAACTTAGTCATATGACTATAATTAATATTAATAACAATTCCTCAGATAATATCGTCACATAAAAATCTCCCAGCATGTCTGTTTTCAAATAGCAGCCTGAATTCTTAAGCAATTTCAGGGGTCTCTTGTGTATGGCCATATGTGCATAGAAGAAATTTCTAAGTCTGTGAAACTTGGAAGAAGCAAAAGATATTTTTTTTCTATTTTCAATAAACCTATGTGGAGAATAGGTGAATGAATGTCTCCAGGAAAAAGGGAAACAAAAGAGTAACTCATCATTTTGTTTGTATGTAAAACTTACAAAGTTTTATTCACCTGCATATAACCTACTGTGTCTAAGGTTAGTTACAAAGTTATTTGTCAAAGCAATTTTAAAAGAAAAATAATAGATATTTATAATTTTAATAATTGTGCTCATAATTTTTTACTGATACAATAAAATTTTTTACTGATACAATTTTTTATACATCACCATTAAAATAGAGAAATGACAAAAGCACTTGCTGAGTTATCCAAACGATGGAGTTAATTATATAGGATCACAGCCCACCTTCCAGAGAAGTTTGAGGAAAGAGATCTTCACCTTCCTATTTTCTCTATTATTTGTTCATCATTAGAATCTCTTGTCTTTGCAATATCACCTCCCTGATATGTTACATATTCCAAAGTCTTCTATTAATTATACTGGTTATGTTTTAAGTTGATTGCTTCCTACCATCATCTAAAAAAGTATCTTGGTCTTAGTAAATTATTTCCAAGACAAAATAAGGAGGATTTTTTCCTAATTCTTATAGATCTAGATAGACCTAGATAGATCTTATAGATCTAGATAGATATCTAAACTCTTATTCATTTCATTTTTGTTTGCTTGAATCTGTCCTAATTTTTTTTTTTTTTTTGCGTTACGTGGGCCTCTCACTGTTGTGGCCTCTCCCATTGCGGAGCACAGGCTCCAGACGCGCAGGCTCAGCGGCCATGGCTCACGGGCCCAGCCACTCCGCGGCATGTGGGATCTTCCCGGACCGGGGCACGAACCCGTGTCCCCTGCATCGGCAGGCGGACTCTTAACCACTGCGCCACCAGGGAAGCCCCTGTCCTAATTTTTTAGCCTTGTCAACCCACAATAAACCTGTTCATTCTTATCACTGAGGAGAACAAAGGGAGAAAATGAAGTGGCAGTAATAAATCAGAACCCTTGATGGAAGAAATGTACTTGGAGGAAGAGACACCATGATTCTTGGGATCTAGCTTCCTAGAGTCTCTGACATGGGTCACTCCCTGCCTGGTCTTTTCCCTTGGCTGTGAGAGCCTGTGAGCATGAATCATCTGTTCCTACTCTATGATCTTGACCTTGACTAAGGAAACCCAGTCAGCTTTCCTAATCATTTCATAAAACTGTGGTGAAGATTACATAAGAAAATACTTATAAACTCTTAACACAGTGCCTAGTGCATTAGTAATACTCAACAAATAGAGGCTTTTATTACTTTTTTCCTGACCTTTGTTTTATAATCTCTTACTTCCTGATTTTGGCTTGAGCTTAATAAGATTTTTGTTTATTTTGTTTTGTTTTGCAACTTCACCCTGACCCCTTTCCTTCTTGATCCCCCTTCCTATTTTGTTACATCCATGGTTTTGATTTACCGCTTGAGCCCAGCAATTTGAACATGTTTTCTGATTTTTCCATTGCTCATCAATTCAACCCAAGTCCCTGACTCAGTGACTACAGGGACTCTAGATTAAAAATGCCTTTAGAACTTCCTAGAAAATCTAGAAACCACACCCGAATAGCTCATTAGGAGGAGTAAGAGGAGGAGATAGTCTTTTAAGTAATATAGTTAAACTTCATGTGGAATTCTGAAATGCATTCAGCTTATGTATTTGCATTCACAAACACAGAAATCCATTAACTTGCTTCATACACATTTGCTTATTCAATCAGCAGTGTTGTGGAAATTACTACGATATGAATTATTTTGTGTTCTTCAATTACAGATCTGTATTACTTACTGAAATCTATCTGAATTTATAGAGCCCATATACTGAATAAATGTCTTTATTTTATCTCAATACATTTTCTGTAACACCAGCACACCAAAATCTCATTCCTTTAGCCATTTCCCAACCTATTATTCAAAATAATACACTGAAAAGAAAGTGGAGAAAAATTTATTTTTCTTTTCTGCTCCTTAAGATATCCTCCTAATAATTTAAGACTAAGAACTCTGGAAAACAGGCTAAATAAGTTCGAAGTTGAGAAGACCACTATTGTTTTTGAAAGACTGAATTCATAATGTTAAATAAATTCCTTCTCTATCAAATTGTAAGTCTTACTATATAGTCAATAAATGAGTTATAATTTAAAACTAATCTTCAATGGTTGTTAACAGGTTACTAGGTCCAAAATGAATGGCATTTTGGAGCTTTAAAATGTGTTTTAGACTTAGACCTGGCTCTCCTACCATTATTAAAATTGATTTAATACGCATTAGCCTTTTCTGACCCTGTGGAAATAATGGTGCACATATGCATAAGGCCCTAGTTTAGGAACTAATCTTAGAAATTCCAGAGGTAATTAAAAACTTCATGAGATCTGTTTTACTTTTCATTTCTGTTGACAACTGCTGCTTACCTTTTGAACTTAAATGCTTGTAAGACTGGTGAAATGGGTGCAGTTTTCCTCAGAACCACTGATTGATTGAATCCCTGAAAAATGGGATTGATAATGGCCCTAGAATTTATATAGTGGTTTTATACAGTGGCTAAGGCCTTGCTATAATTATTTTAAAACATTAAAAGCTAATACATCACTATAGAGTGGCAGGCCTGACTCAACGGCCATCTTGTTTCATGCTCTTTGACAAACGACTAGTCATCCAGACAACAGTTCCTCTTTAAGCACCTTTCCCAGCATTCATTTCATTACCAAGTCTGTGGTGAAATCAGTAGATAACAAGAAAAATAATACAAAAAGAAAAGTAATCATTTTTGAGACCTCCAGAAAATGGTGTTTGGTGTATATACTTTAAAATGATATATATTTAAAGAATCATGATATAATCCTTATTCAAATCATGCACTATGTTCCTGTTTTTTGGTTTTTACCTTTTTGCTGAGCAGATAGGCAATACAATGATATACATTGATGTATTAAAAATAGTAACAAAGCCCCTGAAGTATCAATCAAATAATTTAGTAAACAAAAAATAAACCAAAAGTACATGAAGCCAAATGTGGTAGACATGACAAAGGGGTGACATACAAATTGACTTTAAAATTTTTAGTTCATCCCTGAACGAAACTACCTAAAAGTTTTCTGAAGATTTTGAGGGTTTTGTTTGGATATCTTTCACCTTTTTTATACTGAATTACTAAAATCTCAAATATTTTAACTTTGTGATATCAGATTTAAAAAATCCTGTGTACTGTACACTTAAATCTTTTACCAAAATCTTGGACTTATACTGTTGAGTCTTACAAGCAAAACATACTAGCATATCTAAAGACAAATCAGGAGAGAAAAAATGAGACCGTTTGTTTTCTCCTCTTATTTTTTTTAACAAGACCTCTAAAATAGCACAATGGAATAGATATAATAAGAGCATGAATACGGAGGCTGAAGATATTTCTAAGAGCACCTCCTAAACAAAATATGTGTGCTTTTTGTAAAATAACTATAGAAAGCATACAAGTGTTGGGAAATATTCTGGGAGTCAATGAAGGTTTAGATACATGTCTCCATAGTTGTTGAAATTTAGTTGTGACATCATTGTTTTGAAGATGTAAAGTCTTATTTTTATTATTAAAATTTCCAAGGTCCTTTTGATAGATATTGAGAAAGGAAACAGAAAAAGAGGTAAGCAAACACATTTTTTTGTCACACATAGATATAAAAATGGCAGGAAATTCAAGGAAGATATGTGTCTGCTGATCCACTGTGGTTTGTGCTAAAGCTGCTTTCATAAACCATTAGTTAGTACCATAAAATGTAGATCTGTGAGTTAGTGGAAATCTCAGCAAACAGCCATATGTACTACCACACCTTCCAACTAAACTGGTCTATTTCAAACATTTCGAAGCTCCTTTATTAAAAAAATCTCATAAAAAGTAGAAAAAAGAACTAATTTCAATGTCATTTCAAAATCGCTGAAAGATTTAGTGCAATTCATGCATCCTATGATCATTTTTCCAATATAATTGAATACAAAACAATTAGTGCAGAAGGGAAAAATAAAGCCTTGGTTAAATGAGAAAGGATTTGCAACAAGTGTTTCTGCATACCATCACTGCCATTATCCTTGGAGATATGAAAGTAAACCAGTTTGTGGTGGAGAATCACGGTAAACACCATATATATTGCTGATCCATGTTCTTAATGTTGTACTTAAGGGAGCTTATATTTCAATGGAACACTAACCTCAAGATCCTTGACTATTACTTGAGGTACAACTTGTGTAAAACCATATGTAGTCTGTCTTACAAACTGAGAACCTGAAATCCCCTTTTAATTGAAATATTAACATCTCAAATGTTTTAATTTTGTAATATCAGATAGGAAAATTGACGTCCATTTGGCTGTTTTTTAATCCCTAGCTCATTAGAAACAGTGAGAATTTTATATGGGCTGGAATAGTGAAAACATTTTGAAATTAAAAAGCTGCCAATATTACTTTTTAAGTGTAGTGTAATTCAACTTAGTTCTACTGTAAGTCATAGCAATCCATATTTCGAACTTAAGTTAAAGTCAGCATATATAAGGTTTATGTTGTATAACCAGCAACCATTTAATTTGATTGTAATTCATTTTTAATTTAACACATTTCTAATGTATTCATCAGAAATATTCTGTGGTACTGAGTTCAGTAAAATAAACTTAACTACTTGTGTTAAACCTGAAGTTTCAAGAATTATAAAGAGTATCTCCTTCTGTAGAAATTTCTAATGTTGAAATCACATTCTTTTTTTTTATTTGATGACAAGAACATTCTTATTTCAGGTAAGTATGTATAGATGGCATTTGTATGTATAAAAGCAATTTATTAATTAAGAAAAGATGAAATATGTTAAAATTGATTATTAAGCTGATGTAGGACTCTTCAAAACAGAAGTGTATAAATAATGTTAAAGAGTTGGAAAGAAGCTGGTACTATTTATAAGCAGCTTTACATGTTTTATAATTACCGTGGAAATGTAAATAATAAATTAGAGAAGTCTTCCTATGTATAGGAAATTGACACTTCAATTACATGAGCTAATGCCTTCTAGCCTACTTTTGTTTATCTGAAAATAGATTTATTAGCCAGATTTATAGCCAGAACAATATTTTGTCATTCAACTGAAATGTCAACACTTCAGGAAGACATATGTTAGCAGTAGAGGAGTAACATTACCTATCCCTATTCAATAAATAATGTTATAAAATGTATCTGAAAATTGTTAACACTTGTATGACATAACAAAATTCATTTTTCACCAAGTAACTTCTCTTCATGGATTCCATCAAAAAGAAGATGTGTATTGCAATGTGATATATGATGATGAAAATGTCTGCATTTCCAAAATAGGATACCAAAGTCAGCTATAGTGTATCTGACTGTGAAAAATATTATTCAGCCAGTGAAAATGTAATAAATAGAATACAAAAGTGTAAGTGTGGCATGACAATTAGATTAAGAACTACTTAAGAAAAATGTCAAAAAAAACATATAAAAAATGCTAACCTGGCCTCCTCTTCAGTATTGGGTTTTTGGATCTGTAAACTATATAAGTTCTAGGAACTGTGGCTCCAGATTCCCACTCATCTGTTGAGTCTAGGTTTTCTGCCCTCAGATCTAGAATTGTTTTGTGCATACATATCAAGAAGCACCTTAGTAGGCTGCCTGTCTGTTCCATACTTAGGAACCCTGTGATGAGCTATCGCTATAGGTCTCTGAAGGTCAATACACATTAATTACCATTCACAACACACCATGCATACTATGATAATTTCACCTTGTCTCTGATGGCTGAACATGTACATTTAGCCTTTATCAACCTGCACCCATTTTAATATCAAGAAATCCAGTTTCATGGCAGTATTCCAATGTCATCTCAGGCCAACAGAGAACAAGCACATAGAACTCTTCAGAGATGCTTGTGTTCTACCCCCTCCTGTGCATTTCTTAATGTCTTTGTGTAGGGAGCGTTCGTCTAAATAATAGTCAGGGAGGTGAACAGGTTGTTCAGAACGGTTTCATTCCAGCATTTCCCCCTCCCTGAATCTCTACAGTATACCAGAGATGTTGTGTATAGGTTACCTTCAAAATCCATTCATTACTGGTCCATCCTTCAATGAGCCAATCAAACGATTACCACCACTCCCCAAGTATCAAATCAACACATTAAATATCAAATTCCAGATCATTACCACTCATGACAATATATTTGCCCTAATCAATACTTACATTGTATCCTATGTGGTATGAAACTTTTACAAGCAGGCTTTATATTTCTCTGACTGAGTTATGTTGAGATCTAAGTTGTAGCCTGGAGGCAGCGAGGGGTGATGTGGGTGAATCCAGGAGAGAACTCTGATTCCCCAGGTCCAGTCACTGAGAAGCATTTATGCTGGGGAAGGCTGATTCCCTCAGAAGGGGTGGTTGCTTCCAGTACTAAGGAGTTTCAGAGAGATTTGGAAGGTCGAATTTCTCATCAGTGCCCTTCCCTTACCATGACAGACCATAGAGGACAGAAGATTTAATTGGGGATTGAATTGTGTTTCCTTACGGTCAAGTGTTAATCTTGTGCTCAGTCATATCTGCCTTGAAACTATACAATTTAAGAGACTCCTTCAAAGCTGCCATCAAGCCTCTCAAATTTTCCCTGTTTCTGAGTTTGGTATTCATTGCCCTCAATGTCTCCTTTAACTTTTGTTTTATTTGAAGACTTCAGAGCAGTTAGCTAAAACCACGACCTGTAAAATCATTGTTATTGCCCCAGCCACTTGGTCTCCCAAGGCCTTGCATTCCACATGTCCTTCATCCCATGCCAACACTGGTAGTAACTGAATGATTATAATGTAACCACAAGCTGTGGCTTGCCAGTGTTCCATTTCCCACCAATAAGCACTACATAGACATGTGGGCAATTCAATCCCAGAATCCCATTTTTATGTTTCTGTTCCATGGGACCTTACATTCTACCAGACAGGACATAGATGGTGCATTCTGTCTGGGATACTGTGGAAAGATTACTAAAAGGACTCTTTACAATGATGTGGGTAGAGTTTTGAGAAAGTAACAAAAGTTGGTACAGTACCTGTTAGTTACAGAAGGAGCTATTATCACTCTTGGGCCTAAAGGGTTAAAGAAAGGGAATAGTTACTAGAACCAGAAGAGAGAGTTATATGAGAGGGCTGTCCACAAGGACTGTGGCCTTCAGTAGGGGGAAGCAGTCATTGTATTTTAGAGTCATTTGAAATAACTTTTATCTGTGCCATTATGTCACTAACTTGATATACTCTCAAGTTCATTTTTATCATTGTTTTCAGTTTGCTTTTTTAAAAATTTAATATTCTTTCTAATTATATGAAACATTTAACTGTTCTAAATTTAAAGCTAAATAACAAAGTTAGCCACAGAAATCTTTTTTTTCCAGTTTTTCCATATTTGTGAGAATGTGAGATAGTATTTTCTCATTTTTGTTTTATACAGAAATCTTAATTCATTCTTTGTCCCGTTTACTCTACTACCCCCCACTCTCCATATGTATATACTTTTGGTTTGTTTTCCTATTGCTTTATTCTGAAAATATAAGCACATCCCCCCCTCCTTTTTTACCCTAAAATACACCCTATAAACTGTTTTGTACCTTCTTTTCTCTGGAAGTTCCTTGAAATTGCTTTAATTTTCTAAATTAGATTTCATGATCATCTTCTGAGAGTGAGAATGGGAGTGTTGAATTTGTGGTATGAGAAGACAGGGAAACACTGGAATAAGTAATTGTATAAGAGAGTGGAGGAGAGAATTTCTAGGAAGATGTAATATGACTCTGAGGCTACGTTAAAGACTCATTTGAAGTCTGTGGACATGAATTGAAAATGAGTTGCACAGGTGTAAGTTATTCCACAGTTAGCGTAAAGAAAAAAAATGAATTTGACTCAGTTTGGGCTCTGCTGAGAGGATTTCAAGGGAGTTGAGGATAAATGCAGTGTTTATTTTAACAAATCACTGGATTTAAGCTAGGTAAGAGGAAAGTACATCTAATAGGAATGGGGATGGATAGTGAAAAGGTGGTAGGGTCATTAGATCTTAGATATTGGTGGGACTGTAGACTTGATGGGGGGGGAAGCTCAAAAGATGAAAGTGTGGAATGTTTGAAATTGAGATTATAGAGGGGTCAGAGTTATTGTTAATAAAGGTATGTTCAGTAATATAAAAGCAGTGCCATTTGCATTAAATAGAAAATAACCATACTAATAATATAAATGAAATATAATATTATTAAATTCTAATTAGTTTCTGTTGCCTGCCAAAGGGAGTTTGAGATTTGCCTTCCCTTTATAAAAAATAGATTCAAAATTTTAAACAGACTTATTACCAGCAAACTGAGGCTTTGTTCTTGCCATTGTAAGAAAATACTGAAAGATAACTGTAAATGGAATAACTTCCTTACCAGAACACAATATGTTTTTGTGCTATCGCCCCTACCACCTAAAGCCATCTGTTGTACCAGTGACAGACATGCCACATTGAAAGCCTGCCCTACTCAGACAGTGGACATAGTAACCTGTGGTCAACCGCGAACCTTACACGTATCTCACATTCTCCTCCCTATTACCTCCATACCCTCCACCAAAAGAAAAAATATTAAAGCATTTACAAATCTAGTAGCATCCAGGCTCTCAATTTGACTATTTATGAATGAACTTCAAGGAAGTTCATTGAAGTCATTGACTTCATTGAAGTCAGTCAAATATGACTGACATACCTTATGCATTTAGGAGATATGTACATTATCACCCATCCTTAAATGTATCAATAGAACATCGCCTTGGCAGTGGCTAATTGCCAACATTATCCTTCTTCATATTTTCTAAATTGTGACTTTGTAAGTATAAAATGTTCTAATATTTACTGACACTCCAATTGACCAGCTTACTTGAACATATTCATTCATCCCTAATATGGGAGATTTTCTCCTTGCTATAAGTGTCTTTAGCCATTTTCCTAGCAACCTAGCTTCAATAAGGATCTAATTCCTGAAACAGGAATGCTTATAAGGAAAGGGAATAATGAATTTTCTTCTATTTTTTTCTTAATCATACTTCATAAAAAAATTACACGGTCCCAGATTATATAAGAAACACTTTGTGAGTTATTAAACCTATGAGAAGCTGATTTACCAAGCAATGAAATTGGAGAATCTTAAACAATTACTTTTCTATATTTTCAGACAAACACAAAAATGCATATATACTCACACAGAATAAGACTTAGAGCAACAAGTTTTTGCCTGACGCAGGTGAAATTATCAAGTTCTATAATCTTGCCTGAGGGAAAAACATTATTTTACTTCTTTAACAACCTTTATAAATAAGATAATATATACAGTAGTAAAGTTGATATACTTTTTGAGGTGGCAAACCAGTCACATCAAAATGCAAATCTGTGTCAAGAATATTTCTCTTACTGCAGAAGGGTCATTTTGAAAAAATACAAATTCTACATCCTTCTGCAGACTGATATTGGGGGACTTCAAACTCACCAGGGATTATAAGAATCAAAATGCCCAGCTCTAGAGTCAGACCTTTGCACACCCTGAAATGTCAGGAATGGCCAGCCTAATTTCTGCTATGCTTTTAGCCATGTGGGGCTGTGTTTTTAATTTAACAGGTAATTTTTTGTCTTTTACCTGTCTTCTAGCATCCAGAATCTATGAAAATACTATTTTTTTTTCAAATTGTGGATACAGAAAAACAAAACAAAGGAAGGGAAAAATGGTCTTTATTAAACTCACCCTTCTCTCTTTGTACTTCTTTTATTTAGGTCTTGTTTTTAATTGTGAGATACGATTTAAGTACAGAAAAGTGCACAAAACTTAAAAGTGCAGCTCAATGAATTACCAACAATGGAACACCAGTGTAATTGCCACCCAGGAAAAGATAGAACATTACCCGTGACACAGCCCCCATTTCCCCACCTCAACCATTAGTCTATATCCCCAAAGGTAACCACTCATGAGATTATCAACACTACCATTCATGTTGCCTGTTTTAGAGCAGTTATCATACAGTGTGCATTCTTTTACTCAGAAATTTAGTTTATGAAGTCCATTCATGGTGTTATATATAACTGAAATCTGTTCGTTTTCATTGCTATATAATATCCCACTATATGAATACATATGTGTGTGTGTGTGTATATATATATATATATATATACCATACTTTATACACTCTATCCTCAAAGAGTGTTTAGGCTATTTCCAGTTTGAGGCTATTATGAATAATGTTGCTTTGGAGATTCCTGTTCATGTCTCAGTGTACACATTTTCCTCTTTGAGGTATGTACCTGAGTGGAACTGCTGAGTCTTAAGGTATGTGTATGGTAGTTTTCAGAGATGCTGCCAAATTGTTTGTCAAAGTGAGTGAACCAATTTATAATTTCATCAACAGGTTACTAGGATTCTAGTCGCTCTACATCCTTGCCAACACTTGATATTGTATATTTCCTTATTTCAATTATTCTGTTGGCTATGTAGTGGTATTTCATTTTTCTTTTAGTTTGTGTACCCCTAATAACTAATGAAGTTGCCACCTTTTCACATTTTTAATGGGCATTTGGTATCTTCCTTTGTGAAACCTCTTGCCCATTTTTCTAGTTATTGTCTGTTTTATTGTTATTGATTTATAGAAGTTAATATACATTGATGAAATTTCTGTTAGATATGAGTATTGCAAATATGTTCTTCTGTGGCTTGTCTTTACTTTCTTCATGGTGGGTTTTGAACTACAAAGTATTACCATAGTCAAATTTATCAATCTTTTCATTTTTTATCCTCATTTTGAAATAAATTTATTGAGATATATTTGACTGATAAAAATTGTACTAAGATTTACAACTTGATGTTTTAATATTTGTATACACTGTTAAAAGATCACCATAATCAAGCTAAATAATTTGTCTATAACCTCTTCATAATTACAGTGTGTGTGTTGAGAAGATTTAATTCAAGATCTATCCTCTTAGCAAGTATCAAGTATATGATACAGTTTTGCTAACTGTTGTCACCATGCTGTACATTAGGTCTCTAGAACTTATTCATAGTGCATAAATGAAACTTTGCACCCTTGGACCAACATCTCATTTCCCCCATACTTCCCACCCCAGCCCCTGACCACCACCATTCTATTCTCTGCTTCTACGAATTTGATTATTTTAGATTGCACATGTAAGTGAAATCATGCAGCATTTGTTTTTCTGTGGCTGGCTTATTTCACTCAACGTAATTTCCTCACGGTGCATCCATGTTGTCACATATGGCAGGATTCTCGTTTTTGTGGATGAGTAATATTCGTGTGTGTGTGTGTGTGTGTGTTCTACTGTGGCTTGTCTTTAAATACATATCACATTTTATTTATCCATGCATCTACTGATGAACATTTAAGTTGTTTCCATATCTTGGCAGTTGTGAATAATGCTTCAGTGAACATGGGAGTGCAGTTCTCTATTTGAGACGCATATTTCATTTCCTTCAGATATATACTCAGAGGAGGAATTGCTGGTTCACATGGCAGTTCAATTTTAATTTTTTGAGGAACCTCCATAGGTTTTGCATAGTGGCTGCACAAATTTACATTTGAACCAAAAGCATACAAGGGTTCCCTTTTTTCCACATCCTCACCAAAGCATATTTTCTCTCTCTCTCTCTTTTTTTTAATAACACCCATCTTAACAGGTGGAGGCAATATATCATAGTGGGTTTGATTTTCATTTCACTAATAATTAGTGATGTTGGATATACTTTCATGTGCCTCTGTGCCATCTGTATGTCTTCTTTGGAAAAAATATCTATTCAGATCCTCTGCCCATTTTTTTTTTTTATTTAACATCTTTATTGGAGTATAATTGCTTTACAGTGTTGCGTTAGTTTCTGCTGTATAAAAAAGTATATCAGCTATATGTATACATATATCCTCTTATCCCCTCCCTCTTGCATCTCCCTCCACCCTCCCTATCCCACCCCTCTAGGTGGTCACAAAGCACTGAGCTGATCTCCCTGTGCTCTGCGGCTGCTTCCCACTAGCTATCTGTTTTACATTTGGTAGTGTATATATGTCCATGCCACTCTCTCACTTCGTCCCAGCTTACCCTTCCCCTTCTCCATGTCCTTAAGTCCATTCTCTACGTCTGTGTCTTTATTCATGTCCTGGCCCTAGGTTCTTCACAACCATTTTTTTTTAGATTCCAAGTATATGTGTTAGCATATGGTATTTGTTTTTCTCTTTTTGACATCCACCTCACTACAAATAACTCAATTTCGTTTCTTTTTATGGCTAAGTAATATTCCATTGTATATATGTGTCACATCTTCTTTATCCATTCATCTGCCGGTGGACACTTAGGTTACTTCCATGTCCTGGCTATTGTAAATAGTGCTGCAGTGAACATTGTGGTACATGACTCTTTTTGAATTATGGTTTTCTCAGGGTATATGCCCACTAGTGGGAATACTGGGTCATATGGTAGTTCTATTTCAAGTTTTTCTACGTCTTTGTTTGGCGAATTTAGTCCCTTTACATTTACAGTAACTATTGATCTGTATGTTCTTATTGCCATTCTGTTGTTTTCTGGCTGGTTTCGTAGTTCCTCTCTGTTTCTTCTCTTTCTATCTTCCCTTGGGTTTTCATGGTTTCCTTTAGTGTTGTGTTAGATTCCTTTCTCATTTTCTTTTGTATATTTACTATAAGTTTTTTCCTTGTGGCTACTGTGAGGTTCACATATAACATCCTATGTAAACAGCAGTCCTTTTTAAGTTGATAACAATTAAATTTGAATACATTCCAAAGCTTTGTCATTATACTCCCCTTCCACCACATTTTATAATTTGATGACACTTTACATCTTTTTATTTTATATATCCCTTACCTAATTATTGTAATTGTAGTTAATTTCACTACTTTTGTTTTTTGACGTTCATGCTTGCTTTACAAGTGATTGATCCACTACCTTTATTATATATTTATATTTTCCAGTGAGATCTTTTGTATGTTTTTTAAAATTATTAATTAATGCCATTTCTTTTTACCTTGAAGAGGCCCCTTTAACATTTCTTATAGGACCAGTTTAGTGGTAATTAACTCATTTAGCTTTTACTTACTTGGGAAACTCTTTAATCTCTCCTTCTATTCTAAATGATAATTTGCTGGGTAGAGAATTCTTGGTTGTATTTTTTTTTCCTTTCAGCACTTTTAATATGTCATGCCATTCCTTTCTGGCCTGAAGTTTCTACTGAAAAAAAATCTGTTGATAGCCTTATGGGGTTTCCAATGTATGTAATGTTTTTTTCCTTGATGCTTTTAGAATTCTCTCTTTGTCTTTAACTTTTACCATTTTAATTATAATGTGTCTTGGTGTGTGTCTTTTCTGGGTTCATCTCTGGTATTCCTGGACCTGGATACCTGTTTCCTTCCCCAGATGAGGGAAATTCAGCCACTATTTCTTCAGATAATTTTCCTGGAACTTTCTCTCTCTCTTCTCCTTCTGAAATCTCTACAATGCAGATGTTATTATGCTCAGTGTTGTCCCAAAGGTCCCTTAAGGTATCTTCACTTTTTTTAAATTGTTGTGTTTTTTTTTTTTTCATTTCGCTGCTCTGTCTGGGGGATTTCCATTGCTTTGTCTTCCAGCTCACTGATTCATTCTTCTACCTCATCCAGTCTTCTATAAACACCACTAGTATATTTTTCATTTCAGTTACAATTTTTGTTTGGTACTGTCTTACATTTTCTCTTTGTTGAAGTTCTCACTGTGTTCATCTGTACTTCTCCCAGGTTCGGTGAGCATCTTTATTACCATTACTTTGAACTCTTTATCAGGTATATTGCTTATCTCCATTTCATTTAGTTCTTATTCTGTCTCCTCATTTTGATTAATTCTCTGTGTTTCTCTTTATTAGTTAAATCAGGTACCTCTCCCAGTCTTGAAGGAATGGCCTTATGTAGGAGATGTTCTATGGGACTCAGAGGCACAATCCTGCCTGGCCACTGGAGCTCGGTGCTCAAGGGGTGTCCCTGTTTGGGCTGCATGCACCTTCATGTTGTGGTAGGGCCACAGCTACTGCTATAGTACACTGGTAGGCAGGGCTGGTCCATGACGTGGCTACAGAGCCCTGGGGGGAGGAACTGGCCCTGGCTCAGCTCAGGTTTTTTGCTTTTTGCTAATGCATTCTGTGCTCTGTTCAGAAAAAGTCTTTCAGTACCCAATCTTGTGGATATGTTGGATATATTCTCTTATATTCTTTTCTAGAAGCTTTATTGTTTATATTTTATATTTACATATGTAAGGCACTTGGTATTGATTTTTGTATGTATTATAAGTTAGGAGACAAGTTTTATTATTTTTCATATATATATATCCAGGTTAACCTAGTAGTACTTACTGAAAAGACCTCCCTGTCTATATAGTACTGCAGTGCCCTCTGAGCATAAATTGTCTATGTACACATGAATAATTTTCATTGATTTGGTCTATCCTTGGACAAATACCATACTATCTTAATTACTATATAAAGCTACAGTCAACTAGAACCAGTCTTCTTCTTCTTCTTGAACACCGTCTTAGCTATTATTGTTCTTTTGGAATTTTCTACAAATTTTACATTTAGCTTTTCACAAACACACACATACATTCCCTCTCTGTGTCTCTCACACACACATACACACACACACATACATACATACACACACACACACACGCAGAGAACTTGAGATTTTGATTGGTAATTCATGGAATCTATAGATCAGTTTGAGAAAAATTTATATCTTTATAATATTGAGTCTTCGATCAATAAACATGATATATCTATTTATTTATTTAACCTTCATTTACTACACTCAAAAAAGTTTTATAGATTTTCATGTAGAGATCTTACACATCTTTATTTCTAGATATTTGATATTTTTAGTGCTATTGCAAATGGTGTATATTTTTTAATTTCATGTCTTAAATGTTTGTTACTGCTATAAGCATATCTGATTATTTTTGAAGATTGACTCTGTACCATAGTAAACTAACATTAATTTTAGTAATTTATTCCATATTCTCTTAGATTTTCTACATACATATTCATATCATCTCTAACCCATAACTTTTTTCACTCTTTCCAATTTTTTAGTATTTTTTCTTTCTTTGTATTTATTGTTTTTGCTTATTGTACTACACTGTTTAGTAGCTACAATTAAATGTTGAATAGAAGTGGTGACAACTTGTAGCCTTTAAGATAGTCTTTAAAAATGCTTATTTTGTTAGTAAGTATGAACATTTGCTGGAGGCTTCCTGAAAATACTCTTGTGAGACTAAGTGTGTTTTTTTTATTTCTAGTTTGCTGGAGAATTTCTAGGTTTTCAATTTTTTTATGACTGGATGTTGAATTTTATCTGTGCCTTTTCTGTTTCAACCAAGATGATTATAGGACTTTTTTCCTTTATAGTGCTAATTTAGTGAATTTTAATGATTTATTTTTAAATGCCAAACCAACCCTTGCTTTCATATAATAAACCCAGCATGCTTATTTATTTATTTTTTGCAATTTTCAGTTTACTAATTTATGTAAGTCTTTTTTTTAATCTACTATCATATGAAAGACTGGCCATTAATTTTCCTTTCCTGGAATGACATTTTCAGATTTTGTTATCAAAGTTGTGCCTTCTTTATAAAATGTATGGAATGATGTCTTGCTTTTTTCTAACCTCAGAAAGAGTTTGTGTAAAATTATACTTAATTATTGATAAAACATCTGGTAGGTTTTTTCCCAGAAAGCCCACTGGTCTTGAATTTTTTGGTGGGTAAGTTTTAATTGTGGATTCAAAGTCTTTAATACTTATAAGATCATTAAAATTTTCTATTTCTTTTGCTGGCAATTTTTCTACGAATTTGTCATGTCATCTCAATTTTCAAATTAATTGGCATAGAACTGTACATAAGATCCTCCTCTTTTATCCTTCTAATATCTGAAACATCTGTAACAATATGCCCTTTTAACTCCTATTATTGTATTTTTTTGTGCCTTTACTTATTTTCTTGATCAGTCTCGAGAGCTTTTTATAGGTATTTTCAAAGGCCCAAACTTCTGTTGGATCAACATTCTCTATTTTATTTTTTATCTAGTTTACTGATTTTTGCTCTTATATTTATTATATCCTTCCTTCTATGTTCTTTGGGTTTAGCTTGCCAGGTGTTTTTTAACTTCTTGAAATTGATGAATAGCTCATTGATTTTCAGACTTCTTATATAAGTTATGAATTTCCCTTTAAACACAAATTTAGCTACATCCTATCAGCTATCAAAACTTGTGAAATTTTGATATGGAGTATTTTTATTTTCATCAACTTAAAAAGACTTTTTATTTCTCTTGTGATTTTTCTTTGACCCATGGCCCTAATAGAATTGTAATTGTTGATTTCCAAGCATATGAGGATTTTCTGGTTTTCTTAGTCCCACCCCCATTTGGCAAGCCCTGGGCCTTAATTTTTATAGCCACCTGACTTTGAAGGCTTTCAAAACATTGCTCAACATCTTAGTTTCTTATCTTCCTGTTGTTAAATTGGCATTTATCCCTCAGGAAAAAGCAGTCCTAAATACCAGTCGCATTTCTGAGTTATCTTCTTCAGGATCTTGATCTTCTAGTTTCTTACTGCTCTCAAATGCATTATATGTTCATTTTTTCTAGTTGCCATCAGTGGGAGGATTGTCTTGAATTACCAGAATTAGAAGTCAAGATTCCCTTTACTTTTAATATTTGATTTCTAAGTGCAGATATCAAATAAAATGTCATTTTATTTGGACTCCACAAGAATATTTGAATTCCCCAAGTTTCAGGCTTTATGCCACAGATGAAGAAAGCTCAGCAAGTATTCTTTCTTGTGGGTGATAACAACTCTAACCAAGGGTAAAGACTTCATGGACACAAACCTTCAATTAGCCGTTTCAGTCATGAATTTACTGTTCTACTTTTGTTATATTTATTAACATCTTTCAGTCTTTAGCTATCATCTTGTTCATATTTTATTTTTTTTTTCAATTAATCATTTTGTCTAGGAAGTCCCCATTTGGTTTAAAAATGAATATTTTATTGTACTTTCATCTTTTAAAAGCTGAGTGAATATTTCCTTTGCTTTGAAGAAGAAAATATCCAAAATGCATTATAACTGCTTTTGAAAAAACGTGTTCCAGATATCAGAGGTTAGCCTATTCTGAGTATATTACATCAGGAAAATAGCTCAGGTCATACCCAAAGGGTATGTTTGTACTACACTGAAAGTTTAGAAATATTGCATAGTGAGAATTAGTGGTTGGCATAAAAATCTGCCTGATATGATAATTAATTGAATCCTGTTAAGCCATTCACATATTGATGTACCTAGGCAAATGTAGTATTATATCTCTTTAATTTATTTTTACTCTTAGCGTAAACCTAATTTATTTTAAAAGGATTATTGACTCCATACAAAACATATATTCATTTAACAAATATTTACCCACCTAAAAGGGGGCAGGAACTGTATCTGTGTTAGAAACTAGACAATAAGGAAGAGGAAAAAAACAAAAATATATAAAATATATGATAAATTATGATTTTTAAAAAATACAGTGACTGAAAGAATGAGGTCGTGAGAAATTATTTTAGATAGAATGGAAATACGTATTTGTGAGGAAGTATCATCTGAGGAGAAACTTAAAAAAATTAAAGGGAAGGTCATTTTTAAATTAAAGAGCAGAGAATTCCAGGCATAAAAATTGCAAGTACAAAGACCCTAGGACAGAAATCAGCGTAACTCCATGCAAGAAATTGCAAGAAGGCCATTGAGAGGGTGGAAAAATGCAAGTCAGGAAATTGATGTGAGATCAGTTCATGTAGGACCTGATAGGCCTTGGTAGAGATTTGGGGTTGCTTTGTTTTTCTCTGAGAGTGACAGGAGTCCATTGGAAGTTTTGATCAGAGGAATATCACGATTTCATTTTCATTTTCAAAGAGCACCATCGAGATAGACTTAGGAGTGGTAGTGCATAGAATGTAAACAAGTAAACCATTTAAGTGGTTTAGTAGTACAGTCAAAAGAAGATGTGACAGCACTGGAAGTGAGGAGATGAGGTAGGATTTGGTATGTGAGTTGAAGATAAAGGTGACAGGACTTGCTACCAGATGGGATGTTGGAAAGTTTCTAAGTATTTGGTCTGAGAAATAGAGTGAAGAGTGGTGCTATTCCCTGAAATAGTGTAGACTGGGGTGTTCATTCAAGAGTGAAAATAAAACGTTCTGATTCAGATGTGATAAATTTCAGATGCCCATTAAATTCCAAGTGGAAATTATGTAGGTATTTATCTGTAGCTCTCTAGAGAGAGTAAAGCTTGAAATATAAATCTGAGAGTCATCAAAGTATACTGTAGATAATATTCAACATCAGGGGACTTGAGATTAGCTGCGGTTGGAAAGCGGACAGAACAGAAACAGTTTAGAGACTGAGCCCAAGGACACACCAACATTTAGAAGATGGAGAAGAAGATTCTACAACAAGATTACAAAAGAGTGGTGAGTCAGTTAGGAGTAGATCAAAACACATGTGATGATGCTGAAACCAATAGTCATATGTGTTCTCCCAAGATTATTAATAACCTATGATTCTAGGGAATTTAACAAAAAATAATCTTTTAATATTATTTATTAAACTAGAAATCTGAAAAGTTATGTTAAATATAAGCATAACAGTATTAATATCTCCTAACTAGTAAATAGTCAAGCCCTTGGATATAAAGTGTATATCTGAGGTTGTAATAAGAGGGTAATTCTAGGGTTGAAGAACAAGCTGGAAGAAATATCATTTAAACATGTTATACTAAATATTTATCATGCTTCTGTTTGACTGAGTCTCACATAATCTCATAAACCAGATTCAAATATGAAGTGATGAACGTAAGCAAAATACAGAGATCCATGCTGATGTTATGTGAAAGATTTCTCATTACTTAAAATTTAACTTGCTCTTGAATGTGTATGACTTCAGATTCTAAATAAAGACTTGTTGATGTTCTTTTATTCTCTTTGCCTCTTTCCACAGGTGGGGAAGTCCCATACACAACTCTGGCTACCCGAATGATGATGGGGGCTTGGTGGCTATTTGCTTTGATTGTCATCTCATCTTACACAGCAAACCTTGCTGCTTTCCTCACTATCACCCGCATTGAAAGCTCCATCCAGTAAGTAGACAAAGATTCCACTTGATACAAAGCATGAGAAATGACAGGCGTGGCCAAAGCTATGTGATGTCTGTTAATATATTTACAACTTCCTTTTGAGTAAAGGCTTAATTTTGTGATGTGCAGACATCACAACATAGTCCAACTCCTGAAAGTACAGTTTTGGTACAGCATTCTTTATACAGTAAAATTCTGGGTATAATTTGGACATTGCTTCCCACATTTTCCTGGAAGGATAACACATATTCAGAATTTTAACCTCTGTAAAATATGACTGTGGGCAATATTATTAAAAAGAAGGAAAAGGATACATACTAAAATATACATATTTCAAGTTTGAGATGCTCAGTCTTTGCCTTGAGTCTGTCCCATTATGCACTGTCTGAGTAAATAGTTAGGTAGACACTGGATGATTGATAGATAGGTGATAGGTAGGGAGAAGGAGAGAGAGAGAGAGAGAGAGAATGAGAATAGCTTTCAAGAGGTAAAACCACATTCTGTCTCTTCATTGCATTATAGCTAACGTGAGTATTATTGCTCCTGTTTTTCCAGCTGCAGTGGTGGTAAATTGCCGTTAACTATACTGTACTTTTGAATCCTGAAAGCTACCTAAGTCAGTGCTTCATTTCACAAATGACTTTCCCATGAGCCCTGAGACTCCAAAGGCCTTTGATTTACCGTGGCCAGTTTTTCTTTATGTGGTTTCATACCATAAGGTCAGGTCAGTGCCACAGTACAGCTTCTGCCTTATTAGAACATAGTGTTCTGTATATTGTTTTACGAAAAATTTCTCTGAAAATTTTATTAATCCAAAATCAAGGTAGTTTGAACTTTCGTAAAGTTAAAAAACATTTATTTCTCAACAAAGTTGACAGTTCAAGATTAGAATAATTAACTTTGTCGAGGAATTAATTAGGGATTTACTTCATCCTTAAGAGAAAACTTGAATTCTTCTTGCCTTTAAAATAGTATGTAAATGAATTCCATTAGTAGTTGCAAAATTATTATAGCACAATACTAAAATAAAGTCAAGAATTAATGATCTAAAAAGAAATAGGGTATTTTCTTCAACTGCTTGTGTATATAAATTGAAACCTCAAAATTCAGCTACTAATAGTCAATTATTTCATTCATTTATGAAAATGATGTTCCCGACTTCTCTCATCAGTCTTAAGTTGTTTTCCCAGTTATTTCTTTGGTGCAGAACCTTCATATCCTTTTAACTTACTACCCTTGTAGCCAGTTCTACATGTGGCATAAGTTATAAGTGATCCAGAGTGAAGCTCATGGAAAATTTAAGCTCATGACCCCATCAGAGTCCTATTTTAAGCAATAATGAAAATGATTACAATGTCCGAGCCCAAGAAATCAATGAATTAGTAAAATTGTGCAAATAATAATTAACATTTATTGAGCACTCACAAGATGCCAAACTTTGTACTAGATGTTTGATGTGCATTGGCTTATTTAATACTTACAACCATCTTCTGGAATGCATACTACTTACTAATAACCCATTTTACAACTGAAGTTGAAAAGATAAGTAACTTGCCTCAAATCATGCAGCTAATAAGTGATTGATTAAAGACCAGACCTTAAATCTGTCTCATTCCTGAATCTATGTTCTAACTATGCCACACTAGTCCCCATTCCACACCCTTGTACATTTGTATGGCTAGTTGCTTTTTAGGGAACTTTATAAAGGATGTGTCATAGCCTCATTCATTGCTAAGTATAGTGATGTAAAGGATGACATTATTCAAATCCTCAATTTGTCTGAGGAAATAAAGTATCAAAAGTTAGGAGATTTTTGTGTTGGGTCGATTCTCTAGGCGTATATCCCAGCATGAGCTAATTATGTCTATAATTGATACCTGCCACTCAGGGTAAGACTGCTTGCCAGACCAGTCAATGGAAATCACATTAAGAAAAATAGTTTTAAAAAATTAAAATGGAGCATTTTAATCTTACTAATATACTTCTGGTCAACTTTGTTTCACATGTTATATTTTAAGAGTACTTAAAGTACATAGGTTTTTACTATGTAGCTCAGATCTGACTTTGAAACATTTTAAAATAAATGAATGAAGAACATTTTAAATAACTGATTTTATGTAGCATGTGACAATCATAAATAATAAAAATTATGGATATTATTCACTGAGAATTTATTATGAATTTATCAAGCATATATATATATATATATATCCCCTTTATTACTCAAAATTACCCTAATAATACAACTACTACTATGATTCCTACTTTGTAGATCAAGAAACAGAAATTTGGAAGTTAACTGCTCACTAGCACACAGTGAATAGTGTCAGAGCTGGAAATCTAACCTACATCAATCCAATACCAATTCATGACTTTACCTACTGAAGTTTCTCTTTATCTTACAATTTGTGTCTTGCTGGTTCTTAAAATTTGTTTGCTTGAGCCGCCCTTTCACTGAGGTCGCAGGCCTCATGGTGTGTGTATATCTGAGCTATTTAGTCATTACAACTTTGCCAGCATTCGTTAGTATCTAGACTTTCATGCAGTAGCAGTGGGAGCAAAAGCCTCTATCACATTTTTACACCCATAGGATTTTCTAAAGTAAAGTCTAATGGAAAAAGATCCTAATTGCACATGATGTTTCCCTCAGGTGTAGCTTTCCACAATCCAAAATAACTGAACATTCATTTTTTTAACAAATTATTTCTTTCTAATGCCAACTCACATTATTAAAAGTCAACTTTGGGTATAATGAATCTCCCCTTCCTTCTAATCTTTTCACTAGGTTAATTATGAAAGGGGAAAATCAGAGCCAAATAAGTTAAAAGAGACCTGATTCTCTCCCCAAACTTAAAGGTAGCTTCTAATTTCATGCTTCAGCTGTGTTGGTAAACATAATTGTAATGTTTCTTGGAAACATTCAAAGTTCCATTTATAACTAATGTCAAACTTTCTTGGAAAATTCTAAGTCTGATTTTTCTTAGAAAAGCAAAAACTTTTTTCACAAAACCATGCACTGTCATTCTTCTTAATCATTCACATTCATGAGATTTGCTTATCGTTAAATGAAGCAGTGCTCATCAGGGTACCTTTTCCCAGCCCAATTGCTGTTCCATTAACAAACATCTACCATCCACATCTCTATTCCCAAAATTCAAAGTCACTTCTGCACACCAGGAGAGGCAGAGGTAGCTAGCTGGTAACCACAAATCTGATCTCTTTTCCTCTGAGTCTGTTTCTTGGCTACTGTAAATAATGCTTCAGTGAACATAGGGGTGCATAATCTTTTCAATTCAAAAGAACATAATCTTTTCAAATTAGTATTTGCACTTTATTTGGATAAATACCCAGGAGTGGAATTTGTGGATCGTACTCTAGTTCTGGTTTAAATTGCTTGAGGAACCTCCATACGGTTTTCCATAGTGGCTGCACCAATGCACAGGGTTTCCTTTTCTCCACCTTCTCACCAACGCTTATTACTTGTTGCCTTTTTGATAATAGACATTCTGACAGGTGCGAGGTGGTAGCTCATTGTGGTTTTGATTTGCATTTCCTGGTGATTAGTGGTGTTGAGCATCTTTTCATGTGCCTGTTGGCCATCTGTATGTTAAATGTCTGTAATTTATACAGACATTTGGAAAAAAATGTCTATTCAGATCCTCTGACCATTTTTAATCTGGTTGTTTGTTTTTTTAATGTCAAGTTGTATGAGTTCTTTTTATATTTTGGATATTAACCCCTGATCGGGTATATCATTTGCAAATATCTTCCCCCATTCAGTAGGTGGCCTTTTCATCTTGTTGATAGTTTCCTTCACTGTGCAAAAGCTTTTTAGTTTGATGTAGTCCCATTTGTTTATTTTTGCTAATCCATGTATAACTTTTGACTCTCCCAAAACTTAACTAATAATAGCCTACGGCTGACTTGAAACCTTACCAGCAACATAAACTGTTAATTAACATGTATTTTGTGTGTTATATGTATTATATACTTATTTTTACAATAAAATAAGCTAGACAAAAGAAAATATTATTAAAAAATCAGAAGGAAAACTATTTATGGTACATATATGATTTTAATGAAAAAAAGATGAATAAGTGGACCCTCACAGTTCAAACCCACGTTGTTCAAGGGTCAACTGTAGATATTTAAACACTGTGCTAGGCATTTAGTCTATAAATGTATTTAGGTATTATCCCTGAGTCACAATTTATTCGGGGAGATAACAGTGTAGAACTCAATGACATAGGGCTCTGATAAATTATTTATAAAATGCTGTATGAACACAGGGAAGGAGTGATTTAAGTCAATAACTTGGAGAGAAGGGGAGGAGAGAGGAAAAAAAACTATTAGACATCACAGAGGTTCTCTGATGTATCATCGGAGAGTTTGATCTTAAAGGATAAATTTCAACATACTGAAGAAGTGGCTTATAGCAGAGGTATGAAACTCCTAGGAGAATATCTAGCAAAGGGTAGGTTATCAAAATGTGTTCATCTACTTCATGGATTGAGATAGGTGATGTGAGGGTGACAGGAAGTGAAATAGAAAAGGAGGGTAGGACCACATCTTGAAGGGCATGATAAAGCTTGTTACGGAATTTGGAGTTTTTCCTGGAGATAATGAAGAGTGACATCATTTAAGAAAGACAGCTTTATCTGTGGAGAGGAAGATAGGCCAGAGAGAAAAATGGAGGAGCATATGGAAACTCATTGCAGGTATCTAATAAACATATTTATGGCGTTTAACAGTATGTCTCTACTTGATATAAACCTGATCACATATCTTCTTGTTTCATGGGCTCCTTATGTGGAACTATCTAAGGATTAAGGGTAATTTAAGAGAAATCTGGCTTGAGAAACTTTATATCTCTAGGCTAACATTTACATTTCTTGTGAATGTAGGAGTATTGCGTCAGTTTATTTTTTTTAACATATTTTAAAAAAGGATGTGGTTTACTACCTCTTAGTTAAATAGATAGGGATGAAGAGAGTTACTGATGTGAGGAAATTCTAGAAGTCACTCTGGTTAGGCTGCTTTTCAGATGCAATTTTGCCAAAAATTTGCATCTCCAGGTTTGCTATTCCTGGACCCCATCCTGCCTATTAATTACTTTTAACCTTGAGCCATCAGAAAAGAAATAAGACATTTTTATTCCATTTTAATACATTTTCTTCTTATAAAAGTAACATAAGGCTATTTTGAGAAAATTAGAAAGTAGAGTAAAATTTTCTAGGACAAAGCATTAATAATCCATAATTTGTCATAAAGCAGTAAGTTCTGTTAATATTTAAGCAAACTTTCTTTTAACTGTTTATTTTGAAGCAATTATATATACACAGGAAATTGCAAAGAGTGCAATTATAGCACAGAGATATCCCATATACCCTTCACCAAGTTTCCCCCAATGGTTACATCTTCAGTAATTACAGTACAGTATCAAAATCAGGAAATTGACATGGGTACTAGGTATACATATAGCACTGTGCCATTTTATCACAAGTTCAGAATCTCTAACCACCACTGCAATACAGGACTACTCCATCATTACAAAAATCTCCCGCATTCTACCCCTGTATAGTCACACTCACACCTTCTTCCCCACCATCCGCAGCTCTTGGTAACCACTGATGTTCTCCACTCATTCTAAGAGTGTTATATAAGTTGAATCATACAATATGTGGCCTTTTGAAATCAGCTTTTTTTTCACTCAGCAAAATGCCCTTGAGGTCCATCCAAGTTGTTGCATGCATCAGTAGTTCATTGTTTTTTTATTGCTGAGTGGTATTTACCTATTTTTGTCGTTTCCAGTTTGTTTAAAATTTACCTATTGAATGGCATTTTTGTTGTTTCCAGTTTTTAGCTATTACAAATAAAACTGCTAAGAACATTTATGCTCAGGCTTTTGCGCGGATGTTTTCATTTCTCTGGCATAAAAGCCCAGGAGTGTGATCGTTGGGTAGTGCGGTAGGTGTGTGATTAGTTTTTAAGAAACTGCTGAACTGTTTTCCAGAGCGCCTGCACCATTTTACATCTCCACCAGCAACATATGGGGGACCCAGTTTCTCTGCATCCTTGTCAGCATTTGGTGCTGTCACTTTTTAAAATTTTAGCCCTTCTGATAGGAATGTAGTAATATCTTACTGTCATCTTAATTTGCATTTCCCTAGTGACTACTGATGTTGAGCATCTTTTCATGTGTTTTTTGCCATCCTTATATCCTCTTGCATGAAAGGTCCCTTTATGTCTTTGTCCATTTTCTACTTGGACTGTTTGCTTTTTTACCATTGAGAGTTCTTTACATATTCTAGATACAAGTTCTCTGTCAGACATGTGGTTGGCAAATATTTTTCTCTTAGTCTATTTCTTGTTTTTTTTCATCCTCTTTGCAGGGTCTCACATAGAACAAACGTTTTTGATTTTGATGAAGTCAAATTTACCAGTTATTTTTTATGGATTTTGTACTTTTGACGTCGTGTCTAAGACTCTTCAAGGAACTCCTAGGTCCCCAAAATTTTCAACTGTTTTATGCTAAAACTTGTATAGTTTTACATTTCACATTTAAATCTGTCATCCATTTTGAGTTAAGTTTTGTACTAGGTGTAAAGTTTAGGTTGAGGTTCATTTTTTGCCTATGGATATTCAAATGTCCAGGAGCGTTTTCTGGGAAAAAAACCCAAAAGAACAAACTATCTTTCCTTCATTCAATTGCTTGTGCACTTTGTAAAGAAAAATCAGTTCGCATACTGTGTGAGTCTATTTCTGGGTTCCCTATCCTGTCCCATTGATCTAGGTATCTGTCTCTCTGCTAACAGCATAGATTTGATTACTGTAGCTTGAAATTGAGGATACGGATTCCTCCCACTTACTTTTTTTTTTTTTCAGAATTATTTTAGCTATTCTACTTCCTTTGCCTTTCCATATAAATTTTAGAATGATCTTGTCTATATCTGCAAAAAAGTAATGCTAGAATTTTAATAGGAATTGCATTAAACCTGTGTATCAATTTGGGGAGTATTCACATCTTTACTATGTTGAGTCTTCCAATTTATGAACGCAGTATATCTCTCTGCTTATTTAGATTTTTAATTTCTTCTATCAACATTTTGTAATTTATAGCATATAAGTCTTATATATGGTAGAGTTATACCTAAGTATTTATTTTTATCCCAGTGATTATAAATGGTATTGGATCTTTGAATTTGGCTTCCACATATTCATTGCTACTATAAAAATACGGTTTTTAATATGCTGATTTTATCTTGTGATCCTGATGTGAGTTCAGGGGTTCTAGGAGTTTTGGTAGATTCTTTGGAATTTTCTATGTAAACCTTCATGCCATTTACAAAATTGAGCAGTTGTGTTTCTTTCTTTCTCACCTGTATGCCTTTTATTTCCTTTTGTTGCCTTTTCTGTGATGACTAGAACTTCTGATACTACGTCAAATAAGAGTGGTGAGAGTGGACATCTCTATTTTGTTCTCTGTCTTGGGGAAGCATTCGGTCTTTCACTATTAGGTGTAAGGTTAGCTGTAGGGTTTTTGTAGGTATTCTTTGTCGAGTTGAAGAAATTCTTTTCTATCCCTAGTTTTCTATGTGTTTTTATCATGAATGGATGTTAGATTTTGTCAAATGCTTTTTTTCCCGTCGACCGATATGCTCAGGTGATTTTTTTCTCCTTTAGCCTGTTTGGTGGATTACATTGTTTGATTAGTGAACTATTTTCAGAATGAGGTAGAGGCTAACTCTATTTCCCCCTCCTATTCCTTCTCCACCTTTTCCCCTAAATCTTGCTTTTCTTCTTAATTTTCTTCCTCTATTGATATGAGGCAATAAAAGAGCCTGACTTTCCCTGCCTGCAGCTCTACTTATTATTGTCTTTTCTCCTACCCCAGCTATTGCTTCCTTCTATCCATTATCTTCCCATTCCAGTTTACCCTCCAGAGTGTAGAGTCCAGACAGTTACCTTCTTACATCCTTAAAATTGGCTCTAAAGCCTCCATTATTACCTCATTCTATCAAAATAAAGTTCAATTCCATCAGCAGAGCTTATTAAACCGTTCAAAAGCTGATCAGCTTCTTTTTTGCCTACTAGCACCAATTAATTCATTCTCACACTTGTTCATGCTCCAGTCAAGTCAAACTTTTATAGGATATTTCATGCTTCTTTGGAGTTTCCATGCTGTTCCCACTCACTGAAATGACCCAGAACTGCATTCTCTTCTGGCATCTTCGGTTAGCTCAGGCACAATTAGTCATTACACATGTGTCTTCTCTTTGAGAGTGTACATTTTTCAAAGACAAGGACTATGTCACCTTCATATTTGTTCCCCTAATCCTTCTCAGAGTACCTGGCACAGAGTATTAATAAGAGCAGCTAACAATGAGTGCTTGCTATGTGACAGACACTCTCCTAATGCTTTGTGTAGATTTTCTCATTTAATCCTCATACTAGCCCTATGAGAGATAGATTATTTTCATCTCCTTTTTGGAGATGACAAAACTAAAAGCTAGGGTAGTAAACCCAGGCAGTTGGCACTAGAACCTCTGTCTTCACCAGTGGGTCATATAGTCTGCAATTAGCAAATACACTAAATCTTTACTGAATGAAATAAATAAATAATATATGCGTGGATACATGAATGAATGAAAACCATCAGTATCATTATAAGTTTCTTTGAAAAATAAAGATTTGCAGAAGAGAATTAATGGCTGAATTATATTTAGCTAAGTCAATTCCAGATATTTCTAAGTTGCATGGTATCCTAGAAACAGACACCAGAGCCATGGACTCAAATAAATTTGCATTTAAAATCTCTCCCACTTAGTAGCAAATGATCTTGTCATTTTCTGTAATTATTTTAAGCCTTATTTTCCCTAAGAGTAAGAAGAGAATGAGTTCAACTTCATAACTTTTAGTATAAAGAATAAATGAGGGGGAAAAAAGACATAAATAACAGCACAGTTCCTGGACACACCCTACCTAGGATTTGCTTCCATTTTTCTCCTTGCTCCCAGGAGCTCATGTAAAATTCCTTGAACTCTTCTTCCCTTCACTCTCATTTTTGGTGGTACTAATAACTATTCTTTTTACCATTTTGTCCACAATTTCATACACTCAGTTATTTCCTTTACCTGGTTCAGCTAAACCTCAAAGTTCCCTGTTGCCGCTGCTGTTGTTTCTGACACAGCTACCACCGCCCTGCCCTACTTCATGGGCGTCGTCTTCTTGCCCTGCCCCTTAATCCTCCAAGCCCCTCAAAGGTAAAAAACTGTCTCTCAGCAAGCCTTATCTGATCTTAAGCCTAAATAAGAACTTAGGAGGGAGATGCAAGAGGGAGGAGATATGAGAATATATGTATATGTATAGCTGATTGACTTTGTTATAAAGCAGAAACTTACACACCCTTGTAAAGCAATTATACTCCAATAAAGATGTTTAAAAGAAAAATAAGGATTTAGCCAAATGGTTCATTCTGTTGTCTCACTTTAGCTTAACTCTCATGAAGATTAAGTTGCTACTGTTAGTGACTAACACTCAACCCAGGTCAGGATATCTATGTGTCAGGCACGTTTTCTCTTTTAACTCATCTTTCATAACCTGTAGCTGTATACCACTTCCTCTGTGTAGTTTTCCACAGAGTTTTCATAACTGAATTTAGTGGCTCCCTTTTTTGAATGCCTTTGCATCTACCTTGTTTACACTCTGAGCAACATCTAGCCTTGTACTGGAGTATTATTCTACTTGTTTTACCTTCCCAATTACAATATATGTTCTCGAGGGTGGTTTTATGACTTGTATTAACACAGTGCCTTATGTAGTACCTTACTGAGTACACAGTTGGTTACAAGTAAATATTCATTGAATGAATGAACCAGAAAAGGATTTCTTAGAATCTGGCTTGAGACTATGGAACTCCATGACTTGTTTATAGCCTCATAAGAAATCAGAAAGAAATATGAAAGCCATTTCTTTGTTCTTTTATTCCAGGATAAGACAGGGAGCCCAGAATGGTATGTTCTCTCAGTTTCCTTAGTGTCTCACCTACTTCAGTCTTTCAGTAGGAGGCTATTTCTTAGCTCTCAGCAGGGAATTGCACACTTTATTAGCCAAAATCAAGGTGGCTGGAGTGAGTTGGACCTGATTCATACTGCTTTTTATGTTTTGGTTTAGTATAGAATTGTATAAACTTAGCTCCAGAGTACATAGTCATAGCAGACAGAGGAAGACATTCATCTCCTTACTCTATACTGTTCAGTGTCAAAATGGCTTACTTGTCAAAGCCCTTAAGTACTACAGTGATGGATGTTTTATAAACATATAGCCATCTAGATGTTATAGGCAGAATTTTGTCTTTCTTTTTGGAAAACAAAAACTCTCAGAAGTATGCTGGTCTTTCAAAGCCACTCTTCAGTGAGGATTTAATTAAAAGTTGTCTGCAGCTTTTTTTGTGACTCGCAGGAACAGGGCTATTTTAGCATTGTTATAGACTCTGTTTACACTGAGCTCACTGAGATGAAAACTTTGCCAAACTAATAAGCTCCCACAACCCCTAAAATGATCTCCTTCTTCTGGACAAGCTGAATCATTCTAAACAAGTCAAATCCTCACCTCGTTCTCTCTCTCGGCCTTAGTCATCTAAGCCTAAAAACCTATTAAGTTCTCAAGAATATAAATTCCTGTATCCTCTCTATTTCTTGTTATTTTCCTGCCTTACCTGAAGTCAGCCAAATAAATAACTTCTATCTACCACAAGTATGAGAATATGGTAAAACTCTTATACTTGGGAGCACTCTGCTCAGTCATTTTAGAGGAGCCAGTGCACATGGGGCAGGCTTTTGTGAAATTAATGTAGAAGGGTAAAGATGTGGTACATATATACAATGGAATATTACTCGGCCATAAAAAGGAATGGAATTGGGTCATTTGTAGAGACATGGATGGACCTAGAGACTGTCATACAGAGTGAAGTAAGTCAGAAAGAGAAAAACGAGTATCATATATTAACGCATATACGTGGAATCTAGAAAAATGGTACAGATGAAGCTATTTCCAGGCCAGGGATAGAGATACAGACGTAGAGAACAGACGTGTGGACACAGTGGGAGAAGGGGAGGGTGGGGACGAACTGGGAGATTAAAATTGACATAAATACACTACCATGTGTAAAATAGATAGCTAGTGGGAACCTGCTGCATAGCACAGGGAGCTCAGCTCAGTGCTCTGTGATGACCCAGATGGGTGGGATGGGGGCGGGAGGGAGGTCCAAGAGGGAGGGGTTATATGTATACATACAGCTGATTCACTTCACTGTACAGCAGAAACTAACACAACATTGTAAAGCAATTATACTGCAATAAAAAAATTAAAATTAAAAAAACTTTTTGAATTAAAATAAAATTTTAAAATATAGAAGTGTAAGTGATGGACCTGGGTGACAATGGAATAGGTAGGCAGAGTTGTTCAGCAGAACACTGCTGAAGAGGACTGGAGACCTAGCTTTGAGTGTTCACGTCTCTTTCCTGCTTCTGAATAATAAGGTAAGTTTTTAAACCACTTTGTACCT
Organism: Aethalodelphis obliquidens; assembly: GCF_003676395.1. NCBI lineage: Eukaryota > Metazoa > Chordata > Mammalia > Artiodactyla > Delphinidae > Aethalodelphis > Aethalodelphis obliquidens. The sequence goes on from NW_020837961.1 coordinate 11,832,755, forward strand.
TACTTTTCCGTCTTTGAAAATGTGATCCATTCCTTCTCCACAAGTATTTGTCCCACAGTTTGAATTAAGTTACTTCCAGTGTCTCTTCAACTATAAACTTCTATATCAACTACACAAATGAGGTATCTTATTAAACAAGATCTAAGATAATGATAAAAATATATTTGCATAGATTACTCAATAAAAGAAACCCTAGACTGAAAGGAAACTCTTTTTCACCATTTTTCTCATTCTGTTTTTCTTGTCCCACCTTGCTTTCCCAGTGCAGCACACCATCCTGCCAGCGATCCTGGTGTGCTGACCTCCACCCTCCGCTAAGTATCTGCTTGACCCCATTAGTTCTCTGATTCTCTTAGCTCCTCCACAAGCTCCTATCATCTAAAGATAGTCTATTTATTTATTTATTTTTTGTTTGTTTTTTTGTTTTTGTTTTTTCTTTTTTTGCCGTAAGCCGGTCTCTCACTGTTGTGGCCTCTCCCGTTGCGGAGCACAGGCTCCGGACGCGCAGGCTCAGTGGCCATGGCTCACGGGCCTAGCCGCTCCGCGGCATGTGGGATCCTCCCAGACCGGGGCATGCACCCGTGTCCCCTGCATCGGCAGGCGGACTCTCAACCACTGCGCCACCAGGGAAGCCCAGTCAATTTATTTTTAATGGCTTTCTACTCCACCACCCCCCACCACACACACACATACACATACACACACACACACACACACACACACACATGCACACACTCACTACACACACCCCTACTACAGCCCCTATTTCTCCAACCCTGATCTTTTAGCCTAAGGACAATTTTGGAAATCACCAGATGCCCCAGATCATGGAAAGTTTCCAAGAGGGCAAAGAACAAGATCTGCAGCCAGCTGGCTGGGCTGCTTTGTCAGAATGACGATTGTAATCTTCTGAGAGGGATGCAGAACTCTCAACATTTGCTACTGAATGGGGGGTGGGGAGCACATTAAAAAACAGTTCGCGGGGCTTCCCTGGTGGTGCAGTGGTTGAGAGTCCGCCTGCCGATGCAGGGGACATGGGTTCGTGCCCCGGTCCGGGAAGATCCCACATGCCGTGGAGCGGCTGGGCCTGTGAGCCATGGCCGCTGAGCCTGCGCGTCCGGAGCCTGTGCTCTGCAACGGGAGAGGCCACAACAGTGAGAGAGGCCCGCGTACCGAAAACAAAACAAAACAGTCCGCATATTTATAATGTGAGTGACTGTGAATAAGAGCTGACTCTGAGCATTAAGACATGCATTTTATATCTGCTTTTCGTTGACATTTCTCAAAAAAGCTATATACCTAACTGGGAATAGAGGATAGTTTCTCTGGATGATTCAAAAAAATCTTTTTCAGAGAAATCCAGAGACCTACTGTACTGCAAAGAAGGAAAATATCTTTTGTATTTGGGAAATTTTAACTTATCAATAGACACTTGGTCCCCTGCTCTGTATTATGAAGAGTGAGGATTTTTGTTTTAGTAAGAAAGATTCATTAGAAGCTTCACTGAAACAGTGACCTTCCACCTTATTTTGACAATAACATTTCCCTGGGTCTTCAAATAGGCTATTAAATTAGCCCTACTGTTATTTCTGATAAATTCCTCCTCTCTAGTTATTTCTTTCCACTATGAATAATTTGATAATGTGATTAATGTTTTGAGCTCCTTCAAAGACCTTATAGGGAAAAAAATTACAAATTACTATTGATTCCTCATTTGAATCCACACTGTATTTTATTTGGGTCATTGTTTTATGTAGTAATATTGTGTATTATTGTTTCACAGCTTGTTAGTGGCCCAGCTGTGGGGTACTGATCAGTGGTTCAGTTTCAGCCTTGGAGGGTATATTGTATAAAGTTTTTTCCATAAGTCAGCACTGGCCCTGACTCTAATTAACATTTTCAGTGTTGATTTGAAGTATGGAATAGGGAGTAAGCTTATTAAATATGCAGATTACTTTATAATGAGTAGGGGTGATTATTGACTAGAACCACACTGTAAGAATTCATTAAGGACCTTGACAAATTAAACAAGGTGATTAGAAATGAGATGAAGTTTAATAGGGACAAATATGTGATAATTCACTCAGAGATGGAAAGAACAAACTCTGTACGTGTGTGTGTGTGTGTGTGCATGTGTGTGTATAGTTTAAAATTGGGGGATGTAGGCAGTTTCAGAACGAATCATCTGTCAGTTGTAAATTTGAAATGTAGCATTGGTGTTTATAAAGAAAATGACCAAAGTCACCTAGCAGTGGATAAGTTGTTCAGGACTTTTAAACTACTGTGATCTATTTATAAGGTCCATAACTTATGCAAAAATTGCAATAGAAGAGAAAAAAGATGGCTTAGTTAATTACAAAGTAAAAAAGGGAGTAATAGATCCTGCGAGTAAAAGTAAAGGGATTTAGTGTTTAACTCAGCAAAGAGAAGGCTGAAGGAAGAAAATGAAAAAGAAATGTTTTATTACATAAAGAAATAGTGTTCTAGAGGTGGTGAGTAGCTATTGTCCATGTGACTGAGAACAAAATGAGAGGATTATTTGAAATGGGGGGGTTTAGGTTAGGCATGAGTAAGGACTGCCTGGTGGTAAGTTTTGTAAGTCATAAAAATGTCTTAGGAAGAAAAAGTCAGTTTTGGAGGCTGGCTTATGTACCTTAAGGAATGTAATCAAATTATGTGATACCTCCAGGAACTCTCAACTCTCTGATGCTATGATTGTATTAGGATTCTTTCTTAACATCACTTAGAAATTTGTTGATCCTCAGGGAAATTCATGGGGATTACTCAAGTCCTTCCTGTATTTTCAAGGATATAGGAACATGAAAATCTACTATTCTACTATTGAAGTATATTGGATTAGTTGAGGATATTGTCCTAACAAATTTTACAATTAGCTGACAATCAATAGTAAATGTAATGCAATGCTGGCCATACAAATTTAGAATAATTCCATATTCATATTGTCCTGTGTAAATAAATATTGCATCTTCATGATATGTAAGAAAGAAACTGCACAGGAAAATTGCAGAGCAATTGAATTCACAGAATATTCGGCCTTTTGCACTGGAGTTTTGCTTAATTAGTATATATGTGTGTGTGTGTGTGTGTGTGTGTGTGTGTGTGTGTGTGTACACCATGAAAGACTACTTTATTTGACTAATAGGCCATTTAAAATAGAGAACAGAGTCATAAATGATAATTCTGTCAGCAGGTGGAATGTAATGTCTGCCACATATCAGGATGCATGACATGACGAAATTATTTCCTAGCTTATAATGTGGGTCAACAAGTCAGGCAAGACAATCAGAGTTTCAGATGACTGTTTTCTCGCATTTATTTAGCATTGTCATTTTGGAGAGAGTTTAACCATCATCTTTATTAATTACTGCCTCCCAGCAGCAAGAAGGACAGAGTGCTTCCTCCTTCCTCTGGGTTCTCTAAAATGACCTATCATATCCACAAGTCTGAATCAACTTCTAAAAAGTGTATGGGAACTGCAAGTCTCTCCAAGTGCACCTAGTCTCTGATATCCATCTATCTCAAATGCATCTATTTTACATGAATTTCCAATATTACCTGTGACCATCCTGTCTATACCACGTGGCAGATAGGGGTGCTTTTGACTACTCTTCAGGGGGAAATATTCCTAAATCTCTCGGGAAAGACTTGAAAGTCATCTCCTGGCATGTAACCCTCCATGCCTAGTAATCTACCATGTAGGGACAGTGTTTGGAAGGGGGCAGTGCCCTCTTATGAGTACGTCTACACACTTTTTCTAGACCAAGCACGTTTGGAATTCTGATGGATATTTAAATAGTTTTTTAAAGAAGTTCAGAGCACAGAGACCTGAAGCCATCTTTTATCTAATTTACTCTGGTGAACCACATAAGGTTGGGTGTGAGGGTATGTGAAGGATGTAGGACAGAAGCGGGGAGAGGGACAGAACAGAGGGGCTGGAGAAGGAGGCACCACTCAGGCCTTATTCGAGCATCCCACATGGAGCCCTTCTCATCCACTCACCCTCCTCTGTAAATCCCCAGTCCTCTTTGGTCCTCATATGGTTCCTCTAATAAAACACCCTCTCCAACCGGGGGGCCTCCCTTGGGAAACTCTCCCTGTCTCTGCAAGTAAAGGAATCCTAGCCCTCTGCCTTGCCTGATATCCTTCAAACTTGTCAGCCTCAGACTTCAGACTTCTGCTGTCTTGAAAACGAAAAAAATTCTGGCACCATGAGAGAAAGAAAAACACAAACACATCCTCTCCACTAGAGATGGCTGTGTCTGGGTTCCTCCTGAATTACCTTGCTCCATAAATTATACTATTTTAGGCTATACAATCTCATGTTCTATGAGAGAACTGTATTTCCTTCACTACTGTGACTTTGACCTTAATCTTTTTAAAATAAGAAACCTAGCATTATTGGGCTAAAGAATATCCAACTCTTTCCTGAGCCTGCTTTCATTAAATATCGTTAGCCCTCATGCACTTAAAATAGTTCTCACTGAGCTCTTCAGTATGGACTGAACCATCTGCAAACCAGATTTTCTTCTGACATCAGGGAGTGTTAAGAGTCCTGCTTACCGTACCATTTACCCTTGATACCCTTTATGTTTCATCAGACTTCCTTTCCAAACTTGTATATGAGGAGCTGGGAAAACTTCACTGAGCAAAAGAAGCTACTAGGATTCAGAATGTGGTTTCTCAAAGGACAAGTGGTCATTAGCTACATTGCAGTAGGAGACAGGAAGCCTTTCCATATGCTTATCTGTTCTCCTATAAGTAGAGCATTCATATTATTGAGACTTCTTCGTCTTTATGTAAATACTCAACCCTTGAAAGAAAAAAATCCTAAAGTTCAGCTTTCTATAATAACACTCAGTATTACCAAAGGTGACTATTCTCTCTTTGTTCTGGTGCCTATCTCTTCTTTAGCTACTAAAACCATGAATTCTTTTACATTTTTTTAATCATTTCAGTTAGCAGAGTTAGTTGAGCAATTTTCTTCACCACTTCAGTTTGCTTCTGATACTTTAATCAGAAATCACTCATCAAACCAACCACAAAATTGTCGTCTCTGTTTCCACACTGCTGAATAAGTATCCCTCTCAGGAATAGACATTCCACCTTGTACTGGATCCTATGTTTACCAGAACATTGGACTGTACCTCAGCTTTTCCAGATATTTTGTTTCAGTCCTATTTGTTTAATTTTTCTTTGTATTTGCCTTGCCTCTGAATTTATTTATGGCAAACTGTCTTGTTTGCAAACAATTCACTGGTGGTCCAATAAAGCTTTTGCAGCTGATTTTGATACAGGGAAAATTTCCAAAGCTCCCTTTTAAAAAGTTGTGTTTTCTAAAAAAAAAAAATTTTTTTTTCCTACAAAATACTGCTGGCCATGATTAATCACCCACAGAATGGCTGGTAATACATAGTAAAAATCCCATTTTTATGCAGTGCTAGTTTACTGGGAATGCTGGTTTTCCAAGATGAAAGCATCTTTCTAATAAAGAAATGGAGGCAAAACAAATGAACCTCATTGATTGCTATTTTTCAGACCCTGGGCTAGGTTCGGAGTTTCAAGATAAATAAAATAAATAAATAAATAACATTAAAAAAAAAAACATGAGCATCAGTAACATGCATTCGAATGAGGTAAACAATGAAGTAAAATTTCGAACCACAATGCTAAGGTGTGAACATATTTTAAGTATTAGAAGAGCACAGAAGAAGCAGCTGAGTTTGATCTTGAAGGGAAAAAATTCACCAGGGAAGACCAGGAAAGATCTTAAGCTGAGAAAACACCTACCAAGCAAGGAATGATGAAATGGTCTGTTTGCTGTATAATGTGAATAGGAATGAAGCAAAAGGTTGTTTTTGAAAATGAAAAAAAAGTTTTTAGGCCAAATTTTGGAAGGATCTTGAATGCTACAGAGTTTGAACCATTTTCTAAGGGCCGTGAGGTATACAGGAAGTATTTAAATAAGTGAGGGATGGGATCAGATTTGAATATTAGAAGGAGCACGTTAGCTGTGGTATGGAGGATGGATTAGAGGTTGGTGGGAGTAGAGATAGGGGAAAAGTGTAGAAATAATTCTCTAGGTAGAAATGATGAGGGTATTGGCAACGGAAAGGCAAAGGTAGTGACAGATTCCCAAGATTTAGGAGGTAAAAATGTACAAAACTTCATGAGAGGTTAGATGGGGTGTGGGAGTTAAAGGCCACGGGTGAGGAAGAGCTTTAGCTGAGATGAATCTGTTGGTGGGAAAAATCAAAAGATGGCAATTCTAGAAATCATAATAGAGGACAAAGTACCAGCAATAATAGTAATAAATTAATAACTGCAACTATCAGTAATTGAGCACTTAAAGAGTAAGTTCTAGGCTAGGTGTCTTGTATCAAAATCTACTTCAAACTTCCAGATACCTTATTATAAAATGATTGTTTCCCCTATTTCACAGGGAAAGGAATTGCAATTTGGAGAATTTTAATTTTTCCAAGGATTGAAACTCAAATCTTTACGTCTTCAGAACCCGTGTTTTTAGAAGCAAAGAGGTTGCCCAGTGCACAGCTGTCGTCAGCACCTCTCAGTGGCAGGCCTGCCTTACCAGACCACCTCAATACATTCTCCAATCCTTTTTTCTGCTTCTTGGATCTCTATAACACTAATGTTCTCTCTGCTGGCCCTCTGTTATGGCATGTAGTTGTTTTTTAAGTGTTCACTTTTGGAGTACTTTTTGTGATTGGAAAACCTGCCTCTGTGCCCTGCCCACGACAGCTCTCAGCCACTGCAACCAATGAACTGCAGTGGGCACCAGGAAGGCTCTTTATGTGGTTGCTAATGGGCTCTTGGAGTTACAACAAAATGTGTCCTTTCGCAAATGCCGAAATTAGCATCCAGAGGAGGCAACTGGGGAGAGAGTGTGGGAGAAAAATCCTGAACTGAGTTGGAGGACACTTTTAATGTACCCCTGCTTGTTTGTCTCTCTTTCACGGTCAGCCCCTTTGCCTGAAGCATCTAGCACCTATGCTATCAACCACGTTCCATTTTTCTCCCCCTGAAGAAAAATCCTTCTGATGTGATAACTTGAGTCGACGTGTTTCAATCCGTTAAAAATGGGATTAGACGTAAAATTCCCCACAACTAAAGCTGGCAGCTCACTCTTGTCATTTGTTGGTGAGCATAACATACAACCAGACTCAAATATGAAAGAAAAAAAGAGAAGAAAAAGGGAGAGAGAAAGAGAGGGAGGAAGGAAGGAAGGAAGCAAGGAAGGAAGGAAGGAAGGAAAGCAGGCAGGCAGAGAGAGAGAGAAACAGAGAAATGGAGAGTAGATGGAAAAGAAAGGCCTATGAGAGTTATTTTACAGTTTATGTAGGTAAGAGCTATTCTCTTAATAAAGGAAAACAGGTAAAAATATGAGTGAAAGTTCACTGCAGAGGGTATAGGCATTAGATTTTTAACTAGTTGACAGCTTTAGAAATGTAAGTAGCAACACATTCATTATAAGATAATTTCATTAGCAAAGTCGTATAAATGTCCCAAAGAATTTGCTATGAAGAAAGTTACTGTTTAGTATCATAGAGTCATACATTCTTGTACTTGGAAAGGAGATGAGACATTAATTCAACTCCAATTCATGAATCTCCTCGTTAACAGTATAAGAAGTCATCCTGCCACACACACACACACACACACACACACACACACACACACACTCCATTAAAAATCATTAAAAGGGCATTATAAGGTGAGGAATTATTATAATAATAATCTTTGTATAAAAACGATAGCTTGATTGAATACTGATATGACAGGATCACTAATCACACTTTGAGGAGGACCCTGTTACTCTCTCCATTTATAGATGAGGAAAGTAAGGTTAAGAGCTACTACCTAATATTACACAGCTCACAAATAACAGACCTGCTTGTCTTTAAAATCTAACCTACCCAATATCAAAGCTATTGCTATCAGATATAGCTAATATCAGACTATCACATGTATTAAAATTAATTTCCAATACTTGAAGGGCTTTAAGTGTTTATTCTTCTCATGGAAAGAGTTTGTAATCAGCCTAGATCCACCCAAATTCCTAAAATTTACTTCCACAGAAGTGTCCTAAATTACAGTTTCTCAGTATATGTGATATTTAAGCAAATAGTTAAATACCACTTACCTATCAGACAGTATTGTTTAGTATCCATGGGTCGCTAGTCGTATAGGACACCAGTACAAGAAATAAAAGACTCTCAGTAAGATGTTGAGAAAATAAGACTGATTAGAGTGGGAAAGCATTTGCTTTCTTTTAGCATTCACCATGTGTAGCTGTGGACACGCATTTTTACTATGTGCAAGAGTCCGAGTGTGGGGTTGGAAGAGGAGGGCTCAGATTCACAGAATTGATCATTTGCGGAATTTTATGTGAGTGTATGTAGGCTTTGTGTGGTTAGGGAGAAAGATAGACTATATTAGTATGAGTATATTCACAGCTAACTCTTTTTCTAGAATTCTCTAGATTTCCCCATTTCTTCTGTGGCCTGGGTAAACATTGCCAATTGTTAAAAAAGGAAATGTCAATATTTGCCAAGGTAAATTAATGTATGTATTAGGGGCTTGTTGATTATTTTATAATTGTTTTGCATTTAAGCCAATGATTGGCACGTCTAAATAATACCCACTCAGATGTTGACCTTAAGATATAATGTTCTTGAGGATTACGACTTGCGGAATAACGTACTTGATTTCTTTTAGGGCCTCATAATATAGGCCATAGCATTTCTGCAGATCTAAAATATTATGAGCGTGAAAATAACAAAATTACTACTTATAATAGGTACCCCCTTTCTCTGTTGGGCTCCTAAACCAGCTTTCTTTTTTCCATAATAAGCTATTTGTGCTCACTTCATTTTGCTTTATTTTATTTTTGTCACCTTTGGTGTGCTATCTTGGTGTACTATAAAGGAACAACACTGAATCAGACAAACTATAATTTTTATTGCAAGCAGATCTCATGGAAAATTTATAAGCTGAACTTGATATCAGAAGTGAAGCCAGAGGGAACATACCTTTGCTCTAAGTTACAAAATGCTCTGCTATTCTAAATTTGAATTACGTTGAAAATAAACTGCTTTTTCTGACATCCAGAACTTCACACAGGCAACATTTTAAGATACTGTTTAAAAATTTTTGTGTGTACAGAACAGTTTTGCCAGCTAAAAACCTGTTTGTATTATAATTCTACATTCAAGTTCAAAGCTGATATTTAAGGTGATACTATGGCACGGAAACTTGATTATGTTAAAGATCCCAACACATGATTTCAATTTTCTTTTCACAGAAAGCTAAGAAGGAGTATTAATTTATTTAGCAGTATTTTACTAGTATGACTATTTGAGCAAACCAGTTATATACATAGATATAGGCATAAACATTTTTCACCCCTACACCATGATCTCACCAAGTGGAAACCTTCTGAAAGTTATAATCAAAATTGATTGCCAGAACTACTAGGCAGCAAGGAGCCAGTCGTATCCTGGGAGGGTTTCTGATGAATCCTAACATGACCTTCTCTAGCCATACACCTTTAGGTTCTAGAAAGTGCAAGCTCTGTACATCTACCTAACCTTGCCCTTGTATTTATAGATATTGAGTGAATGAGGCATGCTATCGTAACCTGTATTGATAAGTTTCATTTCTTCCCCCTGTGTAACCAGTTTAGATCATTGCTAAACAGTGGGAAATATGTTAAAATGTTAATGTTTTGAATATAGTTTTACTCCTACTACTGGAAACATTAGTAAATAAGAAGTAAATTGTTCGTTTGAAACAAAATTCTTATTGCTATACTATTACCAAGATAATTATGGTATGTTCCTACCAAATGCCCTGCCACTCTGGTATTAGGTTGCACCCTAGCTACCTGTAGCTCCCTTTTATTCCTGCTTCTGCCCTCATTATTTTTTTTAACTTATTTATTTATTTTTGTTATTTATTTATTTTTGGCTGTGTTGGGTCTTCGTTGCTGCACACGGGCTTTCTCTAGTTGCAGTGAGCGGGGGCTACTCTTCATTGCGGTGTGCAGGCTTCTCATTGCGGTGGCTTCTCTTGTTGCAGAGCACGGGCTCTGGGAGCACCGGCTTCAGCAGTTGTGGCTCGCGGGCTCTAGAGCAGAGGCTCAGTAGTTGTGGTGCCTGGGCTTAGTTGCTCCACGGTATGTGGGATCTTCTAGGACCAGGGATTGAACCCATGTCCCCTGCATTGGCAGGTGGATTCTTAACCACTGCCCAACCAGGGAAGCTCCCCTCACTATTTGTTTATGCTTTCACTTTAGCTTTTACAAATGGTAGAATTAGCTCAATAGTTGTAGGGTATTCCAGAAAATTCTTCCCTTCAAATAGTAATTTTTAAATGCATAATTTTATGCAGTAGAAGTGTAGAGCAGAAAGGAATTACCATGATCTCACTCTTTTCCTTAGAGTACATGATACACACCAGCAACATAAAACTCAATAAAATGCAGATTAAATTTTGCTGAAAGCTATCATTAGAAATTGTCACAAATATTCCTCTAACAAACACTACCCATAATGTATTGTTTGCCACACAGTTTTGCACATGATGGAAACGGTGACCTGCAAGAGTATTCCCAATACTCTTGCCCAATGTTAGTGTTAGTTGCAGAGACCCCCAGGAAATCATTAGCAAACGCCATCTAGAAACAGACCAAAAGGTCAGAGGTAAACGTAACATGACATTCATAGCCTGTGATTGTGGAGGGCTGTGGGTATTTGTTCTTGTTCAATATATACTATAGTGCTTCAAAGCATCTGCTCCCATTCTCAGAGGTTAGTGAGTTTGAAGCGTGCCAGCATCTAATTTTGAACAGTATTCCAAAGGCACATATTTGTTCTTAAATGTCAGTCATTAGGGTTGGACACCTACACAAATTCAATGAGTTCCAGTGAAGTGGTAATTGGTTCTCCAAGTTAGAAAATATGGAGTGGCTCAGAAACTCAAATATAAGGAAATCGACCATCAATTTAGAGACGAATAACCTGGGACAAGTAGATACAATCTGTAACTCAAAGATTGATTTGGAAATCCTGGAGCATTATTCTGTAAAAGAGAAAGCTGAAAACATATTCAGCTATCCAAAAGCATGAAATTTATTCTATTTGAATACAAATAGAAATCTCTCTCTCTGTCTCTCTCTCTCTCTTTCTCTCTCTCTCTCTCTCTCTCACACACACACACACACACACACACACACACACACACACACTCACACACAACCACTTAAAGCAAATCTAGCAAAATAAATACAGAGAAGAGTCAGCATCTTGCAGTAGAAATAATATGGTTTTGGGAGCTGGTCAGATCTACATTTGAATTCTATCTCTATCCCTCACTGACTGTGCCACACTGAGCTAGTCCTTTATTCCCTCTACTGAAGTTTTCTTACCTACAAAATGGGTGAAATAGTTCTGAGCATGAGGCATTGCTGTAAGGATACTGTGTGCCAACTGCCTAGCATGTATGTAGTAGCCACTCAATAAGTAATGACTCTTACAAATACTAATTTTTAAGTATACATCTACTTAAATATGTTGTTTATACAAAACGTAATTATTTTATAAAAATATTTAAACCTTGCCACCTAAAAGAACATAGGCTTAAGGCCTGTAACATATTGACATTTTAAAAAAACTAAATGATTATATGACTATCTAGCAATGTAATTTAATTTGTCTTTGGAATTGCTAGATGTTTTTTCACAGTGAAAACAAAAATAGCATTGCCCTATCACTAGAAATTTCCACCTTTCCTTCAGTAATGATTTTTGTCTTCTCATGATCTATGTAAGAGCCATACACTCTTAAAACAATTCTCCTTATATATTACATCTTAATGTTAAGAAACAACAAAATAAGAAAAGCAATTTGACGTTTGTATTTACATATATTACTTTTTGCTTCTTTTAACTTTATTTCCACTTGAAAATATTCAGTACTCTTTCTTGTGTCTCTCTGCTCTCCCAATAATCAAGGTCTCTCCAGGACCTTTCCAAGCAAACAGATATCCCTTATGGCACAGTCCTGGACTCTGCGGTATATGAACATGTTCGCATGAAGGGAATGAATCCTTTTGAGAGGGACAGCATGTATTCCCAAATGTGGCGGATGATCAACCGAAGCAATGGATCAGAGAATAACGTTCTGGAGTCCCAAGCAGGCATTCAAAAGGTACTGGCCATAGTTCTTCATTCATAGTCTACCATTCTGTCCCCCATATTGGAATTGCTAAACTGAGTCTGGTTTACTTCCTTTTTTAAATTTTAACTTTGACATAGAGTTCTCAGTTAAATTATACCTTTTATTGATTTAAGAAGATTTTGAGGTAACTCGCTGTACCAGTAGAGGGAATTGACACATTTCTGTGGTGTGTCTAAAGGATCCTTTTCCAGTGGAATTCCAAAGCTAGAAAACATGAACTGCTATTTTGTTCAGAACAGTGTCGGGGACATATACACATGAGGACTTGAAAAGATTTTGACAAATCCCATTCCAAATATCATTCAGGTTATCCAGTTTTTTCAAATGATTCAGGGTATTTTCTACACTGCATTTGTTTTTCGATGAAAAGTTTATGTTATGATTATGTGAAGCTCTCTGTGAGTAAAAGTTAATCTTCTCCACAAATGAAGTTTCTACAAAAGTCTGTTTCTGTTTCCAAAAGTGAAAATCTTTATTTATATCTTATTTTTATAAAACCATCATTTAGAAGTTATTTAAAAAAAACTTAGAAAGCAGTCCTTTGTGTAAAAAACATGAAGCTAGTTTTTATTCTGGGCCGTGGTTTATAAACTTCTACACAGAAGTAATTCTTTCTTCCTCAGACCCCATCAACCACCATGAGAGAACTGAATGATTTTTGCTTAAAATTATCCCAGTGGCTATTACAGTGAAAATCCTAAGGGTTGACATTCAATAAGTAATTATGGGATGACTGAATGAATGTCTAATAACAGCATCAATGATGGTATATACTTTTTTTCTGTAACCTTTCACAGCAGAATAATTTGGACTCCAAGTCTGAGTTCTCTGTTCAAAAGGCAAACTCAATAATACCATGTTGGAGAATGTTTTGATGACTATAAAAGTTATTCTGCCACAGGATCTAGCATTATTCTGTGCTTTTCATATGTTTTCCTTTATCTGCTATTGCTATTGTGATGGTTCCCTAGCATCACCCTGGTAATTTGTCAGTCACTACATTGATATCATTATTTTAAAACTGACAATGGTGACATAAACCTCTTTGCAAGTACTAATGATGCTTTTAAAATAAGAGAATGTCCTTGAAATGTTAGCAATGGCCTCTAATTCCTTCATCCTTATTATATTAATCCCAGTTTCCCAGGGCCCAGGTATTTATCCTCTTGTCTTTGTCCAGAGGCCCATTGGCTTTTAGAAATTAAACACAGTACCCTCCAATTACTGGGGGCATGCAGTGGGGGGCAGGTGAGATTGGGCAGGTGAATGGACCTATACTATATGTTGTCTGGGGGAGAAGGGAGGATAGATTTTAGGATTTACTAGGTACTCATTGTATGTGAATGAATTTAAGCCTCAGAATAATGGTTTGGGGAAGAGTTATTTTCCTTCATATTGTCTACTGTTAAAAACAATTTTGAGTTCTTGCGTATAAGTATAAATTGAAGTTCACAATTTGTATTTCTATCCATTTTAGATCCAAAGCTCCTCACACTTTACAACTTTTTTCTATACCATAGCATTCCAGAGAAAATTCATTTTCTTTTCTCCAGACATACAGATTCAGAATAAAAATAACTTTTAAACATACATATTCACCAATTCATTATTTATTCATTCATTCATCCAATATTTGCTAAGTAACAATTATGTACCAGGCACTGAGGTAGGAACTGGAGGTAAACTCAACCACAGAGGAATGACCACTGGATTCATGAAATACAGGGTCTGGTGGGAGAGAGAGAAAAGGAAACTAAAATACATGATCAAACAAAATGACTTAAATTGTGACAAATGCTATCAAAAAGACAAATAAGGTGCTATTGTAGAAATTAAGAAGGAAATCTATTTGAGAAACAGTGATCAGGTAAGTTCCCAGAGGACGTAGGATATTATCTATGATCTGCCTGATCATGTAGAAGAGAGGGTGACAAAGCATCCAGGCAATGCTTAGTGTAAGCTAAGGTCTGAAGGTCCATTCAAGAAACCAATTTAAAATCAGCATGAACTGGAGACGATCGAATGAGAAAATGTGGAATGAAGTTAGTATGCAGGGGATAGATCAAGTGGACCTTACCCATTGTTAAGAACTTGGATTTTATTTGAATGGCAAAAAATGCTACTGAAATAGGGAAATGTCATGATTCATTTTTCTCTGTCAAGGTCACTGTAACTGATATATGGGAATTGGGTAAGAGTATGCAAAGAATAGAAATAGTGAGACCATAGGAAACTTGTAACTTTCTGAAGTAGCCAGTCAAGTAAATAAGACCTCGTTTTATTCCCGTGTTCTTACACACATACACGCACACGCACACACACGCACACACACACACCATTACCCTTCATTCCTGGTATTAATACAAACTGGTTACACTTCCTACATCATGGCATTTTCAATATAATATATAAATCATAGAGACATAGGACATCAGTTGCTACATAGAAGCTTTAAGCAGTCATGTATGTAAGATATACATATATATCTTCTAAGGTCTTCAGTGTTCTTTAAGAAAACCTCTTAACTTTTAAGTATGTACATACAGTTTCCTACATTTTCTGGGTTTTTGTTTAAATTTAAGTTATTTGACCATATGGAATTTAATTTGACACATGTGTAAATGTAAAAATAAACTGTAAATATTCACACTGAGAAAATTCCTGAGATTCTATGAAATAAAATTGTTTTAGACTCAGCTATTGACAGTCTTGCAGCATATGCTGAGAAATTTAGTTACTCTTTAGGCTTTCACGTTTCTTTTTATTTAAATATGTAGCCATTCCATCACCTTTCAAGTTGGGCTAGTGTTTCTTATGCTGTTGTTAAATGTCATACATTAAAAAAAAAAAAGCTATTATGAAGAGTAGAAAGAGCTCTAGTTTTAGAAAAAAACTATCTAGTTTTCTTTCTTGGTTCTTCCAGTTCTCAGCTGTGTAACGTTGGGCAGATCACTTGGTTTCTCTAAGACTCACTCTACTCAGCTGTAGAATTATCACAGTGTGAGAATTAAAAGCCTGGGCTTTGTAGACATACAACCTAGGTGTATATCCAGTTCATTTTTTTAAGTAAAATATGTAAATGTGACTAGTTACTTAAAATCTCTGAGGCTCAGAATTTTTATCATCATATTGAGAATTTCTACCTCTTACGGTTTTTGTCATTATTAGATATATATATGTAAAAGCATCAATAAATAGTTCGATTAGAATAATAAACTCTTAAGATGATCCTGAAGTTTATATGAAAGAATGTATGTGTGAGTGATTTGTTATTACAAAGAATTACTATTTGGTATTTCCTAAGGTTAACCTAAAATTATGACATAATAAAAAAGATAATGCAGTAAAAGAAGTAGAGAGCAGTTTCTATTCCCTGATAGTCTGCTGATAAAGAGGGCTTATGATTTTAAAACTGCAAATCACGTCCCCAAGTGTTTATTACACCCCATGTACTCAGTTTTCGGATTTACTAGAGGAGTAGTGAAGAATGTTTTTATTAATTTATAATGGAAAATATCAAAGTGAAATTTGCTGATTGTACATATTTCTTTCAACCAATATCAGAGAGAGCTGAACACTGATTAGACAGAGACTAGGTAGTTATAATAAAATGTATTTTGGTTCAGTTTTCAAGGTCTTAGCCAGCTTTCATTAAAACACAAAACCAACCAACCAACAAACAATAACCTCTCACCTGCTAAAGCTCACTGGAGTTCATGAGATTGAGAACTACAAGACATGGAATGTGGCTGATGGACTCTTCCTCAAGTAACCGGTCTTGCACACACATCTCACACAGCAGCTTCCTGTTCTCTGTCACTGATTTCTAATTTGTGCAGGGAGAAAAGACCTCAGAGGTCTTCTAGGTCAATATTCCGCAAAAGACCAAGCTTCCACCTTTGACAGGAATTCATATATATAGTAACTCCCTTTCAGCAAAGACTGCATCCCTGTGAAAACAATCCTCCCAATCTAGGTGTAACTTTGAATAGATCCCATTAATCCCTCAGGTTGTGCTTGTTTCTAATTGTGCTGCCAGCCTCATTAAGTTTCTCTTACTTGAAGGTAGATCCTGGTTGCTTCTAACATCGATGTTCTGCTCATACCAAAGAAACCTGTATAAGTGAGGAGTAGGTAAATGAGTTCTGATCTGCTCTTCTTGGGAGACACTTTGCCTGTACCACACTAGCCTAATTAAACTAGAAGAAAATTTTGTTTCTGCCTTCCTCTTCCTAGGATGTTTTGCATAAGTAGGAAAAAATGTGATTTGAAAAATATAACTGAGTTCTTTAATGAATTCACTCAACAATTATTTATTGATCAAAACAGCCAGTGTTTTGATCACTGGAGTGAACATAAATGAAAAAAAAAATGCCTCATGGAGTTTACATTCTAGTGGAGGGGGCAGACAATAAATAAGATAAATATGCTGTATTTCAGCAGTGAGAAGAGTTAAGGAGTAAAACAGAGTTGGAGAGAAAAGAAGAGGGACGTGGAAATGGAGATGATGTGCCTTGTTAGATAAGATGGCCAGGGAAAGCTTCACTAAGAAGCTTTGGAGAGAGAGGTGTATATCTGGGTGAAGTGTTTCCAGGCAGAGGGTCAGCTAGTGCAAAGGCCCTGAGGTGGGAACATGCCTGGATGTTCTAAGACTATGAAGGGGGCTAGGGTAGCTCTAGAAATAAAGGGTAATATCAGGAGTGCAGCAATGTCAGAGAGGTAGAGGGCCAGATGGTAGGGAGGAAACATATCATATACGGTCTTGTTACTCGCAGCTAGTCCTGTGAACTTGCAGCATCAGCATCACCTGAGAGCTTGTTAGAAATGCAGACTCCTAGGCCCCACCTGCACCCTTCTGGATGGAAATCTCATTCTAACAAGATTCCCAGGTGATTCACATGCATGCTAAAGTCTGAGAAGTGCTCATACAGGGCCATATAGGGCATTCTAAGCGGACTTTTACTCTGTGTGAGATATGAAACTTAGGAGTGTTTTTTATTTTTATTTTTTTGTGGTACACGGGCCTCTCACTGTTGTGGCCTCTCCCGTTGCGGAGCACAGGCTCCGGATGCGCAGGCTCAGCGGCCATGGCTCACGGGCCCAGCCGCTCCGCGGCATGTGGGATCTTCCCGGACCAGGGCACGAACCCATGTCCCCTGCATCAGCAGGCGGACTCTCAACCACTGCGCCACCAGGGAAGCCCCCAAACTTAGGAGTGTTTCGAACAGAGAGTACGTAACATGATCTAACTCATACTTTGGCAAATCATATGGCTGGTGTATTGAGAAAAACTGGAGGTGACAGTGTGGAAGCTGGAAGCCAGTTAGGAGGCCACGATGGTGACTTGGCAGCGTTCCGAAACTACAGCAATGGAAAACCATCCCTGTTCAAACCCAAGTACATCTTGGAAGACTATGATTTTAAGTAACTATTAACATTAGCACATTAATGGAATTTAGTCTATCAGATTATTTTGGGAGAGACTGGAACACAAGACAGGTAATTTTTAAGAATCGATAGAGAAACTTCTACATCACAGGTAAGCATCTGACCAGGAGTAAAGGATCTCTGTGTAGCACTGAAATAGAAAAGTCCCTGGTTAATAAGAGGGCAGTGTTCATTTCCTGATAGCCTGTTATGTCTCAGGGGGTGAATGACAAATTATTCTAAAACCTCAGCAATAAAGACTACTAAGGAAGAGAAGAAGGTCAGTACTGGTAGGATAACTCCTGTCCTAGCCAAAGGATCCCAGTGATAACTACATAATACTTCAAACTATATATTTCAAAGGGGATATAAACTGGTGGATGCTATGGCCACAGGAAGTGGGTAGCAGTGCTGGCAGCAGCCATATTCAACCAGAAAGATAACATCAATCTGTAAGGTTGTCTGCTTAAGTCCCAGAGCACTATGGGGGAAGGGGACTTGACAAGGTACAGGTCGGGCATCAAGGCTCCAGCCAAGCCACTGTGCTTCAGGACCCAGTTTTAATCTTAGCTGGAAAACTGGAGTGTTGAAATGAAAGCCAAAACAAAAGACTGATCATATCACATGGGCCAATATTAAGGATTTTAGAGGACTGGAGCAGAAAGAAAAATTCCAGACACTATTCAGTGGTGAAGTAAGCCTACTCAATTTATTCATCTCTGGCTGAAAAACTGGGTGGATTGAACCTGTTGTTTTACTTACTCATTCAACACATATTCATTGAGCACCTGTTATTTACCAGGAACTGTTCTAGGCACTGGGAGGCACACCAAAATAAGCAAAGTCCCTGCCCAAATGGAGATTATACTGTAGTAGAGAGAAAACAATAGACAAGCACATAAATGTGGGCTATAAAGAAAAACTGGAAGACTAAGAATGAAAGGTAGCAGAAGCAAGAAGAGGGATGTTGCCATCACATAGTGGGTGGTCTCAGAAGACATCTCTGAGAAAGTGAAAGAGGACAGTTTATGAGCCATGAAGATAGTGGGGAGAAAAGGAGGATGGAAGTACTTCAGGCAGAAGGAACATTGCACAATTCCCAAGGCAGAAGCTAGTTTGACGTGATGGAGAGGAATGTCAAAAAGACCAATGTGGCTGGAGCAGAGTGCAAGGGGGTGGGAGGAAAAGGGGGTGGTAGGGCAGAGAAGTAAGAGATGATCGGAGTGGTAGTTAGGCAAGATGGAGTCCATTAAAAATGTGAATGCTGGGCTTCCCTGGTGGCGCAGTGGTTGAGAGTCCGCCTGCTGATGCAGGGGACACGGGTTCGTGCCCCGGTCCGGGAAGATCCCGCATGCCGCAGAGCGGCTGGGCCCGTGAGCCATGGCTGCTGAGCCTGCGCGTCTGGAGTTTGTGCTCCACAACGGGAGAGGGCTACAACAGTGGTGGCCCCCGCTCTTCCAAAAAAAAAAAAAAAAAAATGTGGATTCTTGGATCCCACTGAAATTCCAATCGTATCATTTTTTAAATTTTTATTTTATATTGCAGTATAGTTGATTAACAATGTTGTGTTAGTTTCAGGTGTACAGCAAAGTGAGTCAGTTATACATATACATGTATCTATTCTTTTTCAAATTCTTCTCCCAATTAGGTTATTACAGAGTATTTGAGCACAGTTCCCTTTGCTATACAGCATGTCCTTGTTGGTTTTCTATTTTAAATATAGCAGCGTGTACATGTCAATCCCAAACTCCCAGTCTACTCCTCCCCCCAACCCTTCCCTCCTGGTAACCATGAATTCATTCTCTAAGTCTGTGAGTCTGTTGTTTTGAAACTAAGTTCACTTGTATATTTTTTTTAGATTCCACATATAAGCTATATCATATGATACTTGTCTTTCCCTGTCTGACTTAGTTCACTTAGTATGATAATCTCCAAGTCCATCTGTGTTGCTGCAAATGGCATTCTTTCATTCTTTTTAATGGCTAAGTAATATTCCATTGTATATATGTACCACATCTTCTTTATACATTCATCTGTCCAATTGGTACAGCCACTATGGAGAACAGTATGGAGGTTCCTTAAGAAACTAAAAATACAGCTACCGTATGATCCAGCAATCCCACTCCTGGGCATATATCCAGTGAAAAACATGGTTTGAAAGGATACATACACCCCAATGTTCATTGCAGTGCTGTTCACAATAGCCAAGACATGGAAACAACCTAAATGTCCAACCAATTGTACCTTTTTTTAAGCCATAATTGACATATAACATTATCTTAGTTCCAGGTGTACAACATAATGATTCAATGTTTATATATATTGCAAAATGACCACCACAGTAAGTCTACTTCATATCCATCAACATAGTTACAGATTTGGTATTTTTGTGATGAGAATTTTTAAGGTTTATTCTCTTAGCAACTTTCAAATATGCAATACAGTATTATTAACTATGGTCACCATGCTGTATATTACATCCCCATGACTTACTTATTTTATAACTGGAAGTTTGTACCTTTTGACCCTTTCTACCCATTGTAATCTTAATTGGGGAATGGAAGGCATCTGAATATCTTAAATCATTTCAGGTGTTCCTTTTTTTTAAAACATATTGATTGGAGTATAATTGCTTTACAATGGTGTGTTAGTTTCTGCTGTACAACAAAGTGAATCAGCTATACGTATACATATATCCCTATATGCCCTCCCTCTTGCATCTCCCTTCCACCCTCCCTATCCCACCCCTCTAGGTGGTCACAAAGCACCAAGCTGATCTCCCTGTGCTATGTGGCTGCTTCCCACTAGCTATCTGTTTTACATTTGGTAGTGTATATATGTCCATGCCACTCTCTCACTTCATCCCAGCTTATCCTTCCCCCTCCCCATGTCCTCAAGTCCATTCTCTATGTCTGCATCTTTATTCCTATCCTGCCCCTAAGTTCTTCAGAACCATTTTTTTTTCTTTTTTAGATTCCATGTATGTGTGTTAGCATACAGTATTTGTTTTCCTCTTCCTGACTTATTTCACTCTGTATGACAGACTCTAGGTCCATCCACCTCACTACGAATAACTCAATTTTGTTTCTTTTTATGGCCGAGTAATATTCCATTGTATATATGTGCCACATCTTCTTTATCCATTCATCTGTTGATGGACACTTAGGTTGCTTCCAAGTCCTGGCTATTGTAAATAGAGCTAAAATGAACATTGTGGTACATGACTCTTTTTGAATTATGGTTTTCTCAGGGTATATGCCTAGTTGTGGGATTGCTGGGTCGTATGGTAGTTCTATTTTTAGTTTTTTAAGGAACCTCCATACTGTTCTCCATAGTGGCTGTATCAATTTACATTCCCACCAACAGTGCAAGAGGGTTCCCTTTTCACCACACCCTCTCCAGCATTTATTGTTTGCAGATTTTTTGATGATGGCCATTCTGACTGATGTGAGGTGATACCTCATTATAGTTTTGATTTGCATTTCTCTGATGATTAGTGATGTTGAGCATCCTTTCATGTGTTTGTTGGCAATCTGTATATCTTCTTTGGAGAAATGTCTATTTAGGTCATCTGCCCATTTTTAGATTGGGTTGTTTGTTTTTTTGATATTGAGCTGCATGAGCTGCTTGTAAATTTAGGAGGTTAATCCTTTGTCAGTTGCTTCATTTGCAAATATTTTCTCCCATTCTGAAGGTTGTCTTTTCGTCTTGTTTATGGTTTCCTTTACTGTGCAAAAGCTTTTAAGTTTCATTAGTCCTGGTTGTTCATTTTTGTTTTTATTTCCATTTCTCTAGGAGGTGGGTCAAAAAAGATCTTGCTGTGATTTATGTCATAGAGCGTTCTGCCTATATTTTCCTCTAAGAGTTTTAGAGTGTCTGGCCTTACATTTAGGTCTTTAATCCATTTTAATTTTTTTTGTGTGTATGGTGTTAGGGAGTGTTCTAATTTCATTCTTTTACATGTGGCTGTCCAGTTTTCTCAGCACCACTTATTGAAGAGGCTGTCTTTTCTCCATTGTATGTTCTTGCCTCCTTTCTCAAAAGTAAGGTGACCATATGTGCGTGGATTTATCTCTGGGCTTTCTGTCCTGTTCCATTGACCTATATTTCTGTTTTTCTGCCAGTGCCATACTGTCTTTTGATTACTGTAGCTTTGTAGTATAGTCTGAAGTCAGGCAGCCTGATTCCTCCAGCTCCATTTTTCTTTCTCAAGATTGCTTTGGCTATTCAGGGTCTTTTGTGTTTCCATACAGATTGTGAAATTTTTTGTTCTATTTCAGGTGATTCTGATTCAAAATAAAGGTTGAAAATGAGCATTATAATATTTTTAATATTTTGAAGCCATTTAAATGACTTTGGCTTTTACTCTGAGATAGGAAGCCAGGGAAGGGTTGAGGACAGAAGAGTGACATGATCTGACTTACTTTTTCAAGGTTCATTTTAGGTGCTGTATAGAAAATAGGCAAGGGCTAGAAGCAGGGAGACCAGTGTGGAGGACACTGTAATCATCCAAGTGAGAAATGATGGTGGGTAGACCAGAGTGGTTATGGTGGAAGTGGTGAGAAGTGGTTGAATTTGAATATATTGTGAAGGTAGCTCTGACAAGATTTTCTAAAAGATTGAATGTGGGGTATGAAAAAGAGGAGTTAAAGATGAGTCCAATGTCTTTGGCTTAAGTAATTGGAAGAATGAATTTTCCATTTATTGAGACTGAGAAAACTTTGGGAAGAGCAGATTTAAAAAGCCAAATGAAAAATTGCCTTTGGCATGATAGTTAATATGAAGTGCTTCTTAATTATGCAGGCAAAGATGCCAAGAGAAATGCTGCAGATATGAGTTGGATGTTTAAGAGAAAGTTCTAGCTGGAGATAAATGTTTGGGGATGACTAGCATAGTGTTTGCCTTTTAAAGTTATAAGACTCCATGATATCACTACAGATGTGTGTGCATCGAGAGAAGACAGATTGCTAAACTTATCCCTGGGATAATTTGGTATTTAGAGGAGGGAGAGATAAAAAGGGTATAACAGAGTCAGGGAATGATCAACCAGTGAGGCAGGAGGAAAACAAGAGTGTTTTTTTTTAGAAGCCAAGTGAAATAAGTGTTTCAAGGAATCTCAAATGAACAACTGTCAAATGATGCTCATGGAACAAGTATAATGAAGACTAAGAATTAATGATTTATTTGGTGACCAGTAGTCACTGGTGACCTTGACAAGAGCAGATCTGGTAGAGTGAAAGGAGAAGGAATTAAAATTAGATTGGAGAGAAAAAAAGAACAAGGAAAGAGGCAATGGAGATTATGAGAATAGGCACTTTTTAAAGGAGTTTTCTACAAAGGAAATGCTGAAGAATGGGAGGGGTTCCTGGAGTGGGATATGAAGTTCAGGGAAACTTTTTATGAAGGAGGATATACAATGTCTGTATACTGATGGGATGATATAGTAAGACGGGAAAACTCATCATGCAGGAGAGAGACAGGGAGCTGCTGAGATCCAGTGCACAAGTGGAGGATTTGGATTTAGGAACATAATCCATCCATAGTAAGAGGAAAGAGTGTAGAGCATATGGACATACATTCAGATAGGTTGGAAGATATGGTGTTGGGAGCACATGGGAGTTCATTTTTGACTGCTTGTATTTACTCAAAGAAATGGGAACCAATGTCATCACCAAAATTTAGGAAGATAGAGGTTCTGGAGATTTAAAGAAAGAGAAAGAAGGAATGGTTGTTCTGGAGAATGGGAAGAACAGTAGACTAGTGAAATGTAATGGGAGTCCTAGACAAGACTAAAGACCCCTTTGCAACAGTGTTCATGACTGTAAATTGGGACCAATCAGTGTGATTGTGGGCGATTCTCTGGCCTCCCTATCTTCAGCTGCCTGAGAGTAAACATGGAGTCAAGAGAGCAGACTTCATCACAATTGGTGTTTGCCAGATAAGCATGGTAGAAGACAGTGAGGTGGGAGAGTTAAGAGTATATGTAAAGAAATGATCTCTGTTATGAATCATGGAATCTGAGCTGTGTAGGAAGACAGTTATAACACAAGGAAATTGAGGCTACCAAAAGGGTGGCATGAGCAATGGACTTAGGTCTAGATGGGACTGAAGCATTGTTGGAGTCAGTGAGCCAGAAGGATGGGATTGGAAATAACATGAAGTTGGTTCTGAGATGACACATCTGAAATTGAGATGATGAGAATTCTGGCATTGGAGATGATGTGACATGAGAGTGGGTGGCCTGAGGTGGGAGGAAAGACACGATCTTTGGAGAAGAAGAAGCCAAGAGACTGAGAAGCCAAGTACTAGGAAAGAATGTCTATGTGAATAATCAAATCACCAAGAATAACCACAGAACTAGAATTTGAGGGTGACAGAGAGGCAAGTGATAAAATCTTCAAGCAAATTTGGAGGAGTGACAGAATCAGCAGATGACTGCAGTAAGAGTGAGTAGCAGGTAGTAGAGTCTGATAACATGAGCTTCAAAGCTAGAGGACTTTAGAGACAAGGGTCCAGAATTGGTTCAAGGGGCAAGGAGAACACCTACCCTGATCCAGCCACAGTGATATGACTGTTGTAGAAGAGAAAAATAGCCACCACTTGAGAAGACCAAAGGCAATGTGGTATCCCCAGAGGAGAAGCAGGTTCCACTTAGCAAAAGAAAGTAAAAGGAAATTAAAAAAAAAAAAAAAAAAAAAAAAAAAACAGATTGAGGGTATAGGCAGGGTAACTGTATGTCCTGGTTTGGGACAACCTTGATTTTGCCAGGTGTCCCACTCTCAAGATTATTCCCATCAAAACAGTAAATTGTATGATCTCCCTAAATATAGGGATCATGGTGATGATAGGGTTCCATAGATCAGAGTGGAAGAGTCTGGACAGTTGGAGAGGAATGGGAAAATTGGTCAAAACAAGGCAGTGTGCAGAATCAGATCAATACGTGATGGGGAGTGACCTGGAAGTCTTAGGTTTTTCATGATGATGGACACTCAGAGATCTAGAAACAATATGGACTTTAGGCTCTAGACAGATTGGCTAGTTGGTGAATGTAAGGTGACAGGAGGGGCGAGCATGTTGCCGGGGTCACAGTGACAATGGCAGAGTGGAGGCCTGACAAAGAGCAGTCTTACCAGGGGCGAAAGATTTGAGGGCATTACTTCCTACAGCTGAGGGACTCTGGGAGAGGTAGCATCTGACAAGTGAGAACCAAGTTCATAAAAGAAAAAGGAAGCTGCAAGTAGAAAACAAATTTCAACTGCAACTTAGTTTTACGTATAATAATTTTTAGTCTTATGTGCTTCAAACCCATGAACTACACTGGCCATATTCTCTTCTGGTTCTTCCTTTCCCCTTCCTCTTAGAGCACTATAGCATCATTTGGCGTTGAGTAAAAATGCCAGAGTAGATGACAATTCATGAGCCAGCAGCAGAGAGAGGGTAAGAGCTAACTTGAGCTTCAGTAAGTGACGTGGTAATATACTGACTAGGTGCATGACCTTAACACTGGGGTTAAGCCCTTATTATAGAAATGAATAATCAGACTGAATACAACTTGAGGGAAAAACAAGACAAAATACTAAACAGCTTGGGTCTATGAAAATGCCAAGAGTCCTGGGCTGTCATGCCATGGGGTTTAGAGGTAGCAGTGCATTTGCTACATTTGCCCTTTTGCCAAATGGTTCAAATAAATATGTGGTTCACTTTAGCACTTCACCCTGCATCTGGGAGCTCAGATCCCACTGGCATATTTTCTGCTCTCCGGGAATCAGAGTTTTTAGGTCAATGTCAGTTATCCCACAGTGAAAGAAGAGAACCGGTGAAAGAATGGAAAAATACATAGAGATCATTTCCAGCAGCCCTGCCAGTGCATTTCTGATGCCTGGGATTGTTTTTGTTTTTTTTTAATTAGTATTATTTTTTAAAACTTATTTTTGTTTCTAATAATCTTCATGGATGTTTGAAATCAATTAGTCTTGATTAGATCTTTTCTCAAAGAGGAAAGGAGAAACCTAAAACCATGTACTTCTTAGGCAGTCCTAAGCATTTTAACTTGAGTTAGAATATGTCAGGTCTTACAGCATACAAAGCAAACTATAAATAAAGATTTTTTTCGTAGATGCCCAGAAAAAAATATATGTATAATTCTATAAATTAAAGTAAAAATAATAAAGCGGTGTCATATATATAAAGATGACCCTACTTAACCCACCAGTCACAGAGCGTGTACTTTAAAAATTGCTTTTTTTATATAGTGATTTAATCCATGATGAAAGCTAGACCCGCTCCAATTCTTCTTTTAATTAGTTACATCTGATTCCAATTCATCTATTCATTCATTCATTCCTTTAATCTACGAACATTTATTCAGTGGCTAATAAGTACCAGAAACTATGTATCTTAGGTACAGAGGATGCAGAGATGGATTAGTTTAGTGAGGATGGGGCAGTAAAATGCAGAATAGCAGCTACCCCACAGAGAGATATACAAGGTATTATGAGGACACAGAGAAAGGGAACCTAGTGTAGCCTGGGGGATGAGGCTTGTTCAGATCACAAAGGCTTCCAAAAGGAGTAATGTCAAACTTAGAACAAGCAGGATTTAATTAAGTAAAGGAGAGAGAGGAAGAAGTAGGATACGGAGGAGAGAGCCTGAACAGAAGCATGGAGGTGAGCAAAATAGTGTAAGTGCAGAAAACAAAAAGCAATTACAGTTAGATATAAGGTGCTTGTATTAGGGTTTTCTGGAGAAACAGGACCAATAAGATAGCTATAGATATAGATACAGATATATCGATATATCCCTATATATAATTATATCCTATATATAGTTTTATGTATAATGATAAATATCTGTAGCCATATATGTTTTGTTGTTTCTTTGCGGCATGCGGGCCCGTTACTGTTGTGGCCTCTCCCGTTGCGGAGCACAGGCTCCGGACGCGCAGGCTCAGCGGCCATGGCTCACGGGCCCAGCCCCTCTGCGTCATGTGAGATCTTCCCGGACCAGGGCATGAACCCATGTCCCCTGCATCAGCAGGTGGACTCCCAACCACTGCGCCACCAGGGAAGCCCAGCCATATATGTTTTATATACATACATATACATGTGTGTGTATATATGTGTAGTGTGTGTATATACATACAGACACACATAAAATGAGATTTATTATAAGAAATTGGCTCATGAGATTACAGAGGCCGAGAAGTCCCAGGATCTGCTGTCTATAAGCTGGAGACCGAGGAAAGCCAATTATGTAAATTTCAGCCTGAGTGCAAAGGCCTGAGAACTAAGGAGTGCTGATGGTATAAATCCCGGTCCATGGGCAGGAGCAGACTGATGTCTTGGCTCACGTAGTCAAGCCAAAAGAGAGAATTCAACCTCCTTCTACGTTTTGGTTCTCTTCTGGCCTTCAGTAGGTTAGGTAGTGCCCACCCACCTTGGGGAGGACAATCTGCCTTACTTAGTCTACCAATTCTCAGACACGCTCAGAAATAATGTTTTACCAGATATCTGGGCATTCTACGGCCCAGTCAATTTGACACAGAAAATTAACCAACACAGAGCTACAATAAAGTGAAGGGAGGTGATAGGAGGCGCAGTCTGTGCTATGGATCAAAGGCATCCACTGGACCATATATCATCTGAACCTGCTAATTGGATGTTAATTGTATAGTTTTAGCTAAATGAGCAAAAAGGTGGGAAAAGCATTACTAAAAATATTTGAAAAGAAATGTCTGGGTCGAAAAGCAGATATAGTCACCTTGGGCCTCAGTTTTCTTCCTTATCTTTAAAACTGTGAAAATGGAATGATGAGTTCTGAGGTTTCTTCTGGAGCTAATATTCAATGAGTCTTTGGACCCTGATTTCAAACTGTTTAGAAGCCACATGAGAGAAGTGCACCTCCCAGGAAATGGCAGAGGCCCCTAGTGGGAGCCTCAGCTGTCAGTCCTGATTGAACACATCCTTGTTCTCAAGCCAAAATATTCTACAAAAGAATTCCAACTTTATAGTTCCCCAGGATGAAAACAAATGAATAGGTGCATCTTTGTTTCCTGGTGGTTCCATTATGTTCGGAAACTTCTTTATCCAACAAATAGTTTAAATGGCCCTTTGCCTTGGTTTAGTTCTTACCCTCAAAGTTACTTCCCAAACTGGAATGTGCATATACATTGTAAAAAATTCTGTTGGAAAAATGCCAAAAAGTAAAAATTATAATTCTGCCATAAATTTAAAATTAGCCCATTCCACCCATCTAATTTTACCCTCAGTTAACCTTCATTAATAGCAGGCTGATCATCTTCGAGACTTTCTTCTGCACATAGGCACACACGTGCATGCAGTTTTTTATTTTGTTTCCATTTTGACTTTTTAAAAAATGAAATGTTCTCTTGCCTTTGTCTTTTTCAATTTCTGTCATAAACATCTTTCAGGTTAGCATATATATATTAGAACATACTAGAACATACAATATATAATTTTAAAACCTTCAAAATATTCCATGAACTACTATCATTTATCAAATCATTGCCCTTGATAAACACTTTTAATGTTTTGTACATTTTCTCCCAAAAGCAGCTATGATGAACATTTATTTATATATATGTATTTTTTTTAATAAATATAGTCATAAAAGTGGGATTCTGGGTTAGATCATGTGCATTTACAAATTTAATTACTACTTTCAAAGTAGTCTCTAAAAATGTACCAATTTCTACAGAAGAGAGAGCTATGTTTTCCCACTTTCTTGCCTGAGTTGCCAGAATTAAATTACATTACTCTTTTATTTTTTCATTTTTGCCAAAGTGATGAGTGGAAACTAATTTATTTTTATTTTCGCTTTTGTGATTCATAAGGTTGAACATTTTTTCAGATGTGTATTAGCTTTTGTAAGTCCTCTATATATTGCTAAGTTATTTCTTTTGCTCCTTTTTCTATTGACTTAATTGTTGTTATCAATTTTATACCACTTTAAAAAATATTGATGATAGCACTTTGTCTTTTTTGTTACTCTGCCTTTAACCCTTCAGGCTTTTCTATTCCAATCCATGCTCGCATCTGCATTTACACTGTCAGTTAAGCAGATGTACTGGCAAGCAAACAGTTTAGTTAGATCCTAATATAAATCCACATGCCCAGTGTACACTTCATAAGACAGCATTTCTTTTGCCAGACAGCACTTTCAAAGAGCAGCATTTACTTTTTGAAAAATGGGAAAAGCTAAATGGTTTTATAAGTATGCCTCTGAGCTGTCCACTGTTTGCAATCTTTCTCTTTACCCCTAAGACTACTAATATTATATAAATAAGAATTTTATAAAACTTTGTTTCCTGGTGAAAGATATATACTGAGAAGGCTCAAAATTTTTGAAATGTTTTTCTGTGGACATTTTTAATTAAGATACTTGACGTTCATGCCTGTATATTTGTTTCCATTAAATTAAGCTGTAGACCTTAACACATACTTTGAATTTTTAGTTTTTTATGAAACCTGCCTTTCCTCAGTAGGAAATTAGGAGCCTATGTAAGCTTCATTTGCATTCTTGTGGGTCCTAGCCCCTAGGTGTCCTTTCATATCCTGAAAGTCTTCTCCTCTCACTCTTACTAATGTGTTCAGTGTTCCACTATGATTTTCTCCTTTTCAACTGCTGAATTCGCTTCTCCTACTAAGGCATAAATGCCATGATTACTAGCTTATCCTTCTTGCTTTTATGTTTCTCAGATTAATTGTCATCTTGGGTACTAAAGCTTCTGATTACAAATTCCTCATTTCTTGTTAAATATCCATAACTCTATTATTTTCCTTATTTAAATCAATAATGTTTTGCAAAATCCTTTAGGGCTCTGTCATCTGGTACCAACTCTGCCTGGGAAATATTAAAACAAAATTTCAATGCCTTGATAGTATTTTGGGGCAATAAATACAATACAATATAAAACCATACTTATGTTTGGTAGAAAATAACCTGTGATTTCAATTTTCCCTTTATTTCTTCTATTACAAATAATATGAAACACTGGAATCCAAAAGTGAAAAATAGGTTTTAGAAAACATAAGTAAGGATAGATTATGTCATAAGGAATTGATTTGTGATATAATCTGAACATATCATAATAATAGTTTCCATATTTAACATTCAGTATATACATCTGATTGAAATTTAAATTTTTATTTATTTTAAATTGTGGTAAAATACATGTAACATAAAATTTACCATCTTAATCATTTTAAGTGTAGAGTTTAGTAGAATTAAATCACATTTTTATACATGTGTCACCACCATCCATCCTAAGAACTGTTTTCATTTTGCAGAACTAAAATTCTGTAACCATTCAACAAATACTCCTCATTCCCCTCTTCCCCAGACCCTGGAAAGCACCATTCTGCTTTCTGCCTTTATGAATTTGACTACTTTAGGAACCTCATATAAGTAGAATCATACAGAATTTGTCCTTTTGTGACTGACTTATTTCACTTAATATAATGTCCTCAGGGTTCATCCTGGTTTTTGAGCACATGTCAGAATGTTTCTCCTGTTTAAGGCTGAGTGATATTTTATTGTATGTGTATACCATATTTTGCTCATCTGTTCATTCATTTAAAGGCACTTGGGTTTCTTCATCTTCTGTCTATTTTGAATAATACTGCAGTGAACATGGTGGTACAAATATATTTGAGTCCCTTCTTTCCATTAAGTATATCTCCAGAAGTAGGATTTCTGGATCATCTGGTAACTCTATTTTTAATGTTTTGAGGAACCGCATATTGATTTTCGTAGTGACTGTACCATTGTACATTCCCACCAGTGGTGCACAAGGTCTCCACATCTTCACCGTCACTTATTCTGATTTTTCTTTTTAGTAGCCATCCTAATGGGTATAAGAAGGAACATATAAATGTATGTTCTATTTTAATATTTATTTTTAAGAAGTACTGTTTTTGGCTAACAAACTTGAATCACTGTAATCTCTATCATTTACTGCGGTAGAAATTAGACTGTGCTGGGTAATCATACAAAGCCCAGCATTCATGAGAGGTAAAAGTCAATCCAACTCACAAAAATGGCTCACACTCAGCAGTGATTCTCAGAGACAGAGGAGACCAGTAACCTAACAACCTACCTCCAGCAAGTGAGGCAAATCAGAGGCAGGTACAGTTCAACAAAACAAAACAAAAGCAAAACCCATCCTATTCTGACACACCCAATTGAGAACTTCTGGTTTTCCTACACTCTCTGGGAATTACCCATTTCCCATTGTTATCTCCAGAATTCATCACAGATCTGTCAGTTTAATCATTTTACTTTATAGATGAGAAAATTATACCTAAAAAGCTTAAGTGATTTACCTAAGGCCACACAGCTAATTAATGTCAAGATTTATGACTACAGCCCACACATCTCTTAACTCCTGGTCATTTTTGTTCTTTCTTCCACAGTAATAGAACTTTAGTCTCTAATGTCCTCCCAAAGCTCATTAAAATTCACATCACAATTTGAGTGGTTCTCAAAGTTTAGAAGGCACTAAGAATTACTGAGGGAGGCTGCACAAAAGGCTTATTTCCAAACTCTAAACTCAGATATTAAGATTCACTGGGTCTGGGATGAGACCAAAAGAATTAAATTTTTAACAAGCAATCCAAGTGTTTCTGATTGTTCACAGATTATCTTCTGACAGTCACTTTTTGGACATTATTTAAAAGCCTGTGTTCTTGGGCCATTGATCCACAAGTCTGGAGACCTGCAGCTTCAACACCATCTGGGAATTTGTGAGAAATATAAATTCTTAGACCACTCCAGAATTACCTAATCAGCGACTCTTGGGGTTAAGCTGGGAAATTGTATACTAACAAGCTCCTTGGGTGATTCGGGTGCAACTAGAGAACCATGGCCTATGCTCTACTTTAGCCTAGGCAAGCTACTCACTTCATTCTCACTTTATTTATTGCATTCCAGCCAGAGGATTTAAGTATCCAGAGCTTCAGGTACATCTAGGTAATCTGAAATCTTTTATCACCTTAATTGATACTACTTGGCTTTTTAAAGTGTGTACGCGGTTTTCGTGAATGTTTCAACACTAAGGAACAAAACCTTCACTATCTTTACTCCTTACGTGCAATTAATCAGGAAGTACAGGTTAAGTGAGGAGCACATCAAGTGGCAAATGTTGCTTCTCCTCTTGTGACAGCATTTACTTTTTAGGAACACGACAACACTTATCTGCTTGTTGTACATCTCTACCTCATGCCCTGCCAGTGGCTCTACCAGCCATACGTCTAACACTGAACTGATTATCTTTCTCTGCAAGTTGATGCTTATCTTTCTGTATTCTTTATTTCTATTAAAAGCACCAATACCCTCCCTGTCATCCAGCCTGGAAACTGAGGAGTCATTTTCATTGCTTTCATCTTTCTTCCCAGAACCAATTAATTGCTTTATCCGTTCAACATCTTTCCCATTTATCCCTCCTTTCCCTTTCTGCTTCCAATTTAGTAATTCATGTCGTTATTGCTACCCTCCTGGACTCTACAAATAGCTAACTGTTCGGCCCCCTCCCGGCAGTTAATCTTCCCTCAGCGTAGTTCTGATAGTGATCCATCTTTGCTCAAAAGCGTTTGTGTTCCACTTTATCTCTGGTGCAATTTGTTTATCCTGACATTCAAAGGTCTCTACAATTTGGCATTATCCTTCCTTTCAATCTTCATTTATTTATTTTTTCCATTCAAAAAATATTTATTGAACACCTATTCTGTACTGAACATTTATCTAAGTATCATCTTTTCTCTATCATATGCCTTATGTTCCTATTAAACTAAGTTACTGGCTTTCTTTTAAATGCCTCAATATTCTTACATATCAAGTGTTGTTCATTTCTTTCCTCTCGTTAGGAGCCCCTCCTCCCATTGCCTTCTTTTCCTGTCCTTCGGCTGTTCATTTCCAAGGTCTATCTCAGACGTTACTAAAAGTCTTTCCTGATTCTCTTGCCTAGAATATTTTCTTTCTCCATTAAACTCTCAATAATTTTTCTATCCCCACATATGATTTCTTCCTACTATTATGATGGTCTGTGTCTCTCCTTCTAGATGGTGTACTACTTTGGCTCAGGATTCATACTTGATTCATCCATTTATCCCCATGTCTCTTTAGGGATAACTCAAATATAAAAGTTCTGTTAATCTTTCATGAATTAAATTAAATAGCTGAGTTTCAAGCTTCATTTTTGATCTTTGTTTCCAACTTGAATAACTAAAATCTTCTTTTGTAGTAATCAATCTCGTATTACTCATGAATTCAGACCCCCAAATTTGTAAGCCTTGGTCCTCAGAGTTCCTAAAGAGACTAGATATTTTTGTATTTTTATTATATTCTGGATGGTACAACTTACTCATTTTCTTAAAAAAGCTCTCAGTAAAATAATTTGTCTTATAAATAGAAGAGGTCTCCACTTCTCAACCTAATTTAAATTATCTGTCTCATTATGTGTGTTTGTTTAACTGAGACTTGTTACTTTGACCAGAGAAGTCTGACATGTGGAATTTCCTGTATTTAGGCTGGTAAAAGGACCAGTTGTATGTACTTGTTTTATACTCTTGCCTAGAAGGCTGAGAAGCAAAGCAGGAAGGACAGCACAGTGCCAGGCTAGGGTCAAGCAAGTTTGGCACTCACTTCAGGTGCATAATTTAAGGGGAAGGGATGCCAAAAAACCCTCAGTAATCACAATATATAGACATGGTTCCACATGGCACTGGCAGATCCAGTCTTTATGTACATTTTTGATATTTTGTTCAGCAGGGATTTTTAAATTAATTTTCTTTTTGTAAATATTGCATTAAAATATTATTTATTTTAATTACTGAATTTGATGGTCCCTTAAATTTTCTGCCCAAGCAAAAATGCTTTACTCGCCTCAACATAATCTATGCCCTGAGAAGGAAACAGAAAAAAAGATAGGAAAGAGAGGCATGAAGGCAGACAGAGACTTTTTTGAATACTCTTCATCTTTAAATTTAAAATATGATATTAGATTGATAACAGATATACAAAAACAAGTATGATGGAAGATTCTGCCAATATTGGCATAAATCAATGATGTATGCTTGTATATATACTATATACAGATGTAATTGTAACCAGATTGCATAGTTTATACCTGAACATTACAATATAATGTAATCATTGGATCAGTCCAGGAAGGTTGATTCTGAATTCTCTTTACATTATCCATACTCATGCTTATTTTTTCCTTGTTAGAATTAGTTACAAATTTGCGGAGTTTTAGGAGAATTTACTTGTTAATCTCTGACAATTTCTAAACCATGCTTTATTAAATACTTCTTTAAAAGTCCAAGATAACATATTAGACTTAAGCTTATGTTATTTGGGCTTTAGAGATAGATGAGGGGGTTTCAGTCTGAGATTCCCCACTACCTAGCCACGAGGTCTAGTAACAATCCTGGGAAACTACCAGGTACATTTCCCTATATGTGGCACATAATTTGTAACTCAGCCTATCGGGGGAATATATAAGCTAAAGTACGGAAAAAATGAAAAAGAACTCAGAATCAATATATTTGGGCTAATTCAATGAATAGATATATTTTAAAACCCTGAGCTTCAGTTTTTCACCTGTAAAAATATAAAGGCTGTGTAGTGGGAAAATACAAAGTTTATTTTTAAAGAACATAGGGGACTGCCTGGGAAAGAGTAGACATGCAAGAATTACCACTTTCCATTTCCTTGACAATAAAGCCCATGATATGCCTTTGTTTGCTGATTCTTACCTTGTATGTTAAGCTTGAGGGCCCCATCTGCCCAGCAATAGGTAAATATGATGGAAAATTCCTGCCTCAAACTATATCATGATCAGAAATTTATTGCATTTAGTATTTTTGTGTATTTAACTCTGCGTATAAAATATTTAGCCTATAGGAAATTTATAAATTACAGTCAAGTGAAATATTGCACTCCAGTTGTGAAGCACAAGAAGTTTTTATTGGTTTTTCAGCTCAAAACATCAATATTCTTCTTCACCATATTAACACATAAAGGGTACTCACCTTTATGTGATTCTAGCAGATAGTCTTACTTATCATTTCTCCATTTGGGATTTTGAATTAAATAATTATATGCAAATTTAGAGAAATTCCTTTTCCATGTTAGGGGGCTCTAATTAAGTTTGTCAATCTAGTTGCTTTTGGAAATTTCTGCACATATTATACATAAAACTGAGAGGGGACCTTCAAGATGGCAGAGGAGTAAGATGTGGAGATCACCTTCCTCCCCACAAATACATCAGAAATACATCTTCCTCCCCACAAATACATCTGTAGGAACAACTCCTACAGAACACCTACTGAACGCTGGCAGAAGACCTCAGACTTCCCAAAAGGCAAGAAACTCCCCACATGCCTGGCCGTGTGGCTGACAGGGGTCTTGGTGCTCCAGCCAGGTGTCAGGCCTGAGCCTCTGAGATGGAAGAGACAAGTTCAGGACACTGGACCACCAGAGACCTCCCAGCCCCATGTAATATCAATCAGTGAGAGCACTGCCAGAGATCTCCATCTCAACACTGAGACCCAGCTCCACTCAACAACCATCAAGCTCCAGTGCTGGACACACATGCCAAACAACTAGTAAAAGAGGAACGCAACCCCACCCATTAGCAGAGAGGCTGCCTAGAATCGCAATAAGTTCACAGACACCCCAAAACACACCACTGGACACAGTCCTGCCCACCAGAAAGGCAATATCGAGCCTCATCCACCAGAACACAGACACCAGTCCCCTCCACCAGGAAGGCAACACAACCCACTGAACCAACCTTATCCACTGGAGGCAGACACCAAAAACAATGGAAACTACGAACCTTCAGCCTGCAAAAAGAAGACCCCAAGCACATTAAGTTAAGCAAAATGAGAAGCCAGAGAAATACTCAGCAGATGAAGGAGAAAGGTCAAAACCCACCAGAACAAACAAATGAAGAGGAAATAGGCAGTCTACCTGAAAAAGAATTCAGAGTAATGATAGTAAAGAGGATCCAAAATCCTGGAAATAGAACAGAGAAAATACAAGAAACGTTTAACAAGGACCTAGAAGAACTAAAGAGCAAATAAACAATGATGAACAAAACAATAAATGAAATTAAAAATTCTCTAGAAGGGATCAATAGCAGAATAACTGAGGCAGAAGAAGGGATAAGTGATCTGGAAGATAAGATAGTGGAAATACCTACCACAGAGCAGAATAAAGAAAAAAGAATGAAATGAATTGAGGACAGTCCCAGAGACCTCTGGGAAAACATTAAACACACCAACATTTGAATTATATGGGTCCCAGAAGAAGAAGAGAAAAAGAAAGGGACTGAGAAAATATTTGAAGAGATTATAGTTGAAAACTTCTCTAATATGGAAAGGAGATAGTTAATCAAGTCCAGGAAGCATACAGAATCCCATATAGGATAAATCCAAGGAGAAACATGCCAAGACACATATTAATCAAACTGTCAAAAATTAAATGCAAAGACAAAATATTAAAAGCAGCAAGGGAAAAACAACAAATAACACACAAGGGAATCCCCATAAGGTTAACAGCTGATCTTTCAGCAGAAATTCTGCAAGCCGGAAGGGACTGGCAGGACATATCTAAAGTGATGAAGGAGAAAAACCTGCAACCAAGATTACTCTACCCAGCAAGGATCTCATTCAGATTTGAGAGAGAAATTAAAACCTTCACAGACAAGCAAAAGCTAAGAGAATTCAGCACCACCAAACCAGCTTTACAACAAACGCTAAAGGAACTTCTCTAGACAGGAAACACAAGAGGAGGAAAAGACCTACAATAACAAACCCAAAACAATTAAGATAATGGTAATAGGAACATACATGTCGATAATTAACTTAAATGTAAATGGATTACATGCCCCAACCAAAAGACATAGACTGGCTGAATGAAGGCAAAAACAAGACCCGTATATATGCTATCTACAGAGACCCACTTCAGACCTAGGGACACATACAGACTGAAAGTGAGGGGATGGAAAAAGATATTTCATGCAAATGGAAATCAAAAGAAAGCTGGAATAGCAATTCTCATATCAGACAGAATAGACTTTAAAACAAAGACTATTAGAAGAGACAAAGAAGGACACTACATAATGATCAAGGGATCAATCCAAGAAGAAGATACAACAATTGAAAATATTTATGCACCCAACATAGGAGCACCTCAATACATAAGACAAATGCTAACAGCCATAAAAGGGGAAATCGACAATCATAGTAGGGGACTTTAACACCACTCTTTCACCAATGGACAGATCAACCAAAATGAAAATAAAGAAGGAAACCCAAACTTTAAATGACACATTAAACAAGATGGACTTAATTGATATTTATAAGACATTCCATCCAAAAACAACAGAATACACTTTCTTCTCAGGTGCTCGTGGAACATTCTCCAGGATAGATCATATCTTGGGTCACAAATCAAGCCTTGGAAAATTTAAGAAAGGTGAAATCGTATCAAGTACCTTTTCTGACCACAACACTGAGACTAGATATCAAGTACAGGGAAAAAATGGTAAAAAATAGAAACACATGGAGGCTAAACAATATGCTACTAAATAACCAAGAGATGACTGAAGAAATCAGCGAGGAAATCAAAAAATGCCTAGAAACAAATGACAGTGAAAACACGACGACCCGAAACCTATAGGATGCAGCAAAAGCAGTTCTAAGAGGGAAGTTTATAACAATACGATCCTTCCTCAAGAAACAAGAAACATCTCAAATAAACAACCTAAACTTACACCTAAAGCAATTAGAGAAAGAAGAACGAAAAAACCCACAAAGTTAGCAGAAGGAAAGAAATCATAAAGATCAGATCAGACATAAATGAAAAAGAAATGAAGAAAGCGATAGCAAAGATCAACAAAACTAATAGCTGCTTCTTTGAGAAGATAAACAAAATTGATAAACCGTTAGCCAGGCTCATCAAGAAGAAAAGGGAGAAGACTCAAATTAACAGAATTAGAAATGAAAAAGGAGAAGTAACAATGGACCCTTCAGAAGTACAAAGGATTACTACAAGCAACTATTTACCAATAAAATGGACAACAGGGAAGAAATGGACAAATTCTTAGAAAAGCATAAACTTCGGAGACCAAACCAGGAAGAAATAGAAAATATAGACCAATCACAAGCACTGAAATTGAAACTGTGTTTAAAAATCTTCCAACAAACAAAAGCCCAGGACCAGATAGCTTCACAGGCGAATTCTATCAAACATTTAGAGAAGAGCTAACACCTATCCTTCTCAAACTCTTCCACAAAACTGCAGAGGGAGGAACACTCCCAAACTCATTCTATGAGGCCACCATCACCCTGATACCAAAACCAGACAAAGATGTCACAAAAAAAGAAAACAATATGCCAGCATCACTGATGAATATAGATGCAAAAATCCTTAACGAAATACTAGCAACCAGAATCCAACAGCACATTAAAAGGATCATACACCATGATCAAGTGGGGTTTATCCCAGGGATGCAAGGATTCTTCATACATGCAAATGAATCAATGTGATACACTATGTTAACAAATTGAGGATTAAAACCATATGATCATCTCAGTAGATGCAGAAAAAGCTTGTGACAAAATACAACACCCGTATATGATAAAAACTCTCCAGAAAGTAGGCATAGGGGGAACTTACCTCAACATAATAAAGGCCGTATATGACAAACCCACAGCCAACATCGTTCTCAATGGTGAAAAACTGAAACCATTTCAACTAAGATCAGGAACAAGACAAGGTTGCCCACTCTCACCACTATTATTCAACACAGTTTTGGAAGTTTTAGACATAGCAATCAGAGAGAAAAACAAATAAAAGTAATCCAAATCAGAAAAGAAGGAGTAAAACTGTCAGTGTTTGCAGATGACATGACACTATACATAGCGAATCCTAAAGATCGCCAGAAAACTACTAGAGCTAATCAATTAATTTGGTAAAGCAGCAGGATACAAAATTAATGCACAGAAATCTCTTGCATTTCTATACACTAATGATGAAAAATCTGAAAGAGAAATTAAGGAAACAATCCCATTTACCATTGCAACAAAAAGAATAAAATACGTAGGAATAAACTACCTAAGGAGACAAAAAACCTGTATGCAGAAAATTATAAGACACTGTTGAAAGAAATCAAAGATGATAAACAGATGGAGAGATATACCATGTTCTTGGATTGGAAGAATGAACATTGTGAAAATGACTATACTACCCAAAGCAATCTACAGATTCAGTGCAATCCCTTTCAAAATACCAATGACATTTTTCACACAACTAGAACAAAAAGTTCCACAATTTGTATGGAAACACAAGAGACCCCGAATAGCCAAAGCAATCTTGAGAAAGAAAAACAGAGCTGGAAAAATCAGGCTCCCTGACTTCAGACTATACTACAAAGCTACAGTAATCAAGACACTCTCGTACTGGCACAAAAACAGAAATATAGATCAATGGAACAGAATAGAAAACCCAGAGATAAACCCACGCATATATGGTCACCTTATCTTTGATAAAGGAGACAAGAATATACAATGGATAAAAGACAGCCTCTTCAATAAGTGGTGCTGGGAAAACTGGACAGCTACATGTAAACGAATGAAATTAGAACACTCCCTAACACCATACACAAAAATAAGCTCTAAATGAATTAAAGACCTAAATGTAAGGCCAGACACTATAAAACTCTTAGAGGAAAAGGTAGGTAGAACGCTCTATGACATAAATAACAGCGAGATCCTTTTTGACCCACCTCATAGAAAAATGGACATAAAAACAACAATAAACAAATGGGACCTAATGAAACTTAAAAGCTTTTGCACAGCAAAGGAAACCATAAACAAGACAAAAAGCCAACCCTCAGAATGGGAGAAAATATTTGCAAATGAAGCAACTGACAAAAGATTAATCTCCAAAATTTACAAACAGCTCATGCAGCTCAATATCAAAAAAACTAACAACCCAATCCAAAAATGGGCAGAAGACCTAAATAGAGATTTCTCCAAAGAAGATATACAGATTGCCAACAAACACATGAAAGGATGCTCAACATCACTAATCATTAGAGAAATGCACATCAAAACTACAATGAGGTATCACCTCACACCAGTCAGAATGGCCATCATCAAAAAATCTAGAAATAATAAATGCTGGAGAGGGTGTGGAGAAAAGGAAATCCTCTTGCACTGTTGGTGGGAATGTAAATTGATACAGCCACTATGGAGAACAGTATGGAAGTTCCTTAAAAAGCTAAAACACCAGTAATGCCGAATCATAACATAGCATGACTCAAAATTGTACTTAACTCGGGACTTGGGTTAAAAACTAAATCTTTTATTTTAAATATTAAATTTAAAAATTTAATTTTAAATATTTAATTTTAAATATTAAAGTTAATAAACTTTTAAAATTTAAAACTTTTAAATATTAACTTTAAAAAATTAAAATAAATAAGTAAATAAAGTTTTAGTTTTAGTTTAGTTTTTAAAACTAAAACACCAGTTTAGTTTTAAAACTAAAACACCAGTAATGCCGAATCATAACATAGCATGACTCAAAATTGTACTTAACTCGGGACTCCCCACCATTCTGATTTCTCACTGAGAAAAGATTATGTACAATAGTTATGGGAGAGCTTAACAGACATCATATCATATGAACATCCTGGGAATATCACATTTTCCTTATCTGAGCCAGAGGAATACTTCTCATATTAGTCCAGGTTGCTGTTCAGTCTCAAATGTCTCCTCCATTCTGCCCAACCTGAGTCACTACCTCTCATTTAACCTTCTTTAATTTCCTTCAGTTTATTTACTGCTATGAAGTTAATTTATTTTTTTGGTAACTTCAGATTATCTGTCTCCTCTCACTAGCCTGGGGCAGGGGTTTCAGAGACCTTGTCTGTCTCCTCTGTTGTGTTCATCACTGTGTTTCTAGCACCTAGAATAATGCCTAGCAGCACTCAACAAGTGTTTATTGAGTGAAATATTGTACCATCCTGGATGCAGACTTTGATGACTCATCAGTTCTGAGCCCCAGCAAGAGAACCTTTTCTCCTTTGTTTAAGTAATTCTTCTCTTCGAGGCTGCTGCAAGACAAAGCAAATGAGGAACAAATTACTGAAGGTAGCAATAACTACAGCAAGTAGCCACCATTCTGACAGTGTTGATAAAATATATAGGCTTAGTTGCCTGTATTTACGATGTACCCATATAATAGAATAAGAAAGTTCACTCCCATTGTTTCTACCTTTCCCCACCAGAAGGAGAAAGAGAGGAAAGGAGCAGAGAATGGGTGGGGTCAGGAAGTCAATGAGATAGGGGTAGTCACGATTTCTTTTGGCTTCATTTTCCCCGAAGGAAGATGCTAAAAGAAGTGTGAGGGTTGGTGGCCCTCCACGAGGAGGTGGGCCTGGTTGTAATGCTCAGAACTCAGGGGGAGCTCAGGGCATCCTAAGCCTCTACCTTCTTATTCAAAGCAGTGAGAAAGCAGAAAGACCTTGTATTCTTCCTCCACTGTCCTGTCCCAACTAGTCTCCTGGCATAACTGAAATCCTCCAGCATCTTCTCCTTTCCTAGGACTAATGGTCTTAGCCATATTGCTTTCTGACATCACACTTGCACAGCTGCAGAAACTTAGAGGTTCTCAGTGCCATCACTCAGATGACAACCATCCGGCGGTGTTGCACACTCATTTCTGCAATTTACTTCACGCCTTGAGGTTGGGCATTTGCCAAAACTCAAGCGGTCCCCTCATAACGGGTTCTTAATTCTCACTGTATCCCTTCCCTGGATCCCCTTCTGGAAACTGGAAAGAAGGAATATTATCTTAATGAAGTGAAAAACACACTACTTTTACTAGCAACATTTCCTAGAGATCACATTGTATTTGGATGCTATACATCTGTGATTATAAGATTTTCAACTCTCAGATAGTAGTTTCAACACTACTTTTACTACCAACATTTCCTAGAGATCGCACTGTATTTGGATGCTATATATCTTTGATTATAAGATTTTCAACTCTCAGGTAGTTGGGGGGGCAAAGTCATATCTGTAGCCTTTGATGGAAGGAGAGAGGAAGGAGAGAAGAAAGTAAACCTAAAAACTCTATTGTCACGTTTAATAAAAACAGTTTTAAAAACTGACTTATTTTTATCTGAGATACAAACAGAGGCAAAAAGCCTTAGATGGTTGATAAACATTTGAAGTATTTTTCAGTTATCTCACTGATTGTATTACACATTATTCACAAAGCCCTGAAGAAACAAGGGAAAAAAACATATTATCCAAGGTACCAGTGTAAACTAGGTTGTCGGCATGAGTGAGTGGAAATAAAATTGCTGAAAATATTTGTTTATTCAGTTTCATCCAGTTGACAATAAAATGGAATATATTAATGTCTCAGTAGACAGTAATTTTAGCTTGTGAAAATATCAAGTGGACTGGGAATAAGAGAGAGAGCTAGAGCAAGAGGGCGAGAGTGAGGAAGGGAGAGAGAAAGGAGAGGCACCCCAAGGAACACAGGGAGCCTGGAAATAGGGCGGTGCAGCATTCTGAAGTCTCAGCATCTGGACTGACATGGCTATTGGGTGCCCTTGAAACAGGCAGCATTTTATTACCAGGAGGACAAGTTATGTAGATGCTGTAACAAGAGCCAAACCACAGAAACACAATCAATATAAGAACTATAAGCTTGCCTTTTAAATTCTTCAGCAATTATCATTAGACTCTCATCTACTGACTTCTACATATCTACGCTCTGGTTTATTATTTTTATAACCCTCTATATTACACCAAATTCTATTATGATGTTTTCATGCTTGACACATTTCAGAGGAAATTAGATATAGATTGCCTGACTTCTAAGACTAGCTCTCCCAGTGATTCGCTCTGTAACCATTGGGGACATAGTATTTCTGTTTTCATTTCCTCATCTGTAAAATCAATACTTGTTCTCAGATATTATGGGATGTATGAAAGATGATATGAAACTCTTTTGTGCTCTTTGAGAGATAATTTGTAAAAACTTAAGATAGGATTAGCATTTAAAATAAACAAGTATAGGGCTTCCCTGGTGGCGCAGTGGTTGAGAGTCCGCCTGCCGATGCAGGGGACATGGGTTCGTGCCCCGGTCCGGGAGGATCCCACATGCCGCAGAGCGGCTGGGCCCGTGAGCCATGGCCGCTGAGCCTGCGCGTCCGGAGCCTGTGCTCCGCAACAGGAGAGGCCACAACGGTGAGAGGCCACAACGCAAAAAATAAAATAAACAAGTATAAAACCAAATATGAGAAGTGATTTTTACATAATATATAATTTAATATAATTTTATGTAATATAATTTTATATAATATAATTTATTATATTCTGGCCTACCATAAATTATACATCTTGATGATAATAACAACAGTTACGATCATTTAGCAGGTGTGCCATGCCTGGCATATATATTCTTAACTATAGTCCTGAAGATT
Source organism: Aethalodelphis obliquidens (assembly GCF_003676395.1). NCBI lineage: Eukaryota > Metazoa > Chordata > Mammalia > Artiodactyla > Delphinidae > Aethalodelphis > Aethalodelphis obliquidens. Next base: position 11,875,991 of record NW_020837961.1, read on the forward strand.
ATCTCCATTTTAGAAATTAAGAAAGACTTGGGGCCAGAGAGGTTGACTGGCAGACTTGACGTTTAAACCCATAGCTATCTGACCCAAAAACACTGCCTCTGATGAAAACTCTTAATAAACACTGACTCTAATAACATTTTGGTGGGCGCTGTCAGATTCTTAAATATGGTCAGTTTCATATCTAAATTGGTGGATTTCAGTCTCATGATACCATTCCTGAAATGGTATCCTTCAGGAGATTTAGTCACTCACTCGTCAATAATATACCATCCATCCATCCATTCATTCACTCAACCCATTCATTAAGTACCTCCTCTGCGTCAGGCTCTGAGCCAGGCCCCGGAAAACGATGGTGAACAAGACAGACGATGCCTCTGCCTTCACGAAGACTAAATTCTAGTGCAGAGTGAGACAATAAATGAAGGGCTAAAGAAATGAAAATTGCCCTTTGCAATTTGTGCTATGAAAGAAGGCAATAGAAACCTTAAACTAAGACTAGGGAAGCCACTTTAGATTGGATGACCATGGGAAAGCTTTCCGAGTGTGTGACATGTTACAGCTGAATTGTGGAGGACAAGAATGAGTCGCCACAGGAAGAACCAGGCGAGAGAGGCTAGCACATTCAAGGTCCGGAGATAGGGAAGGGTTTTTTTTATGGTAGGGACAAGAGGGAGGTCAACGTGGCTGTAATGTAAGTGATGGCAGGATGGTATACGGTGAAGTTGGAGAGGTAGGCGAGGGACAGACAGAGGTAAGGAGTTTAAGTCTTAATCAAAGAAAATGGGAGCATTTCCTAATGGTGTGCTGGAGCCAGTGCCTACCAGCCCACAGGAGCCAATTCTGCACATCTCCTCCCAGCTGCATGTTCAGTGTTGTCATGTTGGTAGCTTGAAATCAGCCACTTTGTAGCATTTACATTATCTATGAAATGTCATGTAAACCTACCTACTTACATATCTGTCTAAGTTACATGTAAATCCTTGTGGTATTTATATATCTAGGTTGTGGTATACACAACTATATACATATGTAAAAATTAATTGGGCTATAAATGAAATATGAGTGCACTTTACCCTACCCAAGAACTCAAAATAACAAATTCTAGACATTGCTTAGATAAGTGATGAAAGTGCCCTTGTGCACATATTTGAGCTTCATGTGAAGCTGATTCCAGTTCTAACAGTAAATTTCCATCTTGACCTTGAACAAGGTTCTTTACATTTTTTAAATCTCAGTTTCTTATATATGAGATAGAATCAGAGATAGCAGTTTTTTGTGCCAAGGGCATATTCGTTATGGAAGAGATGTTATATGTGGCAATATTTTGAGCTACTAGAGAACAGTCCTTAATAAAGATAAGAGAGTAATAGTATGTAAAATAGTCAAAGCGATAATCAGAAAAGTTCTATGTCCTTATATACCACAGTTCTCAATAAGATTGACTGTCCTTGTCAGAGCCATATTTTTTTTAAAAAGAGCAAAGCTATCCAGTTCGAATACTGCATTGAATCCCGTTTCTAAACTCACAATGTGTCCATTTTGTGGCATATATTAGCCTCATTGCTAATATTTCTTTAGACAGGTATAATAGAACTAATGTACTGAAACATGGCCTTCATTTATTTTCTGATTAAACTTTGTTATGCTCGACAGTGAATCACATCACCAAAGTACCAGATCTAGATTATGACCTTGATTTCTTGATTTAGAAAAGTGAAAAGAACAAAATATATTTTTTTATAAAATCTAGGTAGAAGAAATGAATTATTACAAATATATGTCGAGTCCCTTGAAATTCACATGAACTTTTAAAATATCTTTCTTATCAAATAAAAGATCAACCAAAAATCAATATCTTGAACAATGCAATATTAAAAACATGTTCTTCTCTTTCTTGATCAAATACACTTGGTCACCTCAGGGAATAACTGAGCTATCATTTCACCAAAACATGTCACACCAGCATCACCATATTTTTCTTAGGGAAAAAAAAGAACTGAACCAACAGAGAGAAGTTGTGCTTGCTTTTACTTACACCAAAGGGTGTGATGAAGAGAATATAGTTTGAGAAAATTAGCACAGTAGCTATAAGCAGAAAGATCCTCAAGTAAAGGAGAAAGAATTTCCAGATATAAAGCTTGTTGTAAGAATGTATAAACAGAACTGACATCATCACTGGCATTATTAATTCAAACACATTTTCACACAAGTCTTAATATTTCAAACACTTGTTGGGGTTTTGTGTTTGCAGCATGTTTATTGTTCTATATGTCGTATGTCAAATACTGAAGTAGTTAGGAAAATGTTCAAAATTCACATTCAAGCTACCAAACTTTTGAAATCAGTGTCTAGTGCCTGTTGATCAGATCTACACGTGGGGGAGAAATTTGACTAATGTTAAATATATCCATAAGGAGGGATTTTATGTGTGCTCCACAGAATTTCATTCATCCAAAGGAGTGTTTTATCACACTGGATTGTTGGAGTTCCTTCTCATGTAGAGGAGAGAGGTTTTCTGCCAATCTAATTAGTTAATGTAATTAGGAAAACCAAAATGTGTCAGCCTACTGCAGTGTTGAGTAAAGACTATGAGTAATTCTATTTTGTTATTCCTTCTGGAAGAAAAATAATAATAATGCAATGTGGTAGAATGAGCACATGTTTTCAGTCAGACTGACCTGTGGTCAAACTACCTATTTGCTTTTATTTACTCTGCAACCCACCTGAATATATTACTCTATTCCCCTGAACCTTATGCATGAAATGAGAATAACACCTACATCACAGACTGTTGGGAGGACACAATGAAAAATTGCCTAATCTGTTAGTTCACTCATTTTTTACTTCCCTAGCTCTTTCTAAGGTTTGTAAATATATAGATTTCTGTACATTTTATAAAGAAAAGATACAAATACACCTCTGATGACAAAACACTCTCATAATCTGGTAAATCTAAGGCAAAGGCTATAAAAGTAGATGTTCTTAGAGAGGAATTTCAGATAGCTTCCCCTAATATTAAGCTTATGCTTGGATTTTACGGAGGAGATCTCTACTTTAAAAGACTGCACCGGACACTTTGATCTGCAATATTTATGAGAAAGTTTGTCCTTATTAGGTGTTGAAAAATATGCCTCCCTATGACTTCTGTTCACGTGTCTTTATTCTGCCCTCTGGGGGCATTCAGACTTTTGAAGACAGTTATATGCTTACATTAAGACTTCACCAGCCTGAAATTCCCAAGCTCTACAAACCTTTTATCAGATGACATAATTTCTAGAACTTTCATCATTTTGAGCACCCTTTAAAGGATATGCTCCAATATGTCAAATAATTCTTAAATAGAACTGAAAATTACATTCCAGAAGTGTTCTTACCAGTGCAGAATAATAATAATGAATGTGTTGCTATGAACATATATTGCATACTTATATACCATGCATGGGCCTAGATATTTGAGATGCATACTTTTTAATGTTCTATTTTATTCAAATTTTATATTTAGTCATCCAGCAAAATGTTAGCTAGAATCTACAGTGAAGCTCTATAGCATGGTTGTTAAAGGCTTGGTCTCCAGAGCCAGACTTCCTGGATTTGAATGCAGACTCAGATGCTATTTACTAGTTCTGTGACTTGAGGGGAAAATAACTCATCCTGTCAGTTTCTTCAATTGCAAATGGGATTTTAGTATTTGTATTCATATCAAACTATGTATGTAAAACACTTAGAATAGTGTCTCACGCACAGTAACTATCACATGAGTTTTAATAGTTACCATTATTTGTGCTACAGATGCCTAGTACCCTTGCGGAGGAAACGGACAACTGAACAAGAAATAATATAACTTAATATTGAGATAAGTGCTGTTAAAATATAAAGTGTAGAAGGGGACAGGTAGTGCTGTGGTGGAAGGTTGGGGGGGATGGAGGTTTGATACGCAAGTCCAACAGTTCTCCTTTAGGGAAGTGACTTTTGAGCAAACCTGAAGGAAGTAAAGCCAAGCAAGGCCTAGGGGGTCAGTGAACCAGGAAGAGGGAATGGATAACAGAAAAGGCCCGAGGTGAGCTGAGCTTGGAAGATGTAGGGAGAGCAAACCATCCAGTGTACCTGAAGAAGACTACGTAAGGTTGGTGGATAAAGCAGATTTAGGCAGGGGCCAGATGACCTAGAGCTTTGTAGGCCATGGCAGGAGAGGCACACAGTAAAGCGCCTTGCCTAAGGTGACAGAGGTAATACCAGTTTTCTCTTACTCTAAGCCTCGTAGGTCTTAATCACTTTGCTGCTTATTATAAACAACGTATTTTACTCCTTAAAATTCCATCCGATTTTTTGGAAGTCACAGAAAAATCACACACTGATGGCTTATATCGAGCTTCCTGTCAACTGAAATATTTAGGTTTGTTTTTTTTATGGGAACTCATTAATTTGATTCCAGGCTCTCCTGTTTTTAATGACTGATTTTCGAAGAGGTTTTCATTCTTATCCTTTTTGTAAAAAGAAAATTCAGAGAGCTTTATTTGATTTGAGTACTTTACTGAGTGCGAAACAATCTGTTCGCAAACAGAATTCAAATCCAAAACGGATATGAAGCTCAAAAGCATAACATTACAGGATGGCTTATGAAGTGAAAGTGAAGACGCTGTTTAATCTTTACAATGATTGGTTATTACAGTGAGGGTTACCACAGCAGGAGATTACTTAAAAGTGATTACCTCATATCATTTGAGGAAAATGATTTAAATTCCATTTATGATTATCAAAGGTATTTACAAGAATTAACCTAAGTTAAATTTCGCTACTGCTCATGAAATAAGCTAGACTAAGTTTTGCTTATGTGGCTTAACTGTTTTTTGTCTACTCAGGGGCTTTTCAAGCCTGGTCTCCATTTTATTTTAGCATATTTCACCTTGCTCTTTTCAATCTTCTTATTTACTGGTTCTTCCTCTCATCTTTATGTGTTCAAATAAACTTGCTTTCTGTGTCTTCATGCAAGATTCTAATAAAAATGGCGGACAGAAAAGAGGACAAAATAGTTTGTCCTGACTAATACAGATGCCTGCAGGTTGTCGTAAGTCTACTAAATTATCTTTAAGGTAGACTGGCCCAAATTACAAAACACATTCATTCTTAAAAACCTCTTCCGTGAGTTTATTAAGGAAGATTTGTCTAAGGGTCCACAACATTCGCATGAACTCCTTACTTAGTACATTTATTTAAAAAAAGGAGGGCTTCCCTGGTGGTGCAGTGGTTGAGAGTCCGCCTGCCGATGCAGGGGACACGGGTTAGAGCCCCGGTCCGGGAAGATCCCACATGCCATGGAGCAGCTGGGCCCATGAGCCATGGCCGCTGAGCCTGTGCGTCCAGAGCCTGTGCTCCGCAGCAGGAGAGGCCACAACAGTGAGAGGCCCGCATACCGCAAAAAAAATTAAAAAATTAAAAAAGGAAAATTAGGTTTGTTTGGCATGACGTGTTTATTGAACACAGGAAAACTAATAGTTTTTACCACATGTATTTCTAAGATGTTAAAACAATCTTCTTAATCATCTGTCCTAAAATTGTGTATGAATAAGTAGCATGCTTACTCAACTGTAGGTTGTAGTTATTACCTGTTTAAAAAGTGAGCCAGCATTTATCTATCTTACATCCTATGGAACCATTACTAATCCACATAAATTCTTGAAATATTAGTGATGACAGTTCTACCTATTGGATATAAGATGTTTGGATCTAAGGGATTACAGTAGTAAGGTTTAGTCTTACTATCTCTCGATCTGTCTTGAACCAAAAAATTCCCTTGTACTTATTTTGTTCTGCCATTTCTTTGTTGAATTACTACAATTAATGAAGAATGTAGAAGGAAAAACAGCAACAAAAAAAGGAACTGGAAATCTACTCAATTACCTTTTCTTCTTCATCATGACATTATCTGCCAGAGGCTGAGCCTAGTCTCTTCTTTGTTCTCTTTGCAGCAAACTTAATTATAAAAGTCTTTTTTTCTCCTTTAGATTTTATCCCAGTTCTCATTACATTTGTATTTTAGCCCACTTGACACTATTCTCAGAAGTTCAGACCTTTCTTTTCTCTCTGCCCTTGATTAAATGTTCTTTTATTTCTTTTTTCTATACATATATTTAAAACATAGACTTACCATGGACTGTCCTACACTGTTACATCGCTTTTGTTAGATATTTTCCCCATTTTGTTCTTTAATTACAGAGGGTTTTTGTTGTATTATAAGAACAAATGTGTTTAGAAGCTTGTTCATCTTGAGTGGTCTTTATATGTTGATTGCCCACATAGTTATGCTTATGCTTATGTTTTCTCTGAGCATTTAAAAATATGCTTTTCACTGTTTACGATGTTTGGGACGTATGTCAAAATACTCTGTGAAGAAGGGAGGGGACTCAGATGGTAAATAGATAAAATAAGATTGGCCACCTGTTGATAACTGTTGAAGGTAAATGATGAGTACATGCTGGGTTAGTACACTATTCTCTACTTTGAAATATTCCATAATAAAAAATTTAAAACAAAAGAGACTATAAATTAGTACCAGCTTTCTAAACCTCACAAACCGAAGCCTATTAATGCGTACATTTAAACCACCAATTTCATGGAAATCATGAACATGAGTCAAAATTGTTCTTATATGGTGTTTATCATATTATTTTTATATTTTTAAAATATGCAAATAATGTAAATGTTCAACTGTAAGATACTAATTAAATAAAACTTGGTACTTATGATGGAATATATTGAATCATTAAAAAGAAATTGATAGATTTAGGTAAGTATGTACAAATTTTAAAATCTTTATTAGATATATATATTCTATTTATTCTTATATTTACTGGATATTATATATATATATATGTATGTGTGTGTATATATATATAATCTGTACCATATACTCACCTGTTTCTTAGCTTTCTAAATGGCGTATATCTTGTTGACATGCACCGCAGGTTCTCTTCTCTTAAACCTGTTTCTTTCTATTGAACATATTGAACCATTCCATTTTTTCATTTTGGTCCTGAGTTGTGACTAATCTCTTTTTTAAAGTTAGCATTCAGTCATAAAGACAAAGTAAACAAGCTTATCCTTTCTGAATATACCATATAGATCTGTACCAGAAATAAAGTTGGCACAACAGTTCTAGTGCTGAAAATATCTATCACATAGCTTTATATCTTAAAAATTGTGTTTGAGGTCCAGAAAAAAACATGCCACATATTATGAATTGAATGAGACATATCAATAGACATATTAATACATTTCTTAATCTCATTTCCACAAAGCAAATCCATATCTAGAAGGAAACGTGGCCATGAAGTTCTTTGTAGGCTTGTTTTACTTTAGCCTTTCAGAGTCTTGGTGCAGAGATTAGCTTAAACATTTGAAAGAATGTGGAAAAGCTTTTCCGTGAGGAAAAGCTTTACTTATGGTTGGATTATCCTAATTTATTTTTATCTATCAGGTTTAGTTTGACTATACTAATTTATTTTATCTATCAGGTTTAGTTTGATCAAATTTACCATTTTTATAAGTTTCTTCTAGTATTAACAAATATGTGTAAGAGATGTTACATTTTAACATTGTGACACTGATTCCAAATCTATGAAATAAACAAATTAAAATTTGTTTTAAAACAAAATAAAATTTTACATTGGTAAATGAATATAGAGAAACCTAGCCTACTCAGCTACTATTCTTTTAGGAATTAATATAAAAAATAGAAAATGTTATTAGGCCAGATAGTCAAATCCTGGAGAAAGAGTTTTTTAAAAATCTGTATAAATTTAAAACTGTTCCCTAAAAATTTGTCAAAGCCTAAACTTCCCTGACTTTGCGTGATTGACATTCTGTAAGGGAAAAAATGAGCACTCTGGTGCAATCTGCCTAATGGATGTCTTTTTATTTGTTTCCATTGTTTCATTTTCCTTTCCTATCTTTCAAATGCTCCCAACTTGAAAGGTTTATTCTATTTTATAGGTTGAGGGGTCTTCTTTCAACGAGAAAGAGCTTTGGATAGGAAATAAAGTTAGGGTTGAACTGAATGAACTTTCCAGCAGTCAACTTAGATATTTGTCAAAAGTAGTATGACATTTGGCCAGGTAAGTGACAGTAACATTGACTTGATTGTCTTAATGTGTCAACAGCACACAAAAGCTCAAAATTTGCTTTTTATTAAGTGGATGGTACCCCCCGGCTAAAGAATAATGAGTGTACTCTTTGGGGGCATCTTTTCTTTATTTAACCTGCCATTCCATACTGTATGTATTAGAAGTAGACACCACAGTTGTCTGGTTTGAAAATATAGCTCTTATAAATCAGTGTCTCTCTGTATAACAGAGATGAGGTAGCTTTTGCAGAAAGTAAATGGGGGGTTGGATGAGGGTTTCTGAAACCGAAGCAGTAGATGTCAGGAAAATACACCACGAAATTACAAGTATATGCCACTGTTTCCTTAATTTATGCATGAACCAATTTGTAACTGCTCACCTGATGATCTAGATTTTAGCATCCCATAAAAAATATTTAGGTCAAATAAATATGCTACTTTGTCCTTTAGAATGATAAAACATATAATTAAATGCATTTAAAAAATAGAAACATTAAATGGATTTTTCAATAAAGGTACATGAGTATAAGAGGAGATACTAATGAATACAAAGCCTATCTAATTACAAACTGCGCAAGAAGTACATAATGTAGATCCCTCTGTAATACATGCAGTCTAAGATTCTGTCTGTGGGCTACGATTTAAAATGCAGTATTGAGTTACTTATTTTTGTTCATTTATTTTAAGAGTAGTATATTTAATTGTTCTTGAATTTAAAAGAATAAAAAGAAACAAGTAAAAATGAGGAATTATACAACTTTGTATCAATGTCTCCTTCCTGAGAAGATGCTACTTTGTAAAGATTCCTTGAAAGTAAAATAACAGCAATGAAGATTATGAAAACCTTTAAGAAACGAGTCAGTATGCTTTAAAAAAAATCTACCACAGTTAATAAAATTGTATAGAACTTATACACACACACACGAGTACAAGTAAAACTGGAAATCTAAATGAACGTGGTAAATTTCATCAGTATCAATATCCTGGTTGTGAATATTGTACTATAATTTTGCAAAATGCCACTATTGGTTTGGGGGAAGCTAGGCAAAGTGTACAAGGGACCGATCTGTATTATTTCGTACAGTTGCATGTGAATCTATAATTATCTATAAAAAGTTTAATTAAAAAGAAAAATATCTACATGTTTAATGGGTATATGTTTAAATTTTCAGGTAACAAAATATGGTCAGTTGTTTTCTTAAATGAAATCTAGTTGGTGTACAATATTATGTTAGTCTCAGGTATACTACAGTAATTTGACATTTGCATATATTGTGAAATGATCATGATAAGTCTAATAACCATCTGTCCCCACACAAAGTTATAACAGTACTATTGACCATATTCCTTACGCTATATATTACATCCCCTTGGCCTATGTATTTTGTAACTGGAGGTTTGTATCTCTTAACTCCCATCTCCTATTTCTCCCCACCTCCATCCCCTTCCCTCTGGCAACCACCATTTGTTCTCTGAGTCTGTTTTCATTTTGTTTTATTTTGTTCTTTAGATTCCACATATAAGTTTAATCATATGGTACTTGTCTTTCTCTGTCTTACTTAATTCACTTAGCATAATACTGTCTAGATCTATCCATGCTGTCACAAGTGGCAGGATTTCATTTTTTATAGATGAGTAATATTCATTGTATGTATGTATGTGTGTGTATATATGTTGTGTGTGTGTGTGTATATATATATATATATATATATATATATTACATCTTATTTATCCATTCATGTAACAGTGGACATTTATGTTGTTTGCATATCTTGGCTGTTATAAAATAATGCTGCAGTGAACATTGGTATGTATATATCTTTTTGAATTAGAGTTTTGTTTTCTTCAGATAAGTACCCAGAAGTGAAATTGCTGGATCATATGGCAGTTCTATTTTTCCTTTTTTTGAGGAACCTCCATACTGTTTTCCATAATAGCTGTACCAATTTACAATCCACAAACAATACACAAGGGTTCCCTTTTCTCTACATCCTCACCAACACTTGTTATTTGTGGTCATTTTGGTGATAGCCATTCTGACAGGGATGAGGTGGTATCTCATTGTGGTTTTGATTTTCATCTCCCTGATGATCAGCGATGTTGAGCATCTTTTCATGTGTCTGTTGGCCATCTGGACATCTTCTTTGGAAAAATGTTTATTCAGGTCCTCTGCCCATTTTTTAATGGAGTTGTTTGGGTTTTTTGATGTTGAGTTGTATGAATTCTTTGTATACAGTTGACCCTTGAACAACACAGGTTTGAACTGTGTAGGTCCACTTATACCAAATTTTTTTCAGTAGTAAATATTACTATACTCTGTAATCTGTGGTTAAATCTGCAGTTGGTTGAATCTGTGGATGCAAACTATGGATACAGGTGAGCTCTGTATATATGGAAGGCTGAATGTAAGTTATACCCAGATTTTAGACTGTGTGGAAGGTCAGCACCCCTAAACAATATGTTGTTCAAGGGCCAACTGTATTTTGGATAATAGCCCCTTATCAAATACATGGTTTGCAAATATTGTCTCCCATTCAGTAAAGCTTTTTATTTTGATACAATCCTATTTGTTTATTTTTGCTTTTGTTTCCCTTGCCTGAGGAGACAGATCCAAAAAAATATTGCAAAGACTAATGTCAAAAAGCGTATTGCCATAAAACTTCTGAGTTTTATGATTTCAGGTCTTACATTTAAGTGTTGAATCCATTTTGAGATTTTTTTATATGGTGTGAGAAAGTAGTCCAGTTTGATTCTTTTGCATGTAGCTGTCCAGTTTTCCCACCACCATTTACTGAAGAGGCTCTTTTCCCCATTGTGTATTCTTGTCTCCTTTGTCGTAGATTAATTGACCATGTAAGTGTGGATTCACTTTGGGGCTTCTCTGTTCCGTTTCAGTAAGCTTTCTTTCTCTCTCATCTCAGAGCTCAATATCATAGTAATGGGCATAGTTCCACACAGTCATTCGGGAAACCAGGCTTTTTCCTTCAGTTGATTTCTCTTTTTTCTAAGGCATCAGTGACCTCTACCATATTCCCACACCTGGCTGGCCCAGGGCTGGGGGGAGGAGGGAGAAGCGGGGGTAGAATATAGGAGTTGGTGGAAAAGGAGGTAGTCAGGACGATTTGGGAGGTCCAGTGGGGTTAGGAAACAGGTGTGGAGATGGTATACAATGCTTCCAACCACATTAAGGTGGCAAGAACTCAGTAACATGGACTCATACCAAGGGAGGTGAGACAATGTCCTTTAGCTCTGTGCCTCAGAGGAAGAGGAACCAGACCTGGGGGGAGGAGAAGCAAATAGCAGTTCTATCTGCATTTCTTATTGGCTAAACATGCGTTCTCTATGGGTCCATAATTGAATTACATATCTCCGCAAGTTAAACAATTGCTCTAGAAATTCAATAGATTTTGATTAATAGGTATTTGTTGCTAAAGTGACACTTCCTTATGATGTCACTAAGTCATAGCAACCTGCCGTAGCTTTGATGATTCTGTGACATTACAAGAGCCTTCTGGCCTTTAAACTGCCTTTATTTATATTGCCTGACATGTGATGGTCAATGACATGTGATGGTCAATTTTCTACTCATGTAGCTAAGCAACCCTTTTACATGTGCCATAACAGCAGTTAAAAAAAAAAAAAAAAAAAAACCACAATTATCTATGTAGATATCTGTCACTAAGTTCAATAACTTGTAAATTTCTCTAATCATCAACGTGGTTTAAATATGCATTCTTTACAGCATATTTTAAAGTAAAATGAACTCATTTTCTAGGTGTGTATTCTAAAGGACATGGTGGTAATAGCACCCATTGCTCAGGCTTTCCATTGCCTCAGCTCTGTCCTCAGACCTAGAAATTCTCATTGATCCAGACATGTTGCCTCACAGGATGCATATGGCTAACGATAGCTGTAATATTGATGACTCCTGCAGGACCATAGTTCATTTGATTTGTTCCTTCTTATTCCTGACAGGGAATGTTAAAAAAAGAAAAATCAGCTTGGGACTCAGCAATGCAGTGGATTTAAAACTACCTGACACAGCCTTGCTGTATGACCAGTTGACAGAATTCTTAGAGCACCTCTCTTAATTTCTGATTTTCAGAGCAGAGCCAGCTTTTTTACAGTGCATTTTTCCAATGTTTGAATACCAGACATATAGATGGCTGGTTAAGTGCACGGATTCTGGAGCCAGACTGCCTGGGTTCAAATCTTGCCTCTGTCACTTATTAGCTATGTGACTTGGGCAAGTTTTATGTCTATATGCCTCAATTTCCTCATGTGAAATGTGGAAATATATTAAGACCGAATTCATAAAGTTGTTATGACATTTAAATAAGCTACTATTTGTGTATTTGTTTAATGTGTGTGTTTATTAAATAATTGGGGCCTATTTTTCTCATTGATTTACTTCTTCTTAAAACCTAAGCAGGAGACAGAGGATGTAACTAATATTCACTCAAGTGCTTGTCCTACTTTAGGAGAGTACCCTTCTGGGCTCTGCCGACCAATACACAGTCTCCTTGTAATTCATGATGCATTCGAGATAATACATATTCACTGCCTAATTCTGGATATTTTTTGTAATGGAATAAAAACAGTTTAGAAGAAGATTTCTATTCACAATTTAATATCACACAAACACCTGTATGAAGATACTCACAGCAGTTCTAATCACAATAGCCCATACTGGAAACAACCCAAATACTCATCATTTAGAGAATGGAAAAGCAAATAATTGACAGAATACTACTCAGCCATGGAAAGGAGCAAATTATTTATACATGCAACATGCAGCATCGTGGATGAATCTCAAAAGCATTAAACTAAGCCCAGACTCAAAGGTTAAATACATTGTGTTTCCACTTATAATTTATTCTAGAAAAAGTATAACCATGGTGACAAATCAGTACTTGCCAAGGACTAGAGATGGCAGAAGGGGATTGACTGCAAGAGAGGGTGAGGGAATTTTGGAAGGTGATGAAAATTTTCCGTAGCCTGACTGTGGTCATGATTACATGAGTATACACTTTTCAAAACTCATACTGTACAATTAAAAAAGGTGAATTTTATATAACTTATAGATTAAGAAACCTGACTTTGAAAATTTTAATACTTGCTTTACACTTTCTATCTCAACTTTCAAGGTTAGATAATCAGAAGCAAGCTTAAAATATCTGCAAAAATATCTTCCTTTCTCAGTGCTGGAAAATGTGGTCTGTAGAGCAGCAGCATCACTAGAGCTTTTCAGAAACACTCTTTCAGGGTCCCTCCTCTCCCTCCTCCTGTAGCCCTCTCAGCCAGAATATCCAGGGGTGGGGCTTCCCTGGTGGTGCAGTGGTTGAGAGTCCACCTGCCGATGCAGGGGACACGGGTTCGTGCCCCGGTCCGGGAAGATCCCACATGCCGTGAGAGAAGGTATAGATGAATTTTTGACAATAAGAAGGCAGAAAGCAAATTTTCAGGAACACGGGTTAAGAATCATACTCTCCACACCTGTAAGCCTTCTCGATCACTGATGGAAGGACAAAAGATAGTGGACAGATCAGACTTGATGGCAGAGAAGATTTTGTGCTATTTGGATATATTAAGATTGTTTAAGCTAATTTTAAATGACTTAAATATCAGAGAGCAAATGAGAAACTGATAGTTACAGGTTGGCCTTCCTCTCTGGTAAAAGGTCAAGTTATATTGCTTGAAAGACCGTCTGGCCTGGACTATGAAATGGTATGTTTCCATTTTATTCAGAACTTATTCATGTGTTGAATTTTAGAAAATGGTATAAAGATGTTGGGAAAAAAATTTTGAAATATTTGATATATACGTTACATATTTTAAAACGTAAAAACCAGTGAAATTAACATTCTCAAAAAGTTGTAATCATTTAGAAGGCAAGGTGTGAAGCATTTCATCTAACCTATCAAGATGATCTAAGATAAAGTTAGTTTAGGTGTACGACTATTTGCTCTAACATTTTCCATGATATGCTCTGAGTTCCATTGTGGGCATTTGGGGTAGGAGTTCATTTTTCAATCATTTTCTTCACGTTTTAGACACAAATATAATTCACTACAGTTTTAGAGACCTCATTATATTATCGTTTTGTCCTCTCTGATCCACTTTCTAAGTGTTAACATCTTTCCTGTTTGAATACAGAGTAATCAAATAATAATGAGCTTGCCAGCCTTCTGATTGACATGTATCTACTGTCTTATTTTAACTAGACCTGAAAAAAATGAAACAACTCTAATAAAGTAGGTATGGTAAATATGATAGACAGACTCATTTTAGTAGAGGAGACTTGGAAATGGAGTTCATTTACTCATCACTTGGTTTCCATGGGCTACATCCCAGGCACATCACCACACTCACAGTAGCATTTATTCTCATTGATATAATTCCTTCTCAGATCAGATTATGGAGGGAGGGGTTGGCATATTGGATCCTCAGATATAACAGTGCACAACACATACTTTTAAGAACTGGAAGCTCTTACTTATTTTCTCAGGACTGTATCAATCTACAATTTAAAAGACTAGAGAGTTTTAATGCTTACTTTAACTGCAAGATACATGGATATTATATTATTCACCCCCAGAGTGTCAGCTCCACTAGGGCCTGGATCTCTGTCAGTGTTGTTCACTGATGCGTGTACTTAGAACAGTCCTTAGCACCTCACAGGATACACATACACACACACACACACACACACACACACACGTATATAGAAAGAGTGTGAATAAATATATCACAGACTGACAATCCGGTATTCCAAGGCAGGACTGTATTGGATTAACTTTGTGTTATTTTTCTTTGCTGCCTGTGTGACTTTGCTTATATCTCCCTATCTTTTATCACTCGGCCCCTATTGTACACGATTCTTTTAAAGTACTTTGAGTAAGATTGGAATTTTGAGGTGCCTTTTCTTACTCCCTTTATCTGAAACAAGAGAAAGAAAACTAGTGCTGACTGATTATCGGTTATATGCCGGACACTGTGTAGACGTGTTAAAGTTCGTGATTGTATTAAACAGGGCAGACTGCAGTAGGTCTAATGTGACCTGACTCTATCCTCCCGTTATCTTCATAACAAAGCTGTCAGCAGTTGGGACAGCTGCAGACAAGATTGCTACAGGGTAACCATGAATCTATTTAAGAATCAAGACTAACTTGATGAATGAGAAGGACATCTATGGGATTCTTTCTGCCAGATCCTGCTTAGAAAAGCACAGACTATCCTTTAATATTGCTATTGCTGGACTTCTTTATTCTTCAGAAGGAGTTCCAGTTCCTCTTTATGTGATTTCTGCGAATTGGGGTGCTAACTTTTTCGTATACCTCTAGTACGCTAAATCGGAAATCATAGCTCTCCTTCTGAACAGAACATGTACCTTTGGGAGCTTTGCAAAATTCATGTAGCCCTTTACATCGCTGCAGAAGTTTAGAGTTCCATGTGTAGAGAAAGCATTGTGGAAATAATTCAGAGTTTGGAGCCAGACACATATAGATTTGAATTCCAGCTCTACAACTGACTAGCTAAACTTAACTGGGACTTAGCTTATGTATAAAGTAGGGAATTTTTTATTTTTCAGGACTATTGCAAGAATTAGAGGAAATCATGAGCAGTTCCTTTGAATATAGTACATACTTAATAAAGATACTGTAATGATTGGAAGAGGGTAAGGGTAGGACATGGTAATTGTTTATCTTCAGATGTATATTGCCCACTTTGCCATGTATACCAAAGAAGGAGGTTTGGAGAGTGATTTCAACTCATAGCTCCTATTTAATGCTTACCTTTCCTTCAAGGCTCTGGCTATGCCATCCTGCACTGATCTCTTCCAACATCATTTGTCCTTCCTGTGGTGTACACTGCATGCAACAACATGTCAGGAAGCCTGTGTTAAATATGAATTTTGCTGTTTATTCACCATAGGACCTTGGGCAAGTCAGTTCAGGTTCCTGAGTGTCAGTTTCCTTCTTATTAAAATGATTGTGGGCTTGTATTGAAGATAAGATAAAAAATGAAAGATGTCACAAACTTTAAAATGCTTTACAGTTGTCTCAGTTATTCATGGCTGTGTAACAAATCACCACAAAAAGTCAATGAGTTAAAACAATAGTGATTTATTATTTCTTGCAGTTCTAAAGTCTGGGCTGGGATCAGCTGGGCAGTTCTTCAGCTAAAAGTGGTGTCAGGGGCTGGCTCCTTCATTCACCTGTCTGATGCCTTAGCTGATGTAGGGGAGCAAAATTTGCCACCCAAAGTGTCTTTTTGGCATGAGGATTAATTTAGGCTGATTATTTTTAAGAAACAGAAGACTGGGGAAGTCTTTTTTTTTTTTTTTTTGTAACCTCCCTCTTAGCTGCCTAAAGAATTTAGATAAAGAGCCTGTTGTTCTGGAATAGAGCTATCACCAAAGATATCTCAAAAAGTAGAGGCTAGTTGTAGTGGAGGAGAGGCCAGAGTCCACTTTCCCATTGTTTCTGCATGGCCCAATAAACATTTGTTTACCGAACAGTTTGCTTTTTCATCTCCATATGAATTGCCTTTCTCGCCTTTGAGGTCCCAAACCACTACCCCCAAGATCCTCTTTTGTCTTTAGCCGAAGATGGTATTTAAGGTGAGGGTTCTGGCCATTTCGGTGAGTTTACTCAGTTTTCCTGGGTCTCTCCCATGTATGTATGTTATTAAATTTGTCTTTGAATTTCTTATCTGTCTCATGTCAATTTAGTTCTTAGGCCAGCCAGAAGAAGCTAGAAGCATAGAGAAAAATTTCTTCCTCCCTGACACTGACATGGCTGGAATAGGTGAGGCCTACCTGGGTGTACCTATTACCACATGTCTTCTCTGGCAGGGTAGCCAGGCCATTTTGCATGGTGGCTCAGTGATCCAAGAGAGCCTCTTCCAAGAGGACAAGCCTCAAGCCTCTGCCTGCATCGAGCCTCAAGCCTCTGTAACCTCACACAGTTACAGCCACTGTGTGAGGTGACTACACGAGTACACGAACACTGGGAAGTATAGGTCATTGAGGGCCCCCAGTGTGACAGTCTCCCACACCAGTGTAAGCAGTAATCAGTAGTCTCACTCCACTTCTACTACATTCTGGCACCTGCTTTGCTTCTCTTTTTGGTGGGGGGTTTGTGTGTTGTGTGTATCTTGTCATCCTATTGTTCCAAGGAGATTACAGATTGTTTGATGGCAGTGACTATGCTCCAGGGTTACTTTTTGTTCTCACAAAGATAGTATTGTAGTGTGTGGGCTTTGGAGCCTTCACAGACTAGGTCCAAATCCTTCCGGAGTCTGCCACTTACCGGCTGTGCAGTCTTAGGCAGGTTACTTAACATCTCTGAGCCTCAGTTTCCTCACGCGCAAAATGGAGTAATAATAGTTTCTTCCCTCACACGATTGTTATGAGAATTATATGAGCTATCATGGGGGAAGAAAAGAACCGCTCCCGGTCCAGAATAAACTTTAAATGTTAATGTTATAATATTTTATTAATATAAAGATAGCCTGGTGCACTGGTTTAATTTGTATCTGATTTCTCATCCCTGAGTCCCAGTCTAACACCTCAGGAAAGAATGGATTTCTTGAATAACTAATATGGAAATACTTTACAGCCTGAAAAATTGTGAGAAGCACTTACAGATAAAATAAAATCAAGTCTGTATTTTAACATTACACTGGACAGTTAAGTTAAGCCTTTGATATTTTTGTTCATCACTCTTGCCAGTTAAAAAAGGAAGAAACTATTTTGGTTACATCCCTAACCTTTTTGAATTTGGGTAGTCATATTTGATACTTTAAGTTAAATATGTGTTAAAATAGTTATGCAAAGGTATTATAATTAAGAAGCTAGTGACATTTACTGAAACTTCTTTGTAGACTTTACTTGCCTGTAATACTCCATGATACAAAATGAACAAGAATACTTTGACTTTATTTACATGTAAACATTTTAGTGTATATGTTGCGACCTAAAGGCACTCTCTGAATTATATTCAGGTTATTCCTGCCAGGATGCCACCCTGTCTAGTGTTTAACACAGTTACTTTTGAACAAGGGATATAGCTGGCAGCATCGAGCAATCGATTTTCTACTCACATTCTCTCCTTTCCACCCAGTGAATTTTACTGCCTATGGGCAGCGACAGTTGTACCCTCTAATTCATTCCACTATTCTCCCCTTCACACCCACAAACAAAAGTCTGCTGACAAAAGAAAATACCTTCTTTTGGGGGAAAGGTGGACGAGGTTAGACCACAAAATGTCACTGTAATAAGGATCAGGACAATTAAGAAGTTTAAATATTAGATAAATTTATTTAGCAAGCTAGCTTAATTAACTTTTGGTATTTTTTTCAGTAATACCATAGGTATTTGAAAACCTTTAAAGTATTAATTAGCTCTCTTGCATTAGGAGGTATTAAATTCTCCATATATTTTTCAAATATAGAGAATATTGTTCATGTGAGATACAAATAATTTGCAAACACATTCGCCCTCCTTGCCTTTTTTTTTTTTTTTGCGGTACGCGGGCCTCTCAGTGCCGTGGCCTCTCACGTTGCGGAGCACAGGCTCTGGACGCGCAGGCTCAGCGGCCATGGCTCATGGGACCAGCCGCTCCGCGGCATGTGGGATCTTCCCGGACCATGGCACGAACCCGTGTCCCCTGCATCGTCAGGCGGACTCTCAACCACTGTGCTGCCAGGGAAGCCCTGCCCTCCTTGACTTTTTAACAGGCCTATATTGTAGTCGTTTGATATAAGTGCATTTCCTTTTGTTTTTTCTCTTGATCCAAGCATCTTCTTGAAGACATACGCTTTCTACAAGAAAAATAACATATATGTGTTTTAGTGTTCAGTGTATATTCAAGTGATTCCTGTATTGGTTGCAGGGCAGGAGCCCAAATAGAAAGTGTTAAGAAAAGAAAAGGGATACAATTTTTCTGGTAATGGAAGCATGAGATAGAAGGAAAATGATGAAACAGATAGTTTCTATTTTCTTACTCATCTAGGAAAAATAGTTCAGAAGTGCATTCAAATTGGGTAGGCCTGCATTTTTAAAACAGCAGGAAAAATTATGCAAATCAGAAATTTGCTCGTCTTTCACCCCAAAATGTATTTCTTGACCATTATTTGGTTTAGTGTATATAATGAGCCTGTGCTATTTTTTCCTTTCTCAAGCATTTGTTATATTCTATGTGCTTGTCATACAATGCCTCAAATATCTTAAATCCTGGTGTGACAGAGAAATATGAATGAACAGGTGTAAAAACAGTTATGAATTTCCAGATAAACGTCCGTGCTTTGTAAATGAGGGGGTGGACATCAGAGAACTGTCATAAAAGCATTTATAGAGGAGAAAGCACTTTTAAATTCAAAAGTAGCCACTAAAAACCCACAGTGATTAAGGGATCCTTTTAGTTCAAAAATATAAAAAATAAAAGGGAAGAATTTGAGTTAACCCAAGATAAAGCAAATGATAATTTTCCCCCAAATTAAGTCAAGATTGATAATATTAAGGATGATAACTGAGCATATTTTTTCTTGCATTTATTAAAGTCTATTTGAAATTTTATCAGGAAATGTTTTCTAATTTTGTAGAGAAAAAACAATTACAAAAACCCCAACTTGGTGCATATTTATTCATTCAACAAATACTCATGTGGCTTCTGCTACGTACCAGCTACCATACGAATTATTGGGAATAAAATGGTAAGAGAGAAGCCAGAGCCCCTGCCCTCATGGAACTCAATGTGAGCATGAACCGAATGTTAACCTCAAGTCTTCTGTCAGTCCCTTCAAGAAATTAAATGATACAGGCCAAGAAAGCTTCTGTGCTTTGTAAAGTGTGCAAGCCGTTTTATCAGCTTTCTGGAAAAGTCCTAATACTGTCAGCGAGCAAATTTGTATTTAATATCTACTTAAGTCAGGTCATATTGTTTTCTGTTCTGACTTTAAGAAGAAAATGTGATTGGTAATAACAATAAAATGGGCACAATTATTTAGAAGGGAGTGTTCATGCCAAGGAAATTACAGAGGCAGATTAAGATTTGCAAGGAGATGGCATTTTTCCAGTAGTTGCTCTCTGCATGTCTGTGCAGCAGGTTTGATTCAGGGCCAGCTGCTGTTTGAGAGTTTCTTTGCTTGCAAAGGGAGCTCTGCTGCATTACCTAATGATGTTTGATCTGCTCTTCTGTGGTTTCATCTTAACTGCCATAGTAACACTGACAGTGCTAGCCCACACCGCCATCAACATTCCGGAGAAGGCTTGCCCTGCCTTCACAAGACTGCTCTCACATCTGCTGTGGAGCATTCCCAATTCATCAGATGTATACTTTTAAAAAATGCTTTCCTGGGGAAGCAAAATAAGTAATTGAGAGATGACTGATATTTTTTAGCCTACTGCGCAAATTTTGATTGCTTTATTATAGGAACATTTCCAGGTTTCGTAGGGCCTAAAACTTGTACAATTATAGGAGGGAATACTACTTGTTAAAAAAAGAAAAAAGCCAAATTATATATTCAGAATTAGAAACAAAGATGAATATTTACTTAGAATAAAAAAAGAGATCACATTGCATTACAAATTTAAGAGCGCTGATACACACCATAAGTATCACAAAATCCAGAAAAATAACCTTGCATTGTTTTAATTAACTGTCAGACACACTTCTGTAATAGTTTTTCCCTCTGATTGCCTATGTGTATATTCATTGATTTCCTCTTTACGAAGGACTTTGTAAAATAATTTTCTGTAGTGAGATTAGAAAGATAACTCAGTTTTTCCACTAGCATGGTAATCAAAATCAATTTTTTTTATTATTGACAGTTTAAAATAGCTTCTTCCAGCTTCACAGCTCATTATTGGTTATGACATGTAAATTTTTAGAACTGTTGCAATATTGGGGAAATCCTCAATCAAATTCATTTCACATATGAACTGTCAGAATTAGAAGAATATTTCACAGACTAGCTGTGGCTCTGAATATTTCAAACTGTTTTTCTCCTCAACTGCTAACATTGTTACAGTGTCAAGCACCAGAGGACACCATCTTATCACAGTACAGCATCCGACCCTGCACCTTTTAGTCAGGAGCTCAGTACCTCACTCCTGTGGGTGGTCAGAGTATTTCAGGCCTGAGAGCTGTAACTTAACCATCACTGTAAATGACTGCAAATCATCTAAATTTTTTTTTTCTGAATTTATTTAAAATATACCCAAGTCAGATTCCCCTTAGCCTGATTCAAAAAATACTTAAGGCTACTTCATTGCCACCCGCCTAAGGGAAGGTCAGATAGAGGGGAACATCGGTGTAGAAAGCGACAGTGGTCTTACTGCAATGAAAATATTTTCATTTTGCCAAACTAGTGAGTGATCCTGACACCTGAACTCTCTTGGCTTCCCGGTGAATCTGCTTCTGCTTGGGATGCATTCAGTCGACCTTTGCACACCAGTCTCCCTTAAATTCTGTCTGGTCCAAAAGAAAGTCAGCATCTTATGAGGTTTGCTTAACATTCCTCTCAGGCTTCCTAACTCCATCCTGCCTTCATTTCCTTTAGCCCTGTCACTTCTTTATCAGACCAAAGACTGATTGATCATAAGGCAAATAAGAGTGAGAGGCTGAAAAGATGTGTCTGCATCATTTGGACCTTCTCCAACACTCTGATCTATGTACTTGAGTATTAAGGCTTTCCAAAAATTATCTTAGAGAATGGGCTGAGCTTACATCTCTGAGATATCAGATGGATTTCTTCCTTTTTATTTTATTTTTGTAGAAGACACAGAACTGAGATGTACTGTGAATATGAAAGAGAATGAGTACCAGTGACTTGAGTGAATATTGATCAAAACATGTTGTTTTCTTTCTTCTTTTTTTTTTTTGGTGTGTGTGATGGGGAGATTTCTCAGTGAAATGTCGCCAACCTTGCCCAGCACAATCTCTAGAACATTAAATGAAACATAATATAGCCTTATCACCAAGCTGATTGAACATGCAGAAGGTGGTGGGAAGCTTTCATTAAACTGTACAAATGGACTATTAGTTTATTCTCTTCTCCAGTGTTCTACCATCAAAAGCTGAGGAAGAAAGATACTAATACAATGATGCCATAGCATCCTCTGACAGCACAATAATTGTTTCATTCTGAGCATTTTGAGAACGAACCGCTGTTTTTCTGGCTTGTGCCTCAGCCACATATCTTTAATTGACTGAAGTGTGGAGTAAAACTTACAAGATAGATGTGAAACAGTTTACTGTTTTGTTGTGTCAGGCATGAATGCTTTAGGCCATTTTTACTTTCACATGTAATAATGCCATATTTTAAAGGAACATCACCACTTTCCTTGGCATATTTTAAAATCACTCTGCAGAGCATTGAATGGTTAATTATCAGAAAGCCAGCAATGAGGAAAGTGGAAAGTGAGTTATGTGAATCAGGGAGCAAGAAATTTTCCTCTACCCTTCTGGGTTCTTCTCACTGATCTGAAAATTGAATGGACATGAGCCAGATTAACTGGAAAAAAATCACACCAAAGTTTAATAACACATATACATGGGAGAATAACACATATACATGGGAGGGACCCAGGAAAACAGTAACTCACCACAATGGCTGAAACCCTCACCTTAAATAGCATCTTAAGCCAAAGACAAGAGATGATGTTAGGGTAGTGGTTTGGGACTTCAAAGGAAAGGAAGGCAATTCATACGGAGATGAAAAGCAAATATTTGGTAAACAAATGTTTGCTGGGCCTTCCAGAGACAATAGGACACAGAGAGAAATGTTAACAAACTTTGCTGAGTTCCCTGCTGTCTACACACCTAGTTCCTACTGTAGTTATCTATGGTGATACCCCCTTCCTGGGACAGGCCCTCTATCTACGTTCTTTAAAGCAGTTAGGGGGAAGGTCAAAGGTTCTTCCCAAGTCTTTTAAGTACTGACTGTTTTTAGTGGAAATAATCTGCATGCCAGTATCATAAACCAGAACTCAGTATATATCCAGGGCCTCTGTGCTGCAGCTAACCAATTAATCCCTAAACTATACAGCTTTTATATCCATAAATATGTCTTAGTAAATCTGGAAACAAAATATTTTAAATTGGTAGTATTATGAAAGGCAAGTGTTACTGAATAATAGAACCAACTCTCAACTCTATATTTGTTTGTCATACAATTTGTTTAAATTGGAAAGAACCTAATGTCCAACCTACTTACATATAGGTGAGAAAACTGAAATCCAAGGAAGTTAAGTGACTTGTCCTAAGTCTACAACCTGCTAGTGATAGTCAGGGCTAAATTCCAGGTCTGCTTATCAGTCCAGGCCTCTCTTCCCTGAAGTATTTTTTCTATCAATTCTGCATTGATGACTAATTTTATGTGATGTGACACTCAGCTTATGAATTAGACTAAACAGTGTCTATAATTTTCTCAGAAATTCCTGTTTTAAGATGGTATCTTATTCCCTTTTGCTCATAATTGATGAATATAAAAATGTCAACTCTTAAAAAAATAAGATTTTGTGGTTGAAATTTTTCATAAAATCCTGTAGTATAAATTCTCTGCGTATTTTTGTGCTACAAGTATTGGTTTGCTATTGCTGCTATAACAAATCATCACAAATGGTGGCTTAAAACAAGACAAATTTATTATCTTACAGTTCTATAGATCAAAAGCTTGAAATGGGTCTTGCAAGCTAAAATCAATATGGTGCCAGAGCTGCATTCTTCCTGGAAGTCCTAGGGGAGAGTTCACTCACTGATCTTTCCCAGCTTTTAGAAGCCACCCACATTCCATGGCTCATGGCCTCTTTCTCCACCACCATAACACCTTCCAATCTCCCTCTGTCTGGAACCCTCCTGACACCCTCTTTAAAAAGGCCCTTGTGGTTGCATTAGACCCAAGTGGGTAATCTCAGATAACCAGCCCATCTCAAAATCCTCAACTTAATCACATCTATAAAGTTCCTTTTTTTTCATGTAAATAGCATATTCACAGGTGTCAGGGATTAGGAGGTTAACATCTTCTGGGGGGAAGGAGGTGATGGGGGCATTATTCTGTCTACTACAATGTCCCACTTAACTAGAAGTTACTGCTTTAACTTGTTCCTCATCATATTTTGCTTTAGTTTTAAGTTTCTTTGGGTTTATCAGGAATAGACAAGTAACTGTATTTTCAGACACTTGCCCAAAATAAATATTTATAATTTCTAACAGTTAAAAAAGCTTTGTACCCCTCTCCTACTCCACTGTTATAATGGAGGCCTTGCTTGTTATATATTTGTTTTTTCTAGGAAAAAATAAGGGTAAAATTTTAAAAGAAATGAAATTGTGAGATAATCTCCAGATTATAAGAATAAAGAATTCCTCAGGTTCTTCCAAGGGTGATAAACAACAAATCCCTATCAAATTAGAAAAGTTCTTATATGACCTCGTATCAGTTTCCTAGGACTGCCGTAACCAGAAACTCGCCTGCTTAAAACGGTAGGAGTTTATTTGCTCATGGTTCTGGAAGCCAGAAGTTTGAAATTAAGGTATTGGCAGGGCCAACCTCTCTGGAGTCTCTAGGAAAGAACCCTTCCTTGCCTCTTCCAGCTTCTGGTGGCTCCAGGTGACCCTTGGCTTGTGACCACAAAACTCCAACCTCTGCCATCATCTTCACATCACCTTCGTTATGTCTCTGTGTCCTTTTTTGTCTCTTATAGGGACATTGCCATTGGATTTAGGACCCATCTCTATCCTTACTTAATTATATCTGCAAACATCCTGTTTCCAAACAAGATCACATTCTGAGCTTCCAGGTAGACATGAATTTTGGGGGGACACTATTCAACCTACTACAAACATAAAGATGTGTTAAAGAATTATTCCTTATAATTAACTTGCTAGTTAGTTTTTGCCCACTTGTCCTTACTTGAAAAAATAAGTAAGAATTAGCCTTCTTCTTCCTCAATGCTGTGGACCTTTTTCCTGTTATTATTAATGTTACCTAGTTCTTAGGAGTTCTCTTAAGGCCAAGTAATAACAACAGGAAGAAAGATAATCATGCTTCTCATTGGATGTGTTTTGCTCTGTGATTGGCATAGTCCTTGATACTTCACAAACGTTGAACCCCACGACAATCAGATGGTTTTATTATATCAATACATGTCTTACACATGAAACACTGAGGTTCAAAAAGCCTCAATAATTTGGCCAACATTACATGCATAGGAAGGAGCAGAGGTCAGAATCAGACATAAGTAACAAAATATCCCCCTCTTTTCCAGTTTTCCGGAGTCCTCATCACAAAGTCCATTCTGTCCCAACCTGTTTCCCAACCACACATATTCTTCTTCAAGTCTCACTTTTGAATTCACCTCTAGGCTTTTGCACTAGCAATTAACAATTAATACGTTGCATTCAACCTTTTTGCATACAAACCGCAGAAATAATAACAATAGCAGCAACAACTTGAACTTCAAAAGTTTGAAGAGTAGTGATAAAGAGAGAAAACCAATCAACCAACAAACAAGACATCTGTAAACAGTGCTATTGGATCTAGGAACCACAGGAAGCAGATGGAAAACGCTGAAACATTTCTAGAGAGATTGAAAAAAAATCCTCTATTAGATTGGAAAGAGTTTTAGGATTCTGATTTTAGATCACAAATGAAATGAAAACAATTTTAAGAAAACATAACTGTTTGTGAGTAAAAATATACCCAGAAATTCCTTGATTTACGAAATGACCTTACCTTGGGAAAAACATTTTCATAAAATATTTTGAATAGAAGGTGCTGGCCCTCTAAAGTCTCTTGACCTTATAAGGTAACTATTCAAGTAAACAAACAAATAAAAGTAGAAAATGATATTGTTACCATGTTTATGTATAAACAAAACTAGGAAAAAATAAAATGAACATTTGAATAATGGTCCTTAAATAGCAAGGTATTTGAGGTGTTGACAGAGTCAGTAAATAAACCAATAATTCTACCTCTTGATTAGCATTTAATATAGAGAGAGCATTTTAAAATTTTTCCTCTTATTCTTTTATATTTTCCCCCACTGATTTAAAATTTTGCTCTTTATATGAGGAATGCTTCCTTTCTTCTATTAATTGAGCTATTTTCTAGTGTTGAATTTTTCCTCATTTTGTAAGAGTATACCATAAAATTATTGCAAGGGATATACATGGAATATACATCTTTAGTAAGAATCAATAAAAGGTTTTCTTAAATTAGTGTGTGTGCTAAGACTCTGAGCCTTCTGATCTCACTTTCATACTCTCCCTTAGTGATTTTATATCAAACAGTGAGTTTGCTAACATCTGTTAAAATGGTGATAGCCAAGGGTGGGAGGGAGATGCAAGAGGGAGGGGATATGGGGATATATGTATACGTATAGCTGATTCACTTTGTTATACAGCAGAAGCTAACACATCATTGTAAAGCAATTATACTCCAGTGAAGATGTTTAAAAAAAATAATAATGATAGCCAAACCTGCAACTCCAGAGATCCTATTCCTGAGCATATATTCCATCACCTATTGTATAATACTTGCCCACTTGGACCATGTGAGTGTCCCTAGTCATCTTAATTTCCACATATCTAAAACTAATCCCATCACCCTTCATCACAAACCTGACCCTTCTGTAGATGGCTACCAACCTCCCATTCAACCAATTCATATATGCCAGGGTTGTCCCAGATGGTTCCTTCATACTCAGGACTTAACTGGTTGCCACATCTGGAGAAACCTGTCTCCTAAACATTTGTCCTACGCTTCTCCTTATCTCTATTTCTTCTGTTCATTTACATTATAATATCTCTATGCCCAGACTCTGGATTCCATTCAAATCATTATCCCTCTGTCATTAAGTAGTTTCTTTTTTTTTTTTGCTTTTTGTTTTTTTGTGGGGTTTTTTTTGCGGTACGCGGGCCTCTCACTGCTGTGGCCTCTCCCGTTGCGGAGCACAGGCTCCGGACGCACAGGCCTAGCAGCCATGGCTCACGGGCCCAGCCACTCCGCGGCATGTGGGATCTTCCCGGACCGGGACACGAGCCCGTGTCCCCTGCATCGGCAGGCGGACTCTCAACCACTGCGCCACCAGGGAAGCCCTGTCATTAAGTACTTTCTTAAAACTGAAATCCTTCCATGGCTTGCCCTAGCTTTCAACATAAGCTTAATAATTCTGAGATTGCCATTTTTATGTTTATTACATGTCATATACTATTCTAGATACTTGACATACATATCTTTGCATTAGTTCTCATCTGTCATCAATCTTGTAAGATAGATATTACTCTAATTTTATAAATGGAGAAATTGAGGTTAAGAAAGCTTAAGTAACTTGCCCAAGACTAGTGAGCCCAGTTAGTGGTTAGCTGGGGGCTCAATCGTAGGATGGCCTGGCAGCAAAGCCTTCTATTCCATTGGATCTTTTGCTAAATTAAAAGTCGTGAAATCAGCACATGGGCTTTTAGTGATCTGTAACACTTAACTGCTGAGCCTCCCTAGCTTGGGCAGTTGCTTCAGCAATACCAGGGTATTTGTTATGTCTTTTTCTTTCTTCTCTCTCTCTCTCTTTTTAAATTTCATACATGTGCACCTTTTAAAAAGTTATTCAAGAATACATTCAGGTTATTTTAAAAATTCAAATAAAGAAGAGGTAATTCGAGTAAATGATCCGTCCTCTACACATTCCGTCTCCTCCAGAGACCTAATCACTTTCACACTTTAGTCTTTTTTTATATATATATAAATTTATTTATTTATTTATTTTTATTTTTGGCTGCGTTGGGTCTTTGTTGCTGTGCGCGGGCTTTTCTCTAGTTGCAGCGAGCGGGGGCTACTCCTCACAGCAGTGTGCAGGCCTCTCACTGCAGTGGCCTCTCTTGCTGCAGAACATGGGCTCTAGGCACGTGGGCCTCAGCAGTTGTGGCTTCAGTAGTTGTGGCTCGCGGGCTCTAGAGCACAGGTTCAGCAGTCGTGACTCATGGGCCTAGTTGCTCCATGGCATGTGGGATCTTCCCAGACCAGGGATCGAACCCGTGTCCCCTGCATTGGCAGGCACATTCCTAACCACTGTGCCACCAGGGAAGCCCTACACTTTAGTCTTGACTGTGAATTCATTTAATCTAAAGACTTGGATCTCCTCTGCTCTGGGAAGTTTCCTTCCATTATTTCTGTTTATTGACTCTGCTCTTCACCTCTCGAACTCCTATAGAGCGATCTTTGTGCCACTGCTCTGGCAATCTGGTATAGCTTGTGAAACTACACTTAAAATCGTACAAAATTATTGGGTTGGCCAAACAGTTCATTTGGGTATTTCTGTAACATCTTACAGAAAAACCCAGACAGACTTTTTGACCAACCCAATATATTCATCGGATTAGAAAGAAAACCAATTATATTAAAATTCAGTTATCAAAATACTAAAAAGTATAATATAGTAATATAATTCTTTGTGAATGCATCAATAAAATGATCTAGCAACATATTTAATAGGTATCTAAATTGTGAAGTAGTGATGGGCATAAATTTCATTTTGAGATACCTGCAGCAATGTATACTGCCATGTGAAAATATCTGTGCTTTCTGTTGGTGATAAATTCACATGTACTCCCAGTGCTACTGTGATTTTTGCCTACATTCATCATTGAAGAAGGAATTATTAATTTCAGTTAAAGCTTATTGAAAAAGATGTAGTTCATTTTCTATCCAAGGACTCCTTGAAATCTATCCATGGCCTTATGTTAGTATTACTGGGATTTAGAATCTCTCTGTTTCTTACATTTCCTCTCTTACCTTTCAACTCTTTGTCTTTTTATACTGTGTTCTAGGATTAACTTTCTATCTAGGTATTTTACTCCATTGGTAAAGAGAGCTTATAACCATTTTTTTCCGACCTGTTATGCTAAAATTTCATATCTAAAATAATGAGGAAATTACAGATAGAAGCATTCAGTCACTCAAATTGAAGTTTGCAAAGGAAAGAGAAATTGCATTGAGGTGGATATAGATTCTTGAGAAAAGTGGTATTAAGGAACATTTTGCATATCACTAAAAGTGATTTTTTTTTTTTTTTTTTGCGGTACGCGGGCCTCTCACTGCTGTGGCCCCTCCCGTTGCGGAGCACAGGCTCCGGACGCACAGTCTCAGCGGCCATGGCCCATGAGCCCAGCCGCTCCACGGCATGTGGGATCTTCCCGGACCGGGGCACGAACCCGTGTCCCCTGCATCGGCAGGCGGACTCTCAACCACTGCGCCACCAGGGAAGCCCTAAAAGTGATTATTAAATTCTTTGTGTAAGACTAGATAAACCCAGAGAAGATCCCCAAATCCAGAGATGGGAATCCTAATTTAGCCTTTGCTATTACTTTATGTTTAGTCTAGAAATCAATTCAATAGTCATTCAATTTGGAAATGAAAATATTCATGAAACTACCTTCATGAAAATTCCTAAAAAATAAAGAGAACGATCAAGGACTCTGTAATAGAGTTATATGGATGTTATATGGTGAATGATAAGAGGTGATTTCTCCAAATGGAATTGCTGCTTAATAAAGAGAAAAAGAAGATGGAGGGAGAAGGAGGTTAGGAAGAGAGGGACATGGTTTTAAAATGAATAAACTAAGAACATTTACAAAATAAAACAAAACCCACAGGGGCAGATTGAAATTTCTTTTGCCACTGGAATGACAAGTTCTTTATACATGTTCGATATATTCTAAACGTTTGCCTCCCCTTTCATTCCCATTGATATCATACCGGACTACAAAAGATCAGGCTGCAAAGCTGAGGATAACCTGTCAGCTGAAGCTGACAGACATGGCTAATCACCAGTGTCCCTCTCACAGTGACAGGGTCTATTCTTCACATCCTGTGCTTTACAATAGACAGCTATTCAAGGGAGAAGGCAAACAGAAAATGCATCAAACCCCAGAGTAATTGTCTATTGTTTTCCTCTTGCCATCAGCTAATGCTACCCACCCATCTTCACCACTGAAATCAGTGAGCGACTTCCTTTAAAGGCTGCAGAGTTACACTCACAGCTTCCTACAGCTGCCGGGCAAAGGGGAAGCCTGAGCATTCTCCCAGGGCTGTTGCCAGGAAGCCCAAGGCCTGAGCAGAGGTTAAAAATATTTACATTCCCTGACAGTAAATAAAATCAAGATAGTCTCCCTCAAAGGCATAGATTTGGGGCTTCTCTGAACAAATCAGGAAATTTGACAACACTGAGCCTGCTTTCCAGCTAGACAACCCTCCGCTTTATCCACGTTTTGCCTGACCGAGTTTGAAGGGACATGAACTCTCTAGCAGTTTCATCATACACGTTATACACAAAATGGAGTCCCGGCTCTTCAGCCTAGAATCCAACGATGTTCATACTTCTGCCCTTCCTTGCTTTTTCAGACTTGCTACCCATTCTTCTCTCACTATGGTGACGTCATGCCCCTAAGCCTTGGGATCCAACTTGACTTTCATCTTCTAGGAAGCCTTGCAGGAGCACCCCAGTGCTTCCCCATCCTTCCCTGCCAATGGTCCATGTGATTCTGTAGCAGTTAGTTATGGTCTCTCTTGTGACACCCTGTTGTGTGTATCTTGACGTCTAATGAAATATTTTTTTGGTGGGTATATATAATTTTTTGCCTTCTTTTCACTCATCACATAATTTTTCTACAACTGGAACAATTCCGGTGTCTGTGACTTAGGAGCAAAGCCCAGGAGCATTGCTATTTACTTGCTGCATATGTTTGGGAAAAATATTGATCCTTTCAAATTTCACTCAGTTCTAATATTTGTAAAATTAGGATAAGAACAATACTTCCTCTAGAGTTGTTGTAAAAATTAACGAGGCAATGCATGGTAAGCGTTTTGCACAGTGTCCCACTGCCTGGGATACAGCAAGAACTCAATAAAAGTGTTTGTGTGGTTATTATTACTCTACCGTTGTCATTCTCTTGAGAGCTATTAAAGTGACTTAACCCAGGT
Organism: Aethalodelphis obliquidens; assembly: GCF_003676395.1. NCBI lineage: Eukaryota > Metazoa > Chordata > Mammalia > Artiodactyla > Delphinidae > Aethalodelphis > Aethalodelphis obliquidens. The sequence goes on from NW_020837961.1 coordinate 11,907,090, forward strand.
TTCTTTTTACTCGTAAGCCTTTCACTGCCCTAGAAGTTTGCACAGCTAACTCTCCTCAATTCTTCCTGGTAATTATTATCACCATAAAATATTCTTCTAACATTCTAAGATTCTCTTGCTATTGTCAGAGAGGAAGGAATTTTCCTCTACCTTTCAGATTCTTCTAGCTCATCTAAAAATTCAATTGGCAGATTAACAGGAGAAAATCAGACAAAAGTTCGATAACAAGTATACATGGGAAAGACCTAGGGAAACCGAGTAACTCATGGAAATGGCTGAAACCCTCACCTTAAATACCATCTTCAGCTAAAGACAAAAGAAGATCTTGGGGGTAGTAGTTTTGGACCTCAGAGGGGAGGAAGGCAATTCACATGGAGATGGAAAAGCAAATGTTTGGTAAACAAATGGTTGCTGGACCATGCAGAGACAATGGGACTCAGAGAGGACTTTTAACAGACTTTGCTGGGTTCCCCCCTGTCTACACACCTAGTTCCTAATATAGTTATATTTGGTGCTAATTCCCTTCCTGGAACAGGTGGTTTATGTACGTTTTTTAGGCAGTTGAAGGGAAGGTCAAAGTTTCTTCCTGAGTCTTTTGGGTCATGATTGTTTTCAGCTCAAAATAATCGGCATGCCAAAGAGACATTTTGGAGTGGCAAAGTTTGCTCCCTTACATTATTATGTCACTTACATTTCCATAATAAGATTAGATAGAACATACAAAAAAACAACCCAATCCAAAAATGGGCAGAAGACCTAAATAGACATTTCTCCAAAGAAGATATACAGATTGCCAACAAACACATGAAAGGTTGCTCAACATCACTAATCATTAGAGAAATGCAAATCAAAACTACAATGGGGTATCACCTCACACTGGTCAGAATGGCCATCATCAAAAAATCCACAAACAATAAATGCTGGAGAGGGTGTGGAGAAAAGGGAACCCTCTTGCACTGTTGGTGGGAATGTAAATTGATACAGCCACTATGGAGAACCGTATGGAGGTTCCTTAAAAAACTAAAAATAGAACTATACCACCCAGCAATACCATACCACCCAGCAATTCCACTACTGGGCATATATTCTGAGAAAACCATAATTCACAAAGAGTCAAGTACCACAATGTTCATTGCAGCTCTATTTACAGTAGCCAGGACATGGAAGCCACCTAAGTGTCTATCTACAGATGAATGGATAAAGAAGATGTGGCACATATATATGATGGAATATTAGTCAGCCATGTAAAGAAATGAAATTGAGTTATTTGTAGTGAGATGGATGGACCTAGAGTCTCTCATACAGAGTGAAGTAAGTCAGCAAGAGAAAAACAAATACCGTATGCTAAAATATATATATGGAATCGATAAAAAACAAAATTGGTTCTGAAGAACCTAAGGGCAGGACAGGAATAATGACACAGACATAGAGAATGGACCTGAGGACATGGGGAGGGGGAAGGGGAAGCTGGGACGAAGTGAGAGAGTGGCATGGACATATATACACTAGCAAATGTAAAATAGATAGCTAGTGGGAAGCAGCCACATAGCACAGGGAGACTAGCTCGGTGCTCTGTGACCACCTAGAGGGGTGGGATAGGGAGGGTGGGAGGGAGACGCAAGAGGGAGGGGATATGGGAACATATGTATATGTATAACTGATTCACTTTGTTATAAAGCAGAAACTAACACACCATTTTAAAGCAATTATACTCCAATAAAGATGTTAAAAAAATTACATAGAATATAGATAAATTGTGCAGATCATTATTTGCTAACCAGATAGTGATGTTAATAATGAATACTTCATTATCTAGGCCAGTATTGAGCCATTCAGAGGTAAATGGACCCTAGTAAATATTGTTTATAGAAATATAGTAATAGAATATGTTTAATGTATAAAAAATTCTTCTTAGGATACCACTAATAATACTTCTGTTACCCCAGTTTGGATCTCCTTAAAAACAAAAGTTACTTAAGAAGGCCCAACTTATCATTTTAAGACATTTTTCCAGATGCAAGTAAAAATTGCACTACAATATTTTGTTTTATAGTATTAAATGGTACTCAATGTTTAACATATCAGTTAGGTATTACTGGTGGAAAAGTGATCTGTCTCATTCTTGGATATTAGTTTCAGTTAGATCAAACTTTTAATATATCACATGGACATTTATGAAGGTGTTTTGCATACAACATAATTGATTGAATATTGGTCTGATTTATAGCTGGTGTGTTTAACTTTAAAATATACCTCAGTATTTAGTGTGCTTGGTTTGATAATTGCCATTTTGGTTCAATGCTTAAGGGTAGAATTTGATAAAAAAATAAACTGCTCATGGGCATGAAGAAAATCATAAAAGAAAACTATCAGCTGGCAGTGAACAGATGTATCATTGTACAGAAATAATCATATTTTTACAGCAGCAATATAAAGTGAAAATATGTTTCAAAGGCATGTTAGTTTTGTTTAGATAAACATGGGATTCCCAGCTTCATTTAATTAAACAAACAGCAACAACAAAGGACAGGCATATAAGGCCTCCCAAGCTCAACGATTTTTTAAAATAAATGGAATATTAATCTACTTTATTGAACCTTTGCTTATGTCATAGAAACTAATTTATGTATTTGGATCAGTTGTTACTTAAAGTAAACATATTCCTATTTGTGATTTTTATTTGTTTCCATTTTGAAAATCCACAGCTCCAAAACATCATGATGAATGTTTTCTGATCTTCTTGTTGATAGGGAAACAGAATACAACAGACTCACTAGCTTCTCCAAGGATGCATTAGGAGTCACTATGTTTTAGGCTTATACATAAGATCGTTTTTGCCTGACTCACCCGTAGAATGTATTTTAATACCGACTTGCTCATTTGCAGTTTCTCTTTTCTAGGAGGGAACTTCCTGTAATTCCCTCACAGCCATCTCTGTTGTCCATCATCCTTATCAGGGCAGTCACCCCAGCAAATCTCCGTATCACACAACCCAGAAATCCCAAGACATTCTTCATTGCCTATCTCTTTTGCCTCCCAAATTTGTTAGCTTGTAGGTTCAGCTGCTTCTTTCCACTTCTTTTGAATCCAAATATGTCTCTGCCTCAGTGAAAATCCTTACATAGGTACTTATTTTACAACCAGATTTTAGTCACTTAGTTCTTGTTATATCCTGTGTTTTGAACCTAAGTTTCCACCTACTGCATTTCAATGTTTTTTGCTACTTCCTCTGCAATGAGAGACACCTCTGGATCAGTACAAACTGCTGCATTGAAAGCTTTCTGTTAGTTAGCCCTGACTCAATGGACTGAAGCCTTATTCCCTAAAAATACCAATAGGAAAGACTAAAAAACATTGACAGTTTACTGTGAAGAGACAGTGGGTCATTAGATACCATATACATTCTTTGTATAACCTGCATGACCATTACCTGAGTTAGGAATTATCATCAAATCCTTGGAACCTGAAGCTCATCAAAGTTGCCGTAGTCTAAGGAGCCAGATGTCAGGTTTCACATTTCGTACCCTGGCAGCCTGACTCTAGACTCCATGTTCTTAGATACCAAACAGTATTTTTTATTGTTCTAGCTTCTACATCACATAAATTAATCTGCAACTTTACAAAATTATTCAGCTCCTACCAGCTGCCATCTCTCCTCCCATAACTCTCTCTCTCTGTCTTTTCCTCACACACTCACTCTGTTTTGTCCTTCCTCCCTAACTCATTCTCTTTAGTGTTTATTTTGCTCTGCTAAACACAGAAGAATGTTTTTCTTAAATCACAGTTTCTATGAAGTTTATGATTGGTCTCTTGCTGACAAAACAATAAATAATAAATAACCTTTGTCTCTGTCTTATAATTGCTTCTTTTTTTGCTTCTTTTCCACCAAACTTCTCCTGATTAATCTTGCTTATTCTCAAAGATCTAACCTAGTCCTAAACAGTTTTTCCCTTCTGGGCATAATTATAATTGTTGCTTATATTTGCATTTTAATGTGTACTTTATACATTTTTGCTGCTTCTACAAAAGTGCCTTCTCCTTGAAGGCAAGGTAATATTATGGACTTCTAGATGCAAACTAAGTCAATCTTATGCTTTGTTCTTTATCTTATTTCTGTGTCTTATTCAGACAGAATAATGCAGATTTGTGTGTGCATGTGTCTGTTTAGAGAAGAGATGGAGCAAAAACTGGATAAGATGTAGCTTCAGAATGAGTATATATTTTATGTGTTTTTTATTTATAATTCCTTCAAGGCATAGAACAAAACTCCCTCTAATCTATCACTAAATAACTCCAACCCTTTCTGATAATTTTCATTTCTCAGTGACTATGTATACAATCTTGACTATAAAAATAATATACTAGATTAAATATTGCTACAAAATTTTATTCCCAGTTCAGTTCCAGGATTTTCATGATGCTGTTTCCTTTCACTTCTGGTCTAACAACATTTACATGCTGGTACACAGTCCATACCCAACACATGTTATCGGAATCGTTGAATGTGAATCACCCGCAGCTCTCTGTTTAATGGTTCAGCATCTATTCTGCAAGAGAACTCAACAGAAGCAGATCTGGAAAAGAGAAAAACTTAAAGCACTGTCATTAATGGGCAGTTACGGGCATAAGGAGAGTTAAAAGTGTTTCACCTAAAATGTAGAGTTAGACCAGTCACTTCAGGTACACTTCAGGGTAAATAGATTACAAGTAAATTGCAGGCAATTCTTTAAGTGAAAAAAAGCTTTTAGATGATTACGTAAGTCTCATGAAACTAATTTTATCATCATTGAAACTCCATGTAATTTTCTCTTAAGTAAATTTCACTTCCAAATGCATCACTTAAATTTGTGGTAAAATAATCCCCAAACTATGGCTTCCATTTGTTTCCATCGATCTTCTAGAAAACAATGTGATTATATACATACAAAAAAAAGTTATGTTCTGATTCCAGTACTGACTGAATATCTTGCATCAGACTAACCCTCTCAAAAGTAGGCAGAAACTGGAGGGGATATGATCCTTGAAAGAAGGAAACTGGACAAGAAGAGATTCACATTTATATGGCTTTCCCCCTGAGCACACTTCCAAGTTTATGCACAGTTCAAGACTGCTGGGACTCAAGAAAGTTGCAGTTTTATTGGCTTGCACTGTCACAGGATGAAGGTCAGGGCTGCCAAAACACCCGAAAGTTAAGAGGGAATCTCAGAAAGAAGAGTCACAGAAGAGAAAACCACAAAATCTGCATACAAATTGCCCTCAAATTCTTGGCTGACCCTGAACTGTGTATTGAGGGGGAAGACCCAAGAAAAACAGCGGACAGTAACAGTGAGAAGACAATAAAATCTCAGCATAACTTAACTGCCGTACATCACAGAGTAGACAAAGTTTGGAATTTGAGTCTTGCCAAATTAGAAGGTCTAAGAAAACACATCAGGTATTCCATCAAAATTCCAGAAAGACGTTGTAGGAGGACAAATGCAATTTCCTCAAACAAAGAACAAAATTGATATGTTGGATTTAATCAAAATAAAAAGTATTTCTACTTGCCAAAGACACTATTAAGAAAATTTAAAAAGGCAGGCCACACAACTGGAGAAAATATTTGCTGTACATACATGTATCTGCCCTGGTATCTCAATACATGAAGAACTGCTAAAATCAATAATAGAAAAACAAATAACACAATAAAAATTAGCAAAAGACTTGAATAGTCACTTCACAAAAGAAGATACACAGATTTCTAATAAACACGTGAAAATATGCTAAATTAGCACCATTAGCTATCAAAAAATGCAAATGAAAAATAACAGTTTACATTTCCTATCCACCAGAATAGCGACAATTTTTAAAACTAACAATAGTAAATACTGGCAAGAATGCAGAGCAACTAGAACTTGCAGATGTTGATGGTGTAAAACATGTAGAAACCACTTTGGGAATCTGTTTATCAGTTTCTTACTAAATTAAACATACCTAGTCCGAGACTGAGCAGTTCCAATCCTAGGTATTTGCTAGGAGAGATGAAAACATTTCATCCATAATAGACATGCAATCATGTTTATAGCAGCTTTATTTGTAATAGCTCCAAACTGAAAGCAACCCAAATGTCCAACAACAGAGAAATAGAAAAACAAATTATGGTCTATTCAGACCACAGTATTGCAAGAAATAATAAAGAAAAAACTTCTGACACTCAAACCAACGCGGATATATTTCCAAAGCATTGTGTCATTCAAAAGAAGCCAGAGACAGAAGAGTGCAAATATTTGGTTTCATTTTTATGAAGCTCAAGAATTGGCACAATTATTCTATCATGATGATAGAAATCAGAATGTCCAGGGGGTGAAGCTGACTGGAAGAAGGCAAGAAAAATTTCTAGGGTGATGGAAATCTTCTGTATCTTAATTGAGGTGGTGGATTCACAAGTACATTTTTTATTCAAAACTCATTGAATTAGTCATTTAAGATTTGTGCTCTTCATGGTACAAGTGGTTGTACTGTGATATTTGGATTGAATTTGGATTAAACATAGCACGATTATGGTTTGGATTGGATTAAATGATTTGAATCAAATATAGCATAGCCAGATGATAAGATTTAAAAAGAGTATATACCTATTCTAGGAAGTTCCTGACTCAGCCCTCCATATACCTCATACTTTATTGTACCATAAGTACGTGGGTATCCTGGAACCATTTTCATGCCTTATTCCTCATTCCGATTCCCTAGACTTATTTCCTTTACTCTTTCATTATTCTTTTCATATACTGGGAACTACTCCAATCATTGAGGGCCATTTTCAGCTAAGGCATCCCTGTAACACCAATCCCAAGTGCTGAGGTATTTTTACATGCTGGTAGTTTTCAAAAGTTCATCTATAAGAAAAACCAGTAACTGAATCTATACAAAATTAAAGCAACCAAGTTATAAGTTTTTGCTGTATTTTTTTAACCTTCAATGAAACTTCAAAACCATTCCTTGTAAACGGCTTACTGGGATTTGTTCTGTTTTATTTCTGACCAAAATTTGAACTCTTCCTTTGTTCACCTGTCCTTAAACCTTGACGATGATAGAATTTTTTTTTTTTTATCAAGCCACTTTATAGAATTTTATCCAAATGAGGCAAAAGCTGATCCTCCAGCTTCTTTCAGAAAACTTCTTTTCTGGGTAACCATATCATTATGAATAGGCCTATGATATTACATCCTTATTGTCTTACTGCTGGGCCAAGAAGTTGGTGTGATAGTGAATTGTGACAACTGATCACCATATAAATTCCTTTTTAATGCTCTTCTGTAATGTGTAATGACTGTGAACTACCATCCTCCTGAAATGTCATCATGTTTCTGCAACATGACAAAGTAATAATGTGAAAATGCTGCATTTAGTAATTTAAAACCTGCCATGAGCAGTGAGTGATGTCACCCACACCAAGTTCTAATGTAAAAGTTAGTTTACTCATGGGTTTCCCTGGTGGCGCAGTGGTTGAGAGTCCGCCTGCTGATGCAGGGGACGTGGGTTTGTGCCCTGGTCCGGGAAGATCCCACATGCCACGGAGCGGCTGGGCCCATAAGCCATGGCCGCTGAGCCTGCGCGTGCGGAGCCTGTGCTCCGCAACGGGAGAGGCCACAACAGTGAGAGGGCCGCGTAAAAAAGTTAGTTTACTCATTTTCCATTTCATTTTATAAGAAAATCTTCCCATTCCGTTTTTCAAGGAGGATTGCGGCATTACACGGGCACTTCTTTTTAGTATTAAGAAATAGTCAAATGCTGAATTTTCCCCTTAAGTCTGATATAAGTGTTCCTTCGTAAAGCAATTAATTCAGCTAAGTATTGTCTATACAGTGAGTCTGCCCTCAAGGTGCTTTTGATATAATTGGGAATCATAATGCATACATATGAAAGAGCTAATTAGAAACCCAAGGCCGTCTATTGTTACATGCCAAAAATGGTTGTTCTCCAGTAATTCTAGGAGGGCTAAAAGTCGTACTCTTCCATAGAAGTAAATATCTTCTAATTTCTGATGTCCAGTATTGTAGCCTCTAGCCCCATGTGACTATTTAAATTTCAGAGGATTAAAATTAAATGAAATTTAAAATTCAGTTTCTCAGTCACATTAGCCATATTACAAGTGCTCAGTAGCCATATGTGGCTAGTTGCTACCATATTGGACGGTACAGATGTAGAACATTGCCAACATTTCAAAGCATTCTATTGAATAGTGCTGTCTGGATCATAATTACACTGGCTGACTCTGGAGCTATGCTGCTTCACAAAAGATAGTTTAACTTAATAAACCTTACCTTATACACCTTTATCTTGACAGAACACTGTCTGTAGATGGAAGAAATTTTGAGCTGTCACAACTTTCTGTTATTACTTGATCCTTCCTATCAGTGTTGGAGAACTGGAGTACAGTTATTGTTGAATGAATAGGGAGTTCAAAGTATGGTGGTCTTAGTGACCAAAGGAAAGGAAATGAAACATTACCCCATAAATGAGAAGCATGTATTAGGCGCCTGCTCCTGATAATACTAGACCCTGTGCTAGGCATCGGGGAGGCAATGATACTAGGGCAAAAAGGATGTAGACCCAGCCTACCAGGAGTTTACAGTTACTTGGGGTTGAGCAACATGAAAAGACGCAAGTATGGTAGAGTGTGCTAAAGGGCTTTTATACAAGTACGTACAAGGTGCAAGGGAATCATAGAAGAGAGACAGTAACCCAAGCCTGGAGGTCAAGGAGAACTTCCATGAATAAGTGACAGCTAAACTGATCTCAGTTCTGAAAGGAAGGATTAGTAGATGTTAAAGAGGATGGAAGAGAGTAAGATGGAGAAGGGTGGACAGGAAAACATTCCTTGCCCCAAAAAAGAGCATCTAAGAGCTAAGGTCAAGAAAGAATATAAACCATTTAAGGAATTCTAAGTATGAAAACTAAGAGCAAATTCTGTTAACATAAAAATTGAACCCAACTGAAGATAAAATCAACTTCTCTAGAAAGTTGAGATGTCAAACTTATTTTAGGATTTAGTTTATTTTACAATATCATTTCAAAAGTAAACTTTCTACTTAACATCTTGTCAGAATATGTACACACATAACAGCAGAAAGAATGGTTGGGGAAGGAAGTGTAGATGGGTAGATGGCAAGACTTAAGCAATTTTGGCATAAATTTTATGTGTGAGGGGTTTAAGTGTATGTCAATGGCTCTTGCAGCCTGAGTAGAAAGAAAGAAAGTGGTTATTAGAGCAAAGCAACTATGAGTATGTAATTATGAATACCCTGGTACTCATAAATTTATAAATCAACATAGTACTCAAAAACTATTATTTTACTATATATATTAATGATGCCATTTAAAAATTCTAAGCATAAAAGAAAAATATTCAGGTTTTTTATTTAGTATTTTTTTACTGTACACCTAAAAATGGTGAATTTGACTTCACATAAATTAGATCTCAATAAATCTGACCTTTTAAAAATTCTTATTTAATTACAAATTTACACATGTATGTAATTTTCATAAAGGAATAAAGATAACTAAGCATGCCACTTTCAGAGCATTAGTTTTACTTTTCAATTTGGCTTTCCCCCATTCTTCTTTCCTCCTTTACCTCCTCTTATATTTTTCTATCCTCAAAAGGTAACCAGTGGCATACACTATGTTCTTCCATATTTTTCCCTAAGCATTTCCAATAAAATAATAACATATATATATTCCCACATATTTATGTAATTTTTGGTCATTATTGGTTTTTAAAATAGGATTACATTAAAAATAATGTCTGCACCTTGCTTTTTCTCATTCTGCAAATTCATCATAAAAATTCCAACATGGCAGGGCCTCCCTGGTGGCGCAGTGATTAAGAATCTGCCTGCCAAGGCAGGGTACATGGGTTTGAGCCCTAGTCCAGGAAGATCCCACATGCCGCGGAGCAACTAAGCCCGTGTGCCACAACTACTGAGCCTGTGCTCTAGAGCCTGCGAGCCACAACTACTGAGCCCATGCACCTAGAGTCCGTGCTCCACAACAAAAGAAGCCACTGCAATGAGAAGCCCACACACTGCAATGAAGAGTAGACCTGCTCACCGCAACTAGAGAAAGCGGAGATAATTAAAAGTCTACAATCTATATTTTCCTTAATTTTGAATAGATGTTGCTTTTGACAAAGGCTATAACATTTTCCCATTTCCACTAGCAATGTGTGAGAATATACTTTTCAGTGTATCTCCACCAGCAATATATGTTAAATGTTGCCAGACCAACTGATACAAAGTACTAGTCTACTGTTATTTTATTTTTCACTTACCTATCCACTAACAGGTTTGGGCCTTTTTTATATGCTTGTTGGACATTTATATCTGTTCCAGTTTGAATTACCTCTTCAGATGCTTTATCTATTTTTTTTTCCCTATTCCTTGCTAGAATAAAGGATGCTTAGTTAGAGAAGCACCTGTATATTCATAAGCATTAACTTTGTTCCCTGTGTTCTCCCCTTTTTTTTTTGCAAATCTATTGGTCTTTTGTTCAGTCTGTGTGTATGTATCTTTTGCCAGACAAAGGTGTTTACAAAATGTTTTGTGGAAAATAAGTATGCTTTACTTGTATCTTTCCTGGATTTCATATCACATGGTTAAAAAGTCCTTCCTTTACGTATATTATGTATGCTCCTCTGGTTTTTCGTTATTTTATTTTGAACTATCTAGTACAAATGGAAAATACTTTTATTTGGAGTAAAAAAAAAGATTTGATATGATTTTCTTCCAAACAGATAGCTTATTATGCCAGCAACATTCATTAATATATTGACCAACATTTTAGAGAGACAACCCAGAACACAACTACACCAGACAAAAAAAATAATAATATAATATGTAATAAATAATTATATATATGTTATTGCTTTAACATAAAACGTGAAAATAGGAATTATCAATGTTGAATATATTTAAATTACATGTTAGCCTGTATTATTTATCTCTTATCACAAAATGCTATTATTTAAACAAAGCAGTAATAGGATTAGTGAACTGTTAGAGTAGTAACTGATAGTAGTATTAATTAAACAAATATGTGTGATAAAAGTATAGCAATATTTTAGAAAGGTATCTTTCTGTCCTCTGATAAAAGTTATTTTTACTCTTTTTAAACTCTGTATTAGATATTTAAATTTTGTAGGTTATATTTAAGACACATAAATATAAGACTTTTTAAAAGGGGAACAGAAATAAGACTAATTCAACAGATAGTAAGTACATTAAATAATAAATAACAATGACATGCTTCTTTCTGTGCCATAATACAGTAGGATAATTTTATTCTCTCTTGTTTCCTTTTCCAATAATTCTTCTATAAACTGCCTGCAACCTGTAGAACATCGTTCTTGCCTTTTATGTAGTGATAAAACTGAAAAGAGTCAAACATAAAATTCACTTTTGACTTGCAGCTCTGCTCTTATCGAGGCCACATAACACTGATTCTGGTATCATTCATGTGTGATAACACCAAGCTAAATATACTGATAAGAGAAGTGTTTGGGCATGAAATACTTAGGAGTTTACTTATTAGCAATAGCAAGTATTTCCACTTGTAGGAATTCGTTTCCTGCTCTCCAAAAAGATGCTCGTACACTTTGATTCTACAAGCTTGCTTTTAAAGATTTGCTTTTTTTCAATCATAGCTTCTTCATCTATAAATTCATCATATAGGCTAAAGATGTCCAAGATGTCCATCATTTTTAAACACTTTAAAGCACACTGCATGTCATCATAAGTTAAAGCTCTCTTTCTTAGGAAAATGGTTTTAAAGCACAGAGATAATTTGAATTGAGAAGTCAATGCTGGAGTCTAAAGAAGTTACAGTTTAGTAAAGAAATTAAGTCCTATCTAACTCAGCTGTCCTTTTCTGGTGACGTCTTTTTTTTGGGGGGTTGTGGGGGGACAGGTTCTAGAGTAGTCTTATTTCCAAATGAAAAAGTATTATTTTTTTACTATGAGATTTTGTCATAATCTACACATAAAATCAAAAAACTCAGGTGCATTCTGTTCGTTTCTCAGGTACCCTATGGTTTCTTCAGAAATCATCAAACAAGTTTGGAAAATAGCATATAAAGTTCTGTTTACTATAATCCTTTTCTCCATTGTCATCCTCAATGTGTTTCCAAATTAAAGACATTCTTCTTGCCTCACACTTTGAAAATGTGATTTTAAGGCAATCCAACATTTTCACAATTACTGGTATCTTTTAGGCATATGTTTAAGGAGGCTATCTCCTTCTATTTCTATTAAACAAAAACTCTCATTTTTTCTGTACATTTTGAGGAAACAAAAACGACCAAAATTTTGTATTATGAAAGCTTCAATATCACAGGGAAGCAAATCATGCCCGTTTTTTGCAGTGTTGCATACAAGGTATATAGAATACTTTGCAGATAAGATCTTTTCACTTTCTTTAATAAGAAGTTTATCCACTGAATGTAATTTGCCAAAATTTACTTTTGAAATATCTGCAGAATTTGCAGAAAGATGATTAAAGCCTCTGTATTTGGACAAGATATCAGTAGATTTTAGTTTTATGCTTTCTGCAGCTTATTAAAATCTTCATAGAAAGCAAGAATATGATTTGACACTACCTTTTTAAAGTTAAAGTGCCTAAGAACTGGAGGGATTATTTTTTGTTGCCATTATGTGACATATAACTCTACTGTAGAAAGCACTATCATTCAGGTAAAATCTGAAAGAATCAGCTCTATACTGTAAAGAACCATTTCATCTGCTATCAAAATCTCCTCCTTTTGTTTTCCCATAGTGTATTTTATTTGAAACCTCGGAATCGGGAAAAATAGCTTTACCTCAGTTTCATAGAGCTATCGGGAACAATACAATAAAGTATGTTTGTTCGTGTGGTATGCCCAAACTAATTCAGCAGCTGCTATTTTCAACTGGGCATTGGTGTCTTTTGGGAGACACAAAAACTTTTGATTGATTTAGAAGTATTGCCTGTCTCATCCCCAGTTTGTGAAATTCAGTCTCCCAGTTGTGTGCTTTCACATTTCCTTTTCCATCACACCTAATGCCAGATTCTTTTCTGCATATTATGTAGTATGCTGTTTTGGTTATTTACCTCCCTAATTCAATTATTTGTAGCCTGCTCTCTGTCATAAGACAACATGGTCATTTAGCCTTCTTTTTCATTGATGTCTGGGTCAGGTGGTGTTAGTATTATAATCATTCTCATTTTCATCATCTGAACTCTTAAAAAAATGATCACAGGATTCACAATGTTTAAAATTAAATTAGCATCGTCTTTATAATACCAATGTTTAAAATTAAATTAGCATCGTCTTTATAATACCAATATAATTATAATAATATAATCAACTGAACTCTTAAAAAAATGATCACAGGATTCACAATGTTTAAAATTAAATTAGCATCGTCTTTATATACTTAAAAAAATGATCACAGGATTCACAATGTTTAAAATTAAATTAGCATCGTCTTTATAATACTAATAATTAAATTAGCATCGTCTTTATAATACCAAGAATAGCGGTCAATCCACAGGTGAAGGACTGTTAACGCTTATGATTACAATGCACTTAAATTGCACACTTAAGTCTTAGCACTCACAGTGATACGACGACAGATGATTCATTATTATGTACGGCAAGTTGAGAACGTCCACAGTCAGGGGAAAATAGTGACAGCCACTGCAGAAGGCAGATAATCCCTGTTATATTCAACTGCTACAAAAATAGTAGCTTTCAACCCCTATCTTTTAAGCTGCTGTATGAATTTTCTACTTTCCCCCCAACCTCTTGTACCCTACTACCAAAAACTGGACTTTTTGTCTCCCAGTATGGCTTCCCTTGACATAGACTTTTCATTACTACAACTGAGGCATCTCAGGTGACCTGGGACAGTTGTCACCCTAGTTAATCATTTGAGCTTACAGGACATTTGTGAGCATTTTCTCTTTTAATTCATCTGTTCAGTTTTTTCGGTGAGAAATAGATCTTTTTAGACTCAGAGTAGAATCTGGTCAAGTGTTCTTTTTATTTTTCTTTTAAAATTGGAAACTACACTACACTACAGGGTTATTACCCCCAGGTGTGTTCTACTTGTTCTGATTCATCTTTCCCTAACTGTGGTATTCACTATACAGGGAGTTATTTTTCTTTGTCAGCTCAAGGGGACTCAGATAGGATTGTTGGATTATCCTAGGTATTGGTAGTTTTGCTGACTGCAGAAGGTGAAATGTCCTCTCTCCTCATAGGCCAGCAGTATAGAGAGACTGATTCACGAATCCTTCTTCTCAGGGTTCACTGGGCTTCTATTCTTTCCCAAGCTCCAGAACTGGGAGGTCACTGCCCACCCACTCAACTCTTTCCTGACCAATATAAAGGCAACAGAACAGATACATTCATGGGGACAAATATTTAAGGAAGGAGGGCAGGAGGATGTAAGGTCCACAGATCTCTGTGAACCAGGTATTTCCCCAAACTTAGTTGCTTCACTGCCTTCCCTGGAGGTTGCACTGGTTTTCTCAGACACTCACCCAGCCAGAAGGAGAGAATTACCACACACAATTATCCAGAACTCCAAGCCTTACTAGCCTTTAGTCTTCTGGACTCTAGCAGCCATTTGTTTCCAGAGTAAGTTGTCAGCGAGGGGAAGGAAGCTGTGTTTAGTTTTCACATTCCCAGAATGCTTTAAAACACTTAAAAATATATTTTTTATTCTAGTAACCTCAAAAAAGAAAAGCAAGAGTTAGAGGTAGACATACTGCTTCTTTTCCAGGTTAAAAAATATTTTATAAATAAGCCGATACTTAAACATTGATATCTTTCTTGTGAACATTTGTGCCACATGGTGACTATTTTGGTGCACAAATTCAAATTTCAAAATAATAACATATAAAATAGAGCAGAACAACAATTAAGGCAGTAAACAACCATATATACTTTAAAAGTCAGTGTGAAGTGCTAAAATATGGACTTGAGCATGATTTATTGTGCTGGATAAATTCAGAAGAATTGATGAATGCTGTTAAATCATTAATTTGCCCAAAATGGGAGAGGCCACCACCTAGAACCATTTGTCATAAATATTAAAGCTATCCCATCTAAAGAACTTATGTGGGCAATAAATTATAAGGATTGCTATAGATCGATTCTGGGTTAATCATAACTCTTTGCGCCTGTAATTCACCATCACTTTATCCCCCGCTGACCATTAGTTTAATTTGTAAAGAAGTTAACAACTTAGAGTGCAAAGATAAAATTCAGTTCTCCTACATTGTTCTCAAGTCTTTTACTTTTTATTTAGTGAGCAAAAATAATAAATTTCCATCCTGCAACCTTTATTTTAATTATAAAAAGCTCTGCTTTTGTTTCAATCCTGAAAACCAGAAATGCTTAGATAGTAATCGTCACAAAATCAACAGGCCTCAGGGGTATGGAATCATAGAAACCAGATTTTCATCCATTCCAGTGGTTTTGAAAAATAAGCAACTTGTTTTTTAAAAGCTCGACTCTTATTTATCTTAATAGTGCAATCACATAGCATTAAAGAAGTTGCCTTTTTTTTTCACGGCTCTTGCTACATACTGTGTTGCATTTGTCTTTATTTACATAAATATTATTTCTCAAACTAGATAGGCTGTGCCTTGAAGACAAAAGCTACTATCTCTCACATGTTTCTGATATTCTGCAAATATCTCCCAGGAATTTATCTTTAATGTAGTGAAAAACGCACAGGAGGTGGCCTTGAGCTCAAGTTCCAAATCTACCACAAGTAATTGCTACGACTTAGAGCAACTTCCATTACCACATCTGTGAATTAGGTGTCATAATATCAGCTGCCTCACAGTGTTGTAAAGAACAAATAAATTTATGTGTAAAGGCATTTTCAAGAGTGAAAAATGCTTTCTAAATGGAGGACAGATATTCCTTCTTCAGTAAGGGGAATTCTTATGCTTTGGTTTAAATATCACCTTTCCATAATTATTCCCACTGAATTTCTTTTTAATAAAAAGGGATCATCATCACTGTCTCCCTGAAGTTATAGATTTTGAAGTGAACTTTGAAGGAATTTGATAAATTAAAGATTTGTGTGAGAAAGAATACGGTCTCCCACTTAAAACCAAAGTCGGGACTTCCCTGGTGGTCCAACGGTTAAGTCTCTGTGCTCCCTGTGCACGGGGCCTGGGTTCAATCCCTGGTCAGGAAACTAGATCCCACATGCCACAACTAAGAGTCCACATGCTGCAACTAAAGATACCACATGCCGCAACGAAGACCCCATGTGCCGCAACTAAGACCCAGCACAACCAAATAAATGAATATTAAAAACAAAACAAAACCAAAGACATTGCGATAACAGGTAGTGATAAGTCTATTTGCTTGCAGTGTGAACTTTTGCAGTTATTACAGGAGACTGCTGCCTAATAAACTGAAAAGTGTTTGCAGCATTAGGTTGTGATGGAGATGTTGGAACAGGGGCATCCAGGACAAGGGCATTCTACAGAGGAAGACAAATATGCCATAATCCATAGCACAGTGAGGAGTACAGGTATAGGTTTTACAAATAACTTTCCCATTCTTCACTTTACTTGGCAAGAAACGCAAATATTTGAGAAAATAACATTGAATGTTTACAGTTCTTCACCTGACAAATGGAAAACTGCAGAAAACTAGAAGGTTAAAAGATTGTGCCTGAGAGGGAGGAACACTCCCAAACTCATTCTACGAGGCCACCATCACCCTGATACCAAGGCAAAGATACTACAAAAAAAGAAAATTACAGGCCAATATCACTGATGAACATAGATGCAGAAATCCTCAACAAAAGACGAGCAGACAGAATCCAGCAGCACATTAAAAGGATCATACACCATGATCAAGTGGGGTTTGTCCCAGGAATTCAAGGATTCTTCAATATACGCAAATCAATCAGTGTGATACACCATATTAACAAGTTGAAGGAGAAAATCCATATGATCATCTCAATAGATGCAGAAAAAGCTGTTGACAAAATTCAACATCGATTTACGATAAAAACACTCCAGAAAGTCGGCATAGAGGGAACTGACCTCAGCATAATAAAGGCCATATATTACAAACCCACAGCCAACATCATTCTCAATGGTGAAAACTTGAAACCACTTCCCCTAAGATCAGGAACAAGACAGGTTGGCCACTCTCACTACTGTTATTCAATATAGTTTTGGAAGTTTTAACCACAGCAATCAGAGAAGAAAAGGAAATAAAAGGAATCCAAATCGGAAAAGAAGTAAAACTGTCACTGTTTGCAGATGACATGGTACTATACATAGAGAATCTTAAAGATGCTACCAGAAAGCTACTAGAGCTAATCAATGAATTTGGTAAAGTAGTAGGATACAAAATTAATGCACAGAAATCTCTTGCATTCCTATACACTAATGATGAAAAATCTGAAGGAGAAATTAAGGAAACATTTACCATTGCAACAAAAAGAATAAAATACCTAGGAATAGGGCTTCCTGGTGGCACAGTGGTTAAGAGTCTGCCTGCTGATGCAGGGGACATGGGTTCGTGCCCCAGTCCGGGAAAATCCTACATGCCGCGGAGCAGGTGGGTCCGTGAGCCATGGCCACTGAGCCTGCGCATCCGGAGCCTGTGATCTGCAACAGGACAGGCCACAACAGCGAGAGGCCCGCGTAACACAAAAAGAAAAAAAAAACCTAGGAATAAACCTACCTAAGGAGATAAAAGACCTGTACTCAGAAAACTATAAGACACTGATGAACGAACACAGAGATGACACAAACAGATAGAGAGATATACCACGTTCTTGGATTGGAAGAATCAACATTGTGAAAATGGCTATACTAGCCAAAGCAATCTACAGATACAATGCAATCTCTATCAAATTACCAGTGGCATTTTCCACAGAACTAGAACAAAAAAAACACAAAAGACCCTGAATAGCCAAAGCAATCTTGAGAAAGAAAAACGGAGCTGGAGGAATCAGGCTGCCTGACTTCGGACTATACTACAAAGCTATACTAATCAACTCAGTGTGGTACTGGCACAAAAACAGAAATATGGAACGGGATAGAAAGCCCAGAGATAAACCCATGCACATATGGTCACCTTATCTTTGATAAAGGAGGCAAGAATATACAATGGAGAAAAGACAGCCTCTTCAATAAGTGGTGCTGGGAAAACTGGACAGCTACATGTAAAAGAATGAAATTAGAACACTCCCTAACACCATACACAAAAATAAACTCAAAATGGATTAAAGACCCATGTGTAAGGCCAGACACTATAAAACTTTGAGAGGAAAACATAGGCAGAACACTCTGTAACATCACAGCAAGATCCTTTTTGACCCACCTCCTAGAGAAAATAAAATAAAACCAAAAATAAACAAATGGGACCTAATGAAACTTAAAAGCTTTTGCACAGCAAAGGAAACCATAAACAAGATGAAAAGACAACCGTCAGAATGGGAAAAAATATTTGCAAACGAAGCAACTGACAAAGGATTAGTCTCCAAAATATACAAGCAACTGATGCAGCTCAGTATCAAAAAAACCCCACCCAATCCAAAAATGGGCAGAAGACCTAAATAGACATTTCTCCAAAGAAGATATACAGATTGCCAACAAACACATGAAAGAATGCTCAACATCATTAATCATTAGAGAAATGCAAATCAAAGCTACAGTGAGGTATCACCTCACACCAGTCAGAATGGCCATCATCAAAAAATCTACAAACAATAAATGCTGGAGAGGGTGTGGTGAAAAGGGAACCCTCTTGCACTGTTGGTGGGAATGTAAATTGATACAGCCACTATGGAGAACAGTATGGAGGTTCCTTAAAAAACTAAAAATACAACTACCATACGACCCAACAATCCCACTACTGGACATATACCCTGAGAAAACCATAATTCAAAAAGAGTCATGCACCACAATGTTAATTGCACCTCTATTTACAATAGCCAGGACATGGAAGCAACCTAAGTGTCCATCTACAGATGAATGGATAAAGAAGATGTGACACATGTATACAATGCAATATTACTCATCCATTAAAAGGAATAAAATTGAGTCATTTGTAGTGACGTGGATGGACCTGGAGTCTGTCATAGAGAGTGAAGTAAGTCAGAAAGAGGAGAGCAAATACCATGTGCTAACACATGTATATGGAATCTAAAAAAAAAAAAAATTGTTCTGAAGAACCTAGGGGCAGGATAAGAATAAAGACGCAGACGTAGAGAATGGACTTGCGGACACAGGGAGGGGGAAGGGTAAGCTGAGACGAAGTGAGAGAGTGGCATTGACATATATATACTACCAAATGTAAAATAGCTAGTGGGAAGCAGCTGCATAGCACAGGGAGATCAGCTCGGTGCTTTGTGACCACCTAGATGGATGGGTTAGGGAGGGTGGGCAGGAGACACAAGAGGGAGGGGATGTGGAGATATATGTATACATATAGCTCATTCACTTTGTTATACAGCGCCAACTAACACAACAATGTAAAGCAATTATACTCCATAAAGATGTTAAAAAAGAGGATTGTGCATGAACAAGAAATGGTCACCAAAGGGTATCTCTATTCAATCAGTTAGGCATTAAAGATAAGGAACTTAAATAAATATTTGGGGTTTTCTTGTACAACTATTTCAGTTACCAGAATATTTGAGCAGGCTGTCCTGATTCCCCCCCACCCCACCAATGAAAATTAAGTTCCCCTTCCTTTAAACAACTTTAACACTTCAAGCTTCTTCATGGTACTTACCATAAAATACATTGTGTTACAGCAATTTAGTGCTTGATTTGTCTCCACTACTGAGTTGTAAATAGCTTGAGAGCAGGGGCCAAAATCTTACTCACCTTTATATACCTTACAGATCCCTTTAGGATCTTAAAATTAATGCACAATGATTATTAGTAAAGTGAAATTCAAAGAAAGATTTCTGTAGAAATATTGTAGAAATGGAACAAAACCTAGTTCCTGGCATGATCTTGGTAGTGAGTAATCCACCACAGGCTATTGGCATCTTGGCACTATTATGAGGACACAAGTTCTGAGCATCAGTAGCTACCATGGTCTGTCTGTCAATCACCACAGCATTCTGGGGACCAGGAATTAATAATATTGGAGGTAGATGCCATTATGGATTCCTTTCCTTTCCTTAAAAACGAGGCCTGGAATATGTTGATGACGTGGAGCTCCCAGATACACTTTTGCCCTCTGTTTGACCTGTATGAATTACTCTGCTGGCATGGAATTCACTGGTAAATAAATTGATGGCCCACAGTTCAACTGCTTATTCAAACATGACCTCAACAACAAAGACTAGTTGAAAAATTTTAAGTAACATCAATCAGCTATTCAGATGGACTGAAAATTTCCCAGGCCAAGCCTTCAATTATTATTCTGTTGAAAGTGATTTGAGATTTTGTTGATGAGTATATATTCTAGATAGTTTTAATTTATTGTTTAAAAAACATCCGAAGGACAGTGATTATATGTTTTAGTAGATGAAAAAGGCCAGGGATATTTTGAAAAACTAATATAGTTTGGGTTACTATGCAACATTTCATGGGCCTTGCTGCAGATGATAATCATACTGTTTTGGGTTTTTTTTTTCTGCAGTCTTTTTTTTTTATACAGCAGGTTTTTATTAGTTATCTATTTTATGCCTATTAGAGTATACATGTCAATCCCAATCTCCCAATTCATCCCACCACCACTGTACCACCCCACCCCACTTCCCCCCCTTGGTGTCCATACGTTTGTTCTCTACATCTGTGCCTCTATTTCTGCCTTGCAAACCAGTTCATCTGTACCATTTTTCTAGATTCCACATGTATCCGTTAATATATGATATTTTTTGTTCTCTTTCTGATTTCACTCTGTCTCTAGGTCCATCAACGTCTCTACAAATGACACAATTTTGTTCCTTTTTATGGCTGAGTAATATTCCATTGTATATATGTACCACACCTTCTTTATCCATTCATCTGTTGATGGTCATTTAGGTTGGTTCCATGTCCTAGCTATTGTAAAGAGTGCTGCAGTGAACTTTGGGGTGCAAGTGTCTTTTTAAATTATGGTTTTCTCTGGGTATATGCCCAGTAATGGGATTGCTGGGTCATATGGTAATTCTATTTTTAGTTTTTTAAGGAACCTCCATACTGTTCTCCATAGTGGCTGTATCAATTTACATTCCCACCAATAGTGCAAGAGGGTCCCCTTTTCTCCACACCCTCTTCAGCATTTGTTGTTTGTAGATTTTCTGATAATGCCCATTCTAACCGGTGTGAGGTGTTACCTCATTGTAGTTTTGATTTGTGTTTCTCTAATAATTAGTGATGTTGAGCAGCTTTTCATGTGTTTGTTGACAATCTGTATATCTTCTTTGCAGAAATGTCTATTTAGGTCTTCTGCCCATCTTTTAATTGGGTTGTTTGTTGTTTTTAATATTTAGCTGCATGAGCCTTTTATATATTCTGGAGATTAATCCTTTGTCTGTTGATTCGTTTGCAAATACTTTCTCCCATTCTGAAGGTTGTTTTATCGTCCTGTTTATAGTTTCCTCTGCTGTGCAAAATCTTTTAAGTTTCATTAGGTCCCATTTGTTTATTTTTGTTTTTATTTCCATTACTCTAGGAGATGGATTAAAAAAGACTCTTGCTGTGATTTATGTCACAGAGTGTTCTTCCTATGTTTTCCTCTAAGAGGTTTATAGTGTCCAGTCTTACATTTAGGTCTTTAATCCATTTTAACTTTATTTTTGTTTATGGTGTTAGGGAGTGTTCTAATTTCATTCTTTTACATGTAGCTGTCCAGTTTTTCCAGCACCACTTATTGAAGAGACTGTCTTTTCTCCATTGTAGATCATTGCCTCCTTTGTCATAGATTAGTTGACCATAGTTGCATGGGTTTATCTCCTGTTCCATTGATCTATACTTCTGTTTTTGTGCTCGTACCATATTGTCTTGATTACTGTAGCTTTGTAGTATAGTCTGAAGCCAGGAAGTCTGATTCCTCCAGCTCGTTTTCTTCCCTCAAGATTGCTTTGGCTATTCGGGGTCTTTTGTGTCTCCATACAAATTTTAAGATTTTTTGTCTAGTTCTTTAAAAAATGCCATTGGTAATTTGATAAGGATTGCATTGATTCTGCAGCTTGCTTGGGTAGTATTGTCATTTTCATAATATTGATTCTTCCAATCCAGGAACATGGTATATCTCTCCATCTGTTTGTGTCATCTTTGATTTCTTTCATCAGGGTGTTATAGTTTTTACATACACGTCTTTTACCTCCTTAGGTAGGTTTATTCCTAGGTGTTTTATTATTTTAGTTGCAATGGTAAATGGGAGTGTTCCCTTAATTTCTCTTTCAGATTGTTCATTGTTAGTATATAGGAATGCAAGAGATTTCTCTGCATTAGTTTTGTATCCTGCTACTTTACCCAATTCATTGGTTAGCTCTAGTAGTTTTCTGGTGGCATCTTTAGGATTATCTATGTATAGTATCATGTCATCTGCAAACAGTGACACTTTTACTTCTTTTCCAATTTGTATTCCTTTTATTTCTTTTTCTTCTCTGATTGCCGTGGCTAGGACTTCCAAAACTATGTTGAATAATATTGGTGAGTGTGGACATTTTGTCTTGTTCCTGATCTTACAGGAAATGCTTTCATTTCTTCACCATTGGGAATAATGTTTGCTGTGGGTTTGTCGTATATGGCCTTTATTATGTTGAGGTAGGTTCCCTCTTTGGCCACTTTCTGGAGAGTTTTTATCATAACTAGGTGTTGAATTTTGTCAAAAGCTTTTTCTGTATCTATTGAGATGATCACATGGTTTTTCTCCTTTAATTGGTTAATATGGTGTATCACATTGGTTGATTTGCGTATATCGAAGAATCTTTGCATCCCTGGGATAAATCCCGCTTGATCATGGTGTATGATCCTTTTAATGTGCTTTGGATTCTGTTTGCTAGTATTTTGTTGAGGATTTTTGCATCTATATTCATCAGTGATATTGGTCTTTAATTTTCTTTTTTTGTAGTATCTCTGTCTGGTTTTGGTATCAGGATGATGGTGGCCTTGTAGAATGAGTTTGGGAGTATTCCTTCCTCTGCAGTTTTTTGGAAGAGTTTGAGAAAGATGGATGTTAGCTCTTCTCTAAATGTTTGATAGAATTCACCTGTGAAACCATCTGCTCCTGGGCTTTGTTGGAAGATTTTTAATCACAGTTTCAATTTCATTACTTGTGATTGGTCTGTTCATATTTTTTATTTCTTCCTGGTTCAGTGTTGGAAGGTTATGCCTTTCTAAGAAGTTGTCCATTTCTTCCAGGTTGTCCATTTTATTGGCATAGTGTTGCCTGTACTAGTCTCTTATGATGCTTTGTATTTCTTTGGTGTCTGTTGTAACTTCTCCTTTTACATTTCTAATTTTATTGATTTGAGTCCTCTCCCTCTTTTTCTTGATAAGTCTGGCTAAAGGTTTATCAATTTTGTTTATCTTCTCAAAGAACCAGCTTTTAGTTTTATTGATCTTTGCTATTGTTTTCTTTGTTTCTATTTCATTTATTTCTGCTCCTACCTTATGATTTCTTTCATTCTGCTAACTTTGGGTTCTGTTTTTTCTTCTTTCTCTCTTTCCTTTAGGTGTAGGATTAGATTGTTTCTTTGAGATTTTTCTAGTTTCTTGAGGTAAGATTGTATTGCTATTAACTTCCCTCTTAGAACTGCTTTTGCTGCATTCCATAGGTTTTGGATCATCATGTTTTTGTTGTCATTTGTCTCTAGGTATTTTTTGATTCCCTCTTTTATTTCTTCACTGATCTCCTGGTTATTTAGTAATGTATTGTTTAGCCTCCATGTGTCTGTATTTTTTACATTTTTTCCCTGTAATTTGTTTCTAATCTCATAGCGTTGTGGTTGGAAAAGATGCTTGATATGATTTGAATTTTCTCAAATTTAGCAAGGCTTGCACTGCGACCCAAGATGTGATCTGTCCTGGAGAATGTTCCGTTTGCACTTGAGAAGAAAGTGTAATCTGCTCTTTTCAGATGGAATGTCCTATAAATATCAATTAAATCTTTCTGGTCTGTTGTGTCATTTAAAGCTTGTGTTTCCTTGTTAATTTTCTGTCTGGATGATCTGTCCATTGGTGTAAGTGAGGTGTTAAAGTCCCCCACTATTGTTGTGTTACTGTCGATTTCCTCTTTTATAGCTGTTAACAGTTGCCTTATGTATTGAAGTACTCCTATGTTGTGTTCATATATGTTTATAATTGTTATATCTTCTTCTTGGATTGATCCCTTGATCATTATGTTGCGTCCTTCCTTGTTTCTTGTCACATTCTTTATTTTAAAGTCCATTTTGTCTGATATGAGTATTGCTACTCCAGGTTTCTTTTGATTTCCATTTGCATGGAATATCTTTTTCCATCCCCTCACTTTCAGTCTGTATGTGTCCCTAGGTCTGAAGTGGGTGTCTTGTAGACAGCATATATATGGGTCTTGTTTTTTTATCCATTCAGTGAGCCTGTGTCTTTTGGTTAGAGCATTTAATCCATTCACGTTTAATTATCAATATGTATGTTCCTATTACCATTTTCTTAATTGTTTTGGTTTGTTTTTGTAGGTCCTTTTCGTCTCTTGTGTTTCCAAGTTAGAGAAGTTCCTTTAACATTTGTTGTAGAGCTGGTTTGGTGGTGCTGAATTCTCTTAGCTTTTCCTTGTCTGAAAAGCTTTTGATTTCTCTCTCGAATCTGAATGAGATCCTTACTGGGTAGAGTAATCTTGGTTGTAGGTTCTTCCCTTTCATCACTTTAAATATTTCATGCCACTCCCTTCTGGCTTGTAGAGTTTCTGCTTATAAATCAGCTGTTAACCTTATGGGAGTTCCCTTATACGTTGTCATTTTTCCCTTGTTGCTTTTAATAGTTTTTCTTTGTCTTTAATTTTTGTCAATTTGATTACTATGTGTCTCGGCGTATTTCTTGGCATTATCCTGCCTGGGACTCTCTGTGCTCCTGGACTTGGGTGGCTATTTCCTTGCCCATGTTAGGGAAGTTTTTGACTATAATCTCTTCAAATATTTTCTTGTGTCCTTTCTTTCTCTTTTCTCCTTTTGGCATCCCTATAATGCGAATGTTGGTGTGTTTATTGTTGTCACAGAGGTCTCTCAGACTGTCTTCATTTCTTTTCATTCTTTTTTCTTTATTCTCTTCCACGACAGTGAATTCCACCATTCTGTCTTTCAGTTCACTTATCCGTTCTTCTGCCTCAGTTATTCTGCTATTGATTCCTTCTAGTGTATGTTTCATTTCAGTTATTGTATTATTCATCTCTGTTTCTTTCTTTGTTAATTCTTCTAGGTCTTTGTTAAACATTTCTTGCATCTTCTTGATCTTTGACTCAATTCTTTTTCTGAGGTCCTGGATCATCTTCACTATCATTATTCTGAATTCTTTTTTTTGATGGTTGCCTGTCTCCACTTTGTTTAGTTGTTTTACTGGGGTTTTATCTTGTTCTTTCATCTGGTACATAGTCCTCTGCCTTTTCATTTTGTCTGTCTTTCTGTGAGTGTGGTTTTCATTCCGTAGGCTGCAGGACTGTAGTTCTTCAATCATACTGTTTAATGGTTCTCTTTTCTTAAAAGCATTCATAATGTTTTGTGACATTAGAATTACTAGACACATGTATATAATGGCAGTGATAATGTTACCATACATAAAGTTGTCTACAGTTCACAAAGCATTAACAACAATGCTAGAACACTTTTATAATAGCAAAGCAACATGTCTCCAACTGGGGAGGTCCCCGGATGGTTGTAAAGAAGCTGCAAGGGGATCCAGGAGGCCAGAGTGTCTGTTTGAAACAGAAGAAAATAGCAAAAATCAAAGTAGGTTGCTAGAGGAGGCTTCAAGGTCACTCCTATCTCTCTGTTGCTGTACGTGTAGACCCAGAAAGCTAAAATAGAAGTATGAAATTTGGTGTTGAGGGGTAGCAGAATATGCCACCCCAAAATATGCAACATTGATATATTATTTTGAGCTGCAGACACTTGAAAGACAGCAAATGCAGGGACAGGCTTTCTCTGAACTCCATTTATTTGCCTAAAGATAAGTCCTCAAAAAGGAACTCAATTGTCATAAATTCTCTCCTCAGGAGTTTCATCAACCAGGGAATATTGACTCATCACAGAAGAGACTAGAAGTCAACACCACACCCAGACAAGCTTTTGTCACAAACTATCATACCACCCTTCTGTTCTTCTAAAGGCCATTCATCTTTGCTAAAAATCATTCACTCTCTCCTAAATGGCCTATATCCCCCCTCCCATTCACTATTTAGGTGGTATTTAATCCTGAATTCTAACTCACTTCTCTGAATTACTCAGTTTTTCCTGGACATCTCCTTTGTATATAGGAGGCACATATGTTGATAAACTTCTGTTTGTTCTTCTCTTCTTAATCTGTCTTTCAGTACAGAGGTCTCACTCAGCTAAGGACTCCTTCCCTACAGTGATTAGTGCAAAAGATCAGAGAGAGCAAGGACTGTGGGATGACTATGCAGATATGAGTAATCAATGTAGAGGAAGCTTAACCAAGTATTTTACCCCTCCCACACAGACATTTCCAGAATATGTCAGTTTTTATAATTATATCAAGCCTCATGTTTAAATTTTTTCCTCATTATATTACTTAATTTTAATCAAAAACATTTTATTTAAAAATTGGTGTTCATATGATGGTCAACTTCCAAGATTGTTAAAATGCATATTCCCAGGCCTCAAACACCAAACATTCCAATGCAATAAGTTTGGGGTTGGGTCTGGAGTTTACATTTTTTACCACAAAAATCCCCTGGTAATTCTAATTCTAATAGTATCACATTTTGAGAAACACTGACCCATAGTATCTAACAGAGTGCCTAGGATACGGTAGACACTCCATCAATAGTTGCATCGAATGATTTCTTTTATCTGTTTCAAGATCCCATGGTTTGGTTGGGGTTCACTCCCAACAAAGATAAATATCCACTGAGCACAGTAAACTGGTCTGAAGGTTTGAGACCATATTTCATGCAAAACTTTTTATCACGTATCTGATATTGGCCTGGTCTAAGCAAATATATTAAAAAGGCAGTATAACTGTCCTTCAGTATTTGCAGGGGATTAGTTCCAGGACCCCCAAAATCCAGGGATGCTCAAGTCCCTTATATAAAATCATATAGTATTTGCATATAACCTACACACATCCTCCCATGTACTTTAAGTCATCTCTAGATTACTTATCATACCTAATACAATATAAATGTGATGTAAATAGTTACAAATACAATGTAAATGCTATGTAAATAGTTGCAGGCATACAGCAAATTCAACCTCCAACTTAATCTGGGAGAAATCTTTTTGGAACTTTCTGGAATTTTATTTTTTGAATATTTTCTGTGTATAGTTGGGTGAATCCATGGATGCAAAACCCATGGATACAGAGGGCTGAGTTAAATGTATCAAATATTTATATTTTCTTCCTACATTTATGTTTAGATATCATATTCTTTTTCCAATATCAGAAAATACAGTCTTGGGCTTCCCTGGTGGCGCAGTGGTTGAGAGTCCACCTGCCAATGCAGGGGACACGGGTTCATGCCCCGGTCCGGGAAGATCCCACATGCCACGAAGTGGCTGCGCCCGTGAGCCATGGCCACTGAGCCTGCGCGTCCGGAGCCTGTGCTCCACAACGGGAGAGGCCACAACAGTGAGAGGCCCACGTACCGCAAAAAAACAAACAAACAAAAAAGAAAATACAGTCTTACATGTTCTTCCAGTTCTGTGGATTTTTAAAGTTTGGGTTCTATGTCCATTATAATTAATGTTTTACACTATAGGAATTTATTTTGTGTATGGTGTGACATAGTGCTTTGATACTGACCTTTTAAAATAATAACTTACTATCTTTTTAAAAATATTTCTTATTTGCCACACTGATTTGGATTGCAGTCTTTGTAATACAGTCTATATATGACATTTGTATACTTGTATCAGTTCTGTAAGCTTTTATGTCTATTCTGCCAATTTTCTATTCTCAAATAAGTTCTGTGCTATTTTATTTTTAAGCTTTATAGCATGTTTCACTATTTAATATTCTGTCTCCAGTCATTTTTTATTTTCAAAATTTTTTGCTATTCTCATCTATTTTCTTCCAAGTAAATATGCAAAGATTTTAATAAGTCCTAAGACATTCTTTGGACATTTTGCTTAGATTGCATTAAGTATCAAATAACATGAGGAAAACTGACATTTCTTTTACAATTGTGCATCTGTTCTTTTAGGAATATGTTACATCTTATCTAGAAATGAGTTCAAGTCTTCTTCGGTCACGTGTGGAAGATTTCTGTATACAATCCTACTCATTTATGGTTAAATTTATTCCAGATATTTGTATTTAGTGTAAATGGATATTTTTAGTCAAATTATATATTATCTCTTATTGATGTGTTAATAGAAAAGCAGTTGATTTTCATATATCTGTTTATAACCAATCTATATGTTGAAATCTTTCTTTTCTTTTTTTTTTTTTTAATTGGGGTATAGTTGCTTTACAGTGTTGTGTTAGTTTCTGCTGTACAATGAAGTGAATCAGCTATATGTATACATATATCCCCTCCCTCTTGGCTCTCCCTCCCATCCCCACCCATCCCATCCATCTAGGTCACCACAGAGCACCGAGCTGAGCTCCCTGCACTATACAGCAGGTTCCCACTAGCTATCTGTTTTACACATAGCAGTGCATGTACATCAATCCCAATCTCCCAATTCATCCCACCCCCCATACCCCCCACGTATCCATACGTCCATTTCCTACATCTGCATCTCTATTCCTGCCCTGAAAATAGGTTCATCTGTACCATTTTTCTAGATTCCACACACATGTGTTAGTATATGATATTTATTTTTCTCTTTCTGACTTACTTCACTCTGTATGACAGACTCTAGGTCCAACCGCATCTCTACAAATTACCCAATTTTGTTCCTTTTCATGGTTGAGTAATATTACATTGTATATATGTACCACATCTCCATTTTCTATTATTTTTTCCATTGATTCTTGTGGACTTCATAAGTATGTCATCAAATAATGATAATTTTGTCCCAATAGCTTGAAATCAGAATTTGTTTCCTGCTTTATTGCATAGGCTAAAATGATCACAATCATGTTAAGTTTGGGGGGGTAAAGTAGGCACCACTTTCTTGGCTTTGATGGTAATGCCATTAGAGTTTCAGTTTCCAAAAGATGTGGTGCTTGTTTGAGGTAGTTATTCTATTCTATACATCATTAAAGAAGAAACTTTTTATTTGTGCATTACTAGATAGGTAGGTAGGTAGATAGATAGATAGATAGATAGATAGATAGATAGATAGATAGATAGGAGATAAGTAATGGTTTTCAATTTTGTCAGATATCTTTTTGGTGTCTGTTGAAAGATCATTTAAAAATTTTATAAAGCCTCGTGTATAATATATATTATCCCAATAACTTTCCTAATACTGAAGCAGTGTTGATAGTTTTTGTTTAATAATGCTACATTTTTCTTCTGCTATACCATGAAAATCAGTTTGCTGATATTTTGGGGAGAACAAGAGTGAGATTTTTGGAGGTTTCTCATATTTTAGTATCAAGGTTAATTTAGCTCTTTCTTTGTGCTAGAGACATTTTTACTTCTACTTGAGAAAATTTGGCAATTTCTCTTTTTCCAGGAAATTATCAACATTATTGATATTTTAATTTTATTCCTATAGAATCATGTATACAATTATTTTTGAACATCTTTCTGAATATTTTATTTCATTTCCGGTTTCTAACTATCCGTATTTTTAACTTTATTGATGTACAACTGCCCAAAAAACTATATATATTTAAGGTACACAACTTGATGTTTTGATCTAAGTATACATTATGAAATGATCACCACAATGAGGCTGATCAACACATCCATCATCTCACATAGTTATGGTTTCTTGTCATAAGGACACTTAAGATATACCCTCTTAGCAAATTTCAGATATGTAATACCATGTATTGTTAACTCTACTCACCATGCTGTATGTTAAATCTCCAGAACGTATTCATCTTGCATAACTGAGATTTTGTATCCTTTGACCCCCATCTCCCCATTTCTCCCACCTCCCAGCCCCTGTCAACCACCATTCTACTCTGTGCTTCTGTGAGTCTGACTATTTTAGATTCCACATGTAAGTGGGATCATGTAGTGTTTGTCTTTCTGTGTCTGGTTTATTTCACTTAGCATAATGTCCTCTGGGTTCATCCATGTTGTTGCAGATGGCAGAATTTCCTTCTTGTTGAAAGAAGAATAATATTCCATTGTATATTCGTTATCATTTATCCATTTTCTTTACCCATTCATCTGTTGATGAACATTTAAGTTGTTTCTGTATCTTGGCTATTATGAATAATGCTGTGATGACCCTGGGAGTGCATATATATCTTTGAGATCCTGATTTCATTTCTTTTGGATATATACCCGATCGTATGGTAGTTCTGTTTTTATTTTTTTTGAGGAGCCTCCCTACTAGCTGTAACAATTTACGCCCCAACAACAGGGTACAAGGTTTCCCTTTTCTCCATCTCCTCGCTTAGTCTTGTCATTTCATTTCAAATAACATGTCATGTCATTTTTCGTAATAGCCATTCTAACAAGTTTGAGATGATATCTCATTGTGGTTTTGATTTGCATTTCCCTGATGATTAGTAATATTGAGCACCTTTTCATGTATCTTTTGGCCTTTTGTATGTCTTCTTTTGAGAAATGTCCTTTTCCCATTTTTTTAATCAAGTTTTATGTTTTTGCTATGGAGTCATAGGAGTTCCCTATTTTTTTTTTTGACATTAACCTCTTATCAGATATATAGTTTGCAAATATTTTTTTACCATTCTATAGCCTGCTTTTTCACTCTGTTGATTATTTCACTTGCTGTGCAGAAGCTTTTTAGTTTGATAGCTCATTTATCTGTTTTTGCTTTTGTTTCCTATGTTTTTGATCATGTCATATCCAAAAATCATTATCCAGACAAATGTCAAGATGCTTTTACCCTGTGTTGTCTCCTAGGAATTTTACAGTTTCAGGTCCTATGCTTAAGTCTTTAATCCATTTTGAGTTGATTTTTGTATATGGTGTGAGATAGGATTCCAAGTTCATTTCCTCTGTGTGGATATCCAGTTTTCCCAGCTTCATTTATTGAAGAGATTATCCTGTCCCTATTATGTGTTCTTGGCATCCTTTCAGAAGATTAGTTGACCATAAATGTGTGGATCTGTTTCTGGGATCTCTATTTTGCTCCCTTGAACTATATGTTTGTTTTTATGCCAGTACCATAGTGTTTCAATTACTATAGCTTTGCAACATATTTTAAAATCAGGAGGCATGATGCCTCCAGCTTTGTTCTTCTTGCTCAAGTTTGCTTTGGTAATCTTGGGTCTTTTGTGGTTACATATGAATTTTAGGATTGTTCTTTCTATTTCTGTAAAGAATGCCATTGGAATTTTGATAGGGATTTTATTGAATCTGTATATCACTTTGGGTAGTCAGGATATTTTAACAATATTTTTCCAATCCATGAACATAAGATGTTTTTCCATTTATCTGTGTTCTCTTTAATTCCCTTCATTACTGTAATTTTCACTGTACAAATCTTTCACCTCTTTGGTTTAGTTTCTTCCATTCTTTTTGTTGTTTTGTAAATGGGATTTTCTTAATTTCCTTTTCAGATAGTTCATTGTTTGTGTATAGAAATGCCACAATTTTTTGTATGTTTGTGTCCTGTAACTTGACTG
Organism: Aethalodelphis obliquidens; assembly: GCF_003676395.1. Lineage (NCBI taxonomy): Eukaryota > Metazoa > Chordata > Mammalia > Artiodactyla > Delphinidae > Aethalodelphis > Aethalodelphis obliquidens. The sequence continues at coordinate 11,938,980 of NW_020837961.1, forward strand.
AATTTGTTTATTAGTTTTAGTAGTTTTTTGTATACGCTTTAGGATTTTCTGCACATATGATCATGTCATCTGCATATAGAGATAATTTCACTTCTTCCTTTCAAATGTGGATTTTTTTCTTGTCTAATTACTCTGGCTAGAACTTCCAGTACTGTATTGAATAGAAGTAATGAGAATGGACATCCTTACTTATTACCTTTACATATCTGGAGCAGAGTCCACAGGGAAATAGGGCTGCTTCTAGGATTGCAGCCAGGACCACAGTTAGCCAACCGGCCACTGGAGTACAGGCCTACCTTCTGAAAGCATTCTTTGTCAGTTTTAGACTCCACCAGAGTTTTGCAGCCTGGGTCCCAAGGCTCACACAAAGGCACTTTTGTCTGTGGATGGCTGCCAAATTGTCGTTTCTCTGGGGGTATGAAGGTGAGGGACCTCCTATTCACCCATTTTGCTGACATCATTCCCTCTACCTGTACTTATACATTTTTTCTTTTTCCCTAATCAGATTTACCAAGAAATTACTTTCCCCTCAAATAAATAAGCAAATAAACAAACTGAATATTTGATTTAATTATTAGTTCTGTTTATTTTATGAATTCATTAAGTTCTGTATATGTAATAATTTTCTAAATTAACTTTATTAACATCAGTATTTATTTTTGATAAAATTGACTTAGGTTACTGAGGGAAAAAAAGATAATCACTAAAAGATATTGTAAACAACCCAGAATAAAGTCATGTTCCCTACATGGTGATAGACAAGGTTGTATAATTATTTTTTTCCTTATCGCAATGCCCACCAAGTTTGGCTACAAGATTACCATAGGTCACACTTGGCAACAGATTAACTTAGAAGGACAAGAAATATATCTTGCCAGCAGGCCAGTGTTAGTTATTTCTCTTCAGTGTGAGTTTTACTTGCAGAATTCATTTAGAATATACATCACAGGCAAGAAGATGATACCCAGATTGGGTGGGTGCAAAAGCCTATCTGGCTTGGAAGCCTAATAATCCAAAGGAGTCAATATCTCTTGTAACAACTCCAAAAGCACAATTTCCAGGGTCCCCAAAGACACAAGGCCAGCTATAAGAATTACTGCACTCAGAGAAGCTCAGTGACATGGTTTCCTTTCCTGCATTTACTGTTCTCCCAGTTCAGATGACATTTACTACTCAGGTGTCATTTTACATTCCAACTTTATTACATTTCCAAGAGAACAGAGCTGTAAATTAACCAGAAGCCAAATTCTCACGCAGAATAGGTGTTTAGTTTGAAATACAGGTCCTATTAATTTTTTGCACAATTAAATATATACCAGTGTAACATTTTTTATCCTGTCTATATGACTTAAAATTCCAACCTTAAATCCTATTTTCTTCTTTTGTTCTCCATATTTGCCCAGGTAAAATATGGAAATTATGCTTTTGTATGGGATGCAGCTGTATTGGAATACGTGGCTATCAATGACCCAGACTGCTCCTTTTACACCATTGGGAATACTGTTGCTGATCGAGGATATGGAATTGCATTGCAGCATGGCAGTCCTTACCGGGATGTTTTTTCACAAAGGTAAGATTTGTGTGTGGTCCAAATAAGAAGAGAGGAAATATAGAAAAAGGAAAATCCACTTGGTTACTCCATTTAGTTTACTACATTTTGTTTTCTTTGTTTGGAAAACCACAGTAAACAACAACAAAAGGGAATTATAACTGATTGTTCAATAAGACATTTCCTAAAGCATGTACTAAAGTATTATTTTTCGCATAAAAAGGGAAAAGTTACTGCTGCATATAACTGGTTATTCTCAAAAAACTGATATACAAAATAAAATAAAAACTTAATTGAGTTTAGCCTCTGAATTTTTAGGAGCTAAAACTGTCATAGAGTTAGCAAAATTCATTCCTTTCTAAAAACACCAAAGCATAAAATAAACTTCAGGACCAGGTTAAAGTTTTGAAGTACATACTTATAGGGATGTTTCCATATCAATTTTGCAAAGGAAAAGAGTAAAAATTTTAGAGTCTGTCATTGGTGTCAAAGTATACGTGAAACTTTGTCATGGAAATTTAGAAGACAGTTTATTAAGAAATTATACTCATCCTCAAATCAGAATTTTCTTTATAAGTTGTTTAAGAAAGAAAATTTTAAATGTATATTTTATATTAATGATGTAGATGAAAGACTTGGGCCTGAAAGGAATTTACAAGATCACTGCATTTTATTATCTCTACTACCGAACAAGGTCAGACCTAAGAGAGAGAAATATCTTTCAGGTAGAAGTATGTTCTATTTGCCACTGATTTCTTTGATTTATTACTAGATATTTTTGTACCTGTTTTCTAAAAGCTAAAGCCAGATGAAAGAGAGCAGTACTGGGTAGTACTCTAGGTAGTACTAAGGCCCCAAATTTTAAACTATTTGAGTTGTATTCCTCCAAATTTCAAGATAACAAAAAGCCAGGCATTTTGTGTGTAACAAAACAAGTCAGTAGTCCAAATTTATGTTATAACTCTTCTGTTAGCTAACTAAAAACCTAGGCCTCTCTCTTTATCAGCAAATGAAGATATTAAATTAACTCTAGGGTCCTACATTAGTCACCTTTTCTGTGTAACAAACAACCCAAATCAGTGACTTTAAAAACGTTATTTCTCAGGACTTCCCTGGTGGTCCAGTGGTTAAGACTTCGCCTTCCAATGCAGGGGGTGCAGGTTTGATCACTGGTCAGGTAGCGAAGATCCGACATGCCTCGCGGCCAAAAATCCAAAACATAAAACAGAAGCAATATTGTAACAAACTCAATAAAGACTTTAAAAATGGTCCACATCAAAAAAAAAAAGTTATTTCTCATTGATGGAACGTAAGAGCTGTGATTTGGCTGAATTCTGCTGCGAGTTGCGGGTCAACTGCAGGTCTCTATGCAGCTTCTCGTCCCAGGGACCACCATTGTTCTTCTACTTGTTAGAAGAGGCACACCATTGCTTTTATGAATTTAGAAGAGAGGATGGAAAGCATAATGGAGTGAAGGGAATGACAGGGTTTTATGGTAAAAGACCAGCAGAGAAGTTTAATGGATCCTTAACATGAACCAGGTCATCAGGAAAAGGATGGTTTATTCCTTAGTTGCGGTTAATTGGCTTTTTCTTCACGACAGATATTTTTTGTTTCCAGACCTGATTTCTGGGTTTTTTATGCCAAAAAAAATGAAACCAATAAAATCAATACACAAACATAATAGCAATTAAAGAAGTATTTAATCAGTCACACCAAATGTTCTATTTCTTATTATCCATGTGGTGTTTTACCTTACAGAGATTTTAATTCTGAGTGAATATATTTCATTGAACTACTAAAACACAATATTAAGCAATGAGCATTATTTTTCCTTTGATTAGCATCATGGATGTTGACAATTTAAATTGTCCTTCTCTGTGGAGTTCCTTAATAATGACACTCTGCATTCTAGTCCCCTGGACACATCTGGAGGAAGAGAGAGGAAAGAAACACGATCTGGCCAGCCCCCCTCTATACATATGTGCAGCGTTAATCTATCACCTAAACTCTCTCCCTGAACCCAGAAAATATCTGCATTCATTCCCTTTTGCTATAGCCATCAGGGAAAAAAGAACTCCTTTTTATTAACTAATTTAAAAGTTATAGAGACCATCACACTAATCATTGTATTATACTTTAGAAATTATTATAAATAGCTTTACTACAACAACTTATCCTGGACCACTAGTTAAACTAGATCACTGATTGCTCGTGTGATTATATTCAGTGAAATGACAGTACTCAGAGTGATTTTTAATAAGTAAATACTAATTATACCTCAAGTAACTATGTGCCTATACCACACATATTTGATATCAAAGTACTTTAATATGTAATAAATATTATATAATGATATAGTAACTACGTTTATTATCTGCTATCTGCCCAGTATCTTGTATGCTTTACATTTTAATGACTTCAGAACAATCATATGAAATGTTGTCTATTTCTTTATTACACACTTGCATATTAGTGCACAGTTATTAGAGTTATTAGGCTACAAGTACATACACTGAGTGGATGGTCCTGAGCTTTGGCAAGCATCATGTCAGGCATCAGAGGCATAGGCTGTAGTGATATGCTCACTTGTGCAATTGTATGCGAGTGGACATGTACAGGAGTGACTTTTAAGGACCAATAAATGCTACAATATATGACTGTAGATTTGGATAGAAGAATTCTGTTTCGTTGGTCTCTACAGATACTAGATAATTTGGTAGCAGAAATAAAAGAATTTATATATCTCACCAGATATATGGGTCAGAGTACTAGTGTGGTGGGTAATGTTTACAATGAATTCTCTGACACTATTTGTTCATCAAATGTTTTCTGTGGCCTTTGTCTCATAATAGTTCTTAGTATAATAAAATCATCAAAAGTTGTTACATTAAAGACATCTGTGAATGGAAGAGAACTGAATTTTTCAGAGTGATATCGTTATGCTGTTAATAAAATTAGTTCCAGTGTCGATCTTAGAACCTTAACTATTCATAAGGCTAAAAAGATAACAAAAAAAAATATTTATTGAGCATTTAGTACAAGCTCACCCCTGTTCTCAAATCTTAGTGGGTGTCAAGGAGTAACTAACTCATGAGTTTAATTTTATGCTTCATCAATAAAAGAGTCCCTTTTCGCCTGTTGGCTGCTAACCCTAAACTTTGGGAATAGAACCACCTAGTGGCACAAAAACAAGGACATATTTCAAACTGTATGGAGAATGATTTTGTTGAATTCATGGAGAGTGGCAAAGATGCATAAACAATATTTCAACCTAATCACAGAATTTCAGAATTTTTAGAAATGGAATGAACAGTAGTTCCCTTTTTTACCAGGGATAACTAGTCCAAAGGGGTAAATAACTTGCTCAGAATCACAAAAAAGCAATAAAACTGGAAATTTTTGACATTTTCTAGTTCTATGTTTAGTTTTTTGGTGTTCATGCACCTTGTCTTCCCTTATCTTTCTTTTAAAAGCTTATAAAAATAATATAAAACATACTGTATAATGCTTACTGTGTACCAGACCCTGAGTTCTTACATGAGGTAAGTACTATTATTATCCTCATTTTATAGACACAGAAACTGAGGGTGGGAAGCCCTATTTGTTTAGTTTTGAACTACTTGGATATAGTCTTTTTCCAGTGCCTACCTCATGCCTGCATAGAGTAAGCATTCAATAAATATTTGATGAATGAATAAAAGATCTACCTAACTTTGTGCTCAAAGATGATCCTATTTACTTATAATCAAATACGTTGAGTACTTATCCTTTGTGCTTACTTGATATTAAAAAGCCTTCTATCTTCTCTTATCATAATAATTTTCTATTTATCTTGGTTTCTCTAATTTTTCATACAATGATTAGTAAAACTGACAAGAAAGAGAAAACAAACATCACATGTCCACCTTTCTTTCCACTCACAGCTGTAAGAATTTTTATACTTTCATTCCAAAAAGGAAGGTAGAAAATATTTCTTTAACTTAAAATCATAGAGCCCTAATCCTTTTATTTCCCAACTTTCTAAGCAACTTTTTTCCCTTTTCAGGAAGAGAAAAAAGCAGCCTCCACTGATTGCCTATAGCAGCTCCAAAATAAGTCACCAACTGGCTTAAAACTCTGCACTTGGTTGGCTGGCAGGATATAACCAGAAGTCAAACAAACAAATTAATTGTTTTCTCTTTAGACATACAAAATATTTACAGTCTCTCCACTTTGAGAGCAGGAGTGACGTTATCAAGATACATATGTCAACATTAAGTAATATGAAGTTATACATTAAACTGCATTATATAGACAATGCTGAAAAAATTAGAGAAAAGGAAATCATTGCTGAATAGGATAGAAAAGATTTTATTAGACTTGAGCTGGAAGACTTCAAGGGAAAATAGAATTTGGATATGGGGACGGGTACAGGTAAGAAAAACATGAAACTCAGAAAAACATGAAATAACAAGTGAAAACAGTCGTGTAGTGAAAGGACAATGAGAAAGAACAACTTGACTGGAGAGAATGTTGGCAGGTGAATACAGGTAGAGAAGCGAAAATTAAATGTGATACACCAGAATATTGATAGCTGCTGTCTAATAAGTATATACTATGCTAAACACTTGATGTATTTCATATAATGCTCACCACAACTCTGTGAATTGGGCATTTATTAATTGCATTTGTAAATTTGAGGAAACAGAGACTCAGAGTTACGTATCTTACAAAGTCACACATTAATGACAAGTAGAGCTAGGACTCAAACACAGCTTAGAGCTCGTGTCCTCACGAGCTTTGTGGGGCTCTGAAGAGGAGAATATCTAGAGAAAGGAGTATTTGAAGGGTCCCAGGTGTTGGGTTAGACGAAGACAGAGTTTAACTGAGGAAGGCCATTTACAAGGCGGTGTAGTATTCCAGCTGTTAAGCAGTGAGAATATTCTCAATGAGAAGGAGAAAAGATTAGAAAAAAGGTACAGTTTGAAGAGGGATGGACAGGACTTGGTGGAAATCAGAGGAGTACATATAATCCAGGAATCTGAAAGGGGAAGGATGTGCAGATCCAAGTGGCCATAAACAGTCCACTCTTTTCTTCTTCCAACTCTTATTTTTCCTTCTTGTTCATCTATTACAAGTTTTGCATAAGCTCTATTTCACCTCCAAGTAAAACCAACTGGAAAATTATTTCTAGAAAAGTAATGGGTATTTTAAAACAACAACATGATAATCCACTACTTAGTAGATACTTTGATATGTCAGACAATCTTCTGGCTTACAGATTTTTGTTCTATAGTTGCTCAAATCATGTTTATATATCCCTAGTAGTATTGTTCTTCTCTCTCACACACCAGATAGTATTTTTTTAATTATATATACAGTTGACCCTTGAACAACATGGGTGTGAACTGCTCAGGCCCACTCATACACGGATTTTTTTTAATAGTACATACTATAGTACTACATGATTCACTGTTGGTTGAATCCAGGGATGCAGAATGGCAGACATGGAGGAACCTCAGATAAGGAGGAACCTAGGATACCCCTATAACATAAGTTACATGCAAATTTGCTACTATGAGGAAGGTCAGCACTGCTAACCCCACATTGTTCAAGGGTCAACTGTATATACCAACACTTACACACACGCACGCGCACACACACATACACAGTGCTAAAACCAACTGATTTCATCACATTCACATTCTCTGTTCTAGATCAAGAAAAATAGATAGTTTAGATGCACATGTTTATATAAAGTAAGAAAATACGTTTGAGGAGCTGCAAAACCAGAGGGAACATTGAAGGTTCACTTTCAAAGGGAGATAATAGAAGAAAATACTAATATATGTTTATACATATATTTTTATTTAAGACAATAATATACATTTTAACATTTAAATGAAGGAAATCATTTTCTTTTCTCATGTAATATGCATATATTAAACAAAGAATAGCCTCTGGAAACCACTGAAAAGAATGTACTATTCATATTTCAAAGCAATCCCCCTTTAAAACATTTGTTTTAAATTTAGAATGCTGAATTTAGGGAACTTCAATGAAAGAGAAAAAGTGAGGTAGCTTTTTTGTCACTTTTCTCTGTTTCCTGAATCCTGATGGAGCTATTTTTATGACTAACATCCTGTGGGGTTTACCAATCACTCTGACTGCTGCTTCCAGTGGAGAACCAAAGTGATTTACATTTATTGCAGTATTTGGTCTAAATAAATGGAGGTATAAGTACCGTTGATGATATTTCCAGTATGTGAATATTTCAAAAATATCATATATGCTACTATATGATTTGAGATTAGTTTTATTAATCTTGCAAAGCAGTAGTGAAATTTTAAGAAAATGACAAGACTTTACCCTTAAGCACATAACATTCTCACTGCTGAACACAAACTCAGCCATCAGGCAGTGCAATCTCATGGAGTAGATTCTGAAGTGTTAACGTGATTCTGTTTTCCTTGTACTTACATCATACAGCATTTGAGGAACACTTCATCCAAGGTACAAGAGAGTACCGTTTATAAACAAGAATCTTTATTAGACTTTTTTGAGAAAAGTACTGAGGTACAGAGAAGATAGATGACTAGTGCAAGACACAAAGCAGTATTTCAGCTGGATAATGAGTCTGCGATATTGGACCAAGCTGCTTTGAAGGAAGCAAGTTGGATTAGCCTTTTTTAAAAATAAGATTTGTGCTGTTTCTAGATCTAAGTAAGTATCATTTCATTCAAAAGGCAGTTGTTTTCAAAAAGCATAGTTATTATAGTGGTATAAATTAGGTGAGACCAAAGGCTGAGTTTATAACACAACATTGCAGAACTTAAAAGGTTAAATGTGTATTGCACTTCAAAGCACACATTCATGCACACACGTGGATGCACACACACTCAGGCACACACACACACACCCTCCAGAGTCAATTATAAGCCTCTCTCAAAAACACTCTTATTCCATTATACTTACATCACAGTTTTTCTATTCAAACGACCCATTTTACTCACCAGACTCAGCCCCAAGACATTTTTTACTGTTTTAAAAATTCAATCTCCTTTTATTTTTATTTTTTTGTGGTATGCGGGCCTCTCACTGTTGTGGCCTCTCCTGTTGCGGAGCACAGGCTCCGGACGCAAGGCTCAGCGGCCATGGCTCGCGGGCCCAGCCGCTCTGCGGCATGTGGGATCTTCCCAGACCGGGGCACGAACCCGTGTCCCCCGCTTCGGCAGGCGGACTCTCAACCACTGCGCCACCAGGGAAGCCCTCAATCTCCTTTTAAAGGGAAAATTTGATATCATTGAGGATAATCAAAAATGTGCTACTTTTTTTTATAGACCCTTAAAATACTGTAAGCATAGTAACAACGTGGGAATAAGCACATGAGCTCCCATGATAACTATGTTGATAGAAGAAACAACCTTAAAATATGAGACATGAATGCGACTCTGGCATGCATTTAGATAAACTCCCTAATTTTGCATATGTGAAACCAGGAAGGGAATTTGGGTGACTTGCCCACAGTCTAACCCTTGGTCAGGACGTGCCCTGGGGATGACAAGTCCAGGCTGCCAGTCCAGTGTTCCATCCTACCCTGTTCTGTCAGTTCTCTTTGTTAAAAATTTTTAGCTCTAAAATTTATTAGTAAAATAAATGTTTTAAGAAGCACATTTATATCTTACATAAAGGAGACAGGGATATTACTTAGTAAATACATTTAACAACTAGTACATCAGACTCAGCCCCAAGACATTTTTTACTGTTTTAAAAATTCAGTCTCCTTTTATTTTTACTTTTTTATTTTTTTGCGGTACGCGGGCCTCTCACTGTTGTGGCCTTTCCCGTTGCGGAGCACAGGCTCCGGACGCACAGGCTCAGTGGCCATGGCTCACGGGCCCAGCCGCTCTGCGGCACGTGGGATCCACCCGGACCGGGGCACGAACCCGTGTCCCCTGCATCGGCTTTTTAAATTATCACTACTTTATAGACATGCAGAAAAAGTAGCACAAGTGACGGATAGAACGCTATGGATTATGTTATCCTTAACTTACAGAGAAACTATACTATAGCCTAAGATAATAGTTAACATTCATTAAAGGCTTACTATGAGCCAACCAGGTGCTACCTAAGTGCCCTAACTATATTAAGTCATTCAATCCTCCTAATAACCATAAAAGGTAAATACCATGATTAACTTCCTTTTACAGATGAGGAAACTGAGTCACAGAAAAGCTGAGCAGTTTTCCAAGGACATAAAGCTAATAAGTTGCAGAGCCAGGTTTGAACTCATGCTGTCAAACACCGTAATGCCGTAGTTCCCACTCCCACTTCCCTAAACACACACACCCCCGTGTGCACCATGGTAGCAAGCATCCAAAGTGCCTTCATGCTGCTCCTGGAGCTGCCTTCTCTCACATTAAGATACTGAATGGCATTTCAGTTCCCCTGAAATTCAGGTAACTGTCAGAATCTTAAACAGCACGCCAGCAGAGTCTCCCATTATGCTGAGGGGGCAGATCCATTTGCAACTGAAGCTGCGTTGCATCAGCTGATCAGAAGTAAACAGTACAAGTATTGAAAATTGAAAGCTGTGGGAGGATACTGTAATTGTTTTCCCTCCCTTTTATCTTGTTTTGCTACAAATAGCTTAAGACTATACTTGGCCAAAACTTTAATTCTTCCTTCATGGAGGTTTTCATTCATCATGACTTTTTAATGGGAGGAATCCATAATTGCCTTTTATCCATCTCATTTCATAGTTCTTTAAGCAGCTAGAAAAAAACTAACTTCATAATTGGCCAGATTGACTAATCACATGTTGAATACTTACTAATATGAAACAGAACCTACAGTCATGCCTCAGTATCCACAAGGGATTGGTTACAGGACCCTCATGGATACCAAAATCCATGGATGCCTAAGTCCCTTATGTAAAATGGCGTAATATTTTCAAATAACCTACACACATCCTCCCATATACTTTCTTTTTTTCTGCATATTTTAACTCATCTCAGGATTACTTATAATACCTAATACAATGTAGATGCTATGTAAATAGTTGTAAATACAATGTAAATGCTATGTAAATAGTTGCTGGCATACAACTAATTCAAGTTTTGATTTGGGGAACTTCCTGAAATTTATTTCCAAATATTTTTAATCTTTGGTTGGTTGAATCCGTGGGTGTAGAATACAGAAGGCTGGCTGTACTATTTCTGGAACTAAATTATGGCTAAGATAAAAATATAAGATTTCCATATGGAATAATATTTATGAGTCTGTGTAGTCCAGAATAATATCTAACAGAGGCAACAATGATTTTTGTTTTAATGAGTATAGTTCCTTGCTTTAACTTCAAACAGAAATATACCTCAAAGCGTGCATTCACCTTTTTTCTTGATAATCCATTCTATACCTGTCACTTTATGAAGCTATTTATGTTTGAAATAATGTTAGTGACTATTTTAAATGATTGAAATTCAACATGTTTTTATTTTACATATTACTGGTCTCAGAAAATGTATATAAAAATTGTGCCTTGATGATGTTCTTACCAATGTTCCATGGTAAGACAGGGAGATATGATGGGAGGAGCCAGCACCCTGAAACTAAGTGTGGTGGGATTTCTGTTCCGATAAGGTTTTCAGTCTTTTTCCAAGATAATCTTTTCTATAGTAATATTTTTATTCTGATGATTTTAGTCAACGTTTTGTTTCTTTTCTATTAATTAACCAGGATCTATGTAGCACTCCCTATAAAAGTCAGCATGACCCTTCTGGGCAGCCTCTCATATTCTTTGAGCTAATCAACACCAATTTTACTAATATGAATCTCTTCTGTGTTTTTTAGCAACTGGAGAAATTTGTCAAACAGATTACCTCCCAGCCAAAATATATTCAGTAGAGCGTTGCTGAGTACTTCATTAAGACTGATGAGATAGGACAGAGCAGAACCCAGGGGCTCTGAATATCAGGGCAAGCTGTGTGGATTATGATATGGAGAGACATTGAAGAACTCAGTATAGAGACTAACCAGAATCAGAAGTGTGCTTTCTGATCAGTCTAGAAAGAATGTATGCAATGAAATAAAAAAGGAATTAACTAGAAAGGAGGATGCCAGTAGGAAGCCATTACTATATCTATAATATAAGCTCCAAGAAGGTAGGGGCTTTTGTGTGCTTTATTCAGAGGTTTATTCCAAGCATCTACAAGAAAGCCTACCACATAGCAGATGTTTGATAAATATTAGTTGAATGAATGGGTGAATGAATCACTAAGGAAAAGTAAAAGACACGAACTAAAGACAATAGAAATGGAAGGAAACAGAGAGACATTGTAGGGGTGATGTTGGCCATTGGCTAGACACAGAGTTGAAGGAAAGGGAAACCAAACATGATTTTGAAATCCTTAGCCTTGCCCCAGATTGGAGATGGGGAAGTTATTCTCAGAAAAGAAGCCAGGAGCGAAAACTGGTTTGAGAGTGGAAGTGCTAATTTTGATCTAGACGTGTTGAGTCTGAGACACTGGACAGTGGTGCATCCGTACAGGGAAATGTAGAGACACTGACAGACAAATGACAATGCGGGGTGAGAGCTTGAGGGAGAGGCTGGAAGGATACATATAGATTTGGACAAACTCTCCATTAAGATAATGAAAGCCAGAGACATAGCCCATGGAAAGGACATAGAGATAAGGAAAAAAAGGTTGAGGCCAAAACTTGCTTTCAAATGTTCCTTTTTTGCTTTTTTCTCCTTTCCATTCCACAGTCACTATCCTAATTGAATCTCAGCACACTGTGTCACAATTATCCCTTTCTCTCCAAACCTACCCAAATCTTATGCATTCTGTGGTTTCCAACTCCTGACCCATCCTCAGCATAAGTCTTCCTAGCAAATTCCGCTCTAATCAAGCACTTCATTGTGTTTCTATATTTTATCTTCTCTGTACCACATATGTCACTTTTTTGTTAATCATTTCTTGTGTTCATACTTCTTCAAATATGTTCTAAGTTCTTAGCTTGCAAAAAAATTGCAAAACTTATCTTATGCCTTTTTAAAATTTTTCCATAATAAATAGTTATGTAGTACATATTCAACAGGTTCTTAAGTAATGTTTCAGGGGGAAAAGATAGTCCTACTCTCACTTGCAATTAGTAACACAAGCAACTTAGGAATAATGTTTATTCATTCAACCAACAAATATTTGTTGAGCAGCTTAGTGCTTGATACTATTTTGTTTTTCTAGAGATAAAATAGTGAAAAAGATTAACAGGTTTTGCTTTCCTGGAGCTTACATTATTCTGGAGAGTTGAAGGAGGAAACATACGATAATAAGAGAACAAATAAATTGGATAATTTCTTATTGGAAAACATGCAATAAAGAAAATATAACTCGGACAGATAATAAAGATGGATCAGTATGGGTCACAGAAAACCTTTCTAGGGAGGCAATGTTTAATTACGTTCTTGAATGTAAAGTGTGTAGGAAGAGTATTCTGTGCATAGGTAACAACAAATATAAAAGCTCTGAAGTTAGAAACAGCTTGGAATGTTTAAAGAATGACAAGGAGTCCAGGGTGGCTCAGAGTGAACAAACAAGAGAATAGTATGAAAGGAGATTGAAGAATTAGTTGAGCCCAGTTGTATTATAGAACCTTGAGAAAACATAGTAAAGACTACAAATGTTTTCCAAATAAGAAAGGCAAGCCATTGGAATTTTTCAAAGAGGAGTATTTATTACCCCTAGTTGTTAAAATAAAGAAAAAAATGTGGTGGGAGGGAGGCCAGTAGAGGCAGTGAGCAAAAGTGAATGTAGGAAGATAAGTTAGGACTAGTAAAGATAGTCCAGTAGAGAGATGATGGTGGTCGGTCTAGGGTAGTATAACTGAGATGGGGAAGAGTGACAGGTTCCCGCCTTTCGTAGCTATAAGACTCATAGAACTGGCAAATGGTATGAATGTGATGGGGGAGGCAAAGGGAGGAATCAGTATAACTTTTTCTTCTGAACAAATAAGTGGTACCATTAACTGACTTGGTCAAGCATGAACCAAAAGTAAGTTAAAAACCAGAAGAATTAAGACTTTGGCCTTGGGTTTGGTAAGCTTGATGATATTAAACTGGAACTTAGCTTTTTGTGAAATTTAGGAAAGAAGACAAAATAATGAGAATTCCAGTTTGACAGGTAGAAGGTGCTAGTTATGAAAGACATACACTGGTTGAATTACATTTGGGTTTGATGATTTCAGAGATTACTTCAGTCGTAATTAGAAAAAGATGCTTAAATGATTTGTGATATCCACTGAAATGGGTGGGAAAAGAATAGAAGCAGAAAAAGATAGTCAACTTTTATAAAGATACTAAAATCTAGTAATAACAATAGAAAGTGATTTACTTATATAAACTCCAAGTTACATTTTCTTAAGAAAAGAAATTTATCTCACATAGCAAGACGTCTAGCAGTAGATGTCTTCAAATGTGGTTGATTCAGAGGTTCAGCGAGGGCAGTGTTTTCAAGGACCAAGGCTCTTTCCACCTCTCCACTCTCCATCCTTGGTGGAGTGAGATAAGACTGTCCTCAGGCTGACCTGCCTTGTGATGAAGGAGGCTTACGCAGCAATAGGGACAATGTGCTTCCCTGTTTCCATTCAGAAGAAGAGAATGAGCAATCTCTCCTCTCAAGCATGAAAACAAATCGGTCCCTTCTGCTTAATTAGTTCATCTTAGGTCATATTTTTACCCCTGGAGTGAGCAGATCCCCTTGAGAACGTATACTCATAGCTCAGACTGTCTATCTAATGGGGTGGAAGGGATGCTGGAGAGTCAACTCTAATGTCCCTTACAGCAAATCTGAAAGAAGAATTAACAGATACTGGAGAATATAAGGAACAAAAGAGAAAGAATCAATACCCATACTACCCATAATAATACTATCATTTATTGCACATCTGTTTTGTGCTGGTCATTCTTCTAAAACTTTGCTATAGACTGACTCGTTTAATCTTCACAACACCCCAAGAGATAGGTGCTATTATCACCTCATTGTACAGTCAAGGAAACTGACACGTAGCAACATTAAGTAAACTGCTCACGTTGTCGTTAATAAATGGCTGAACTGGGATTTGAACCCTGGCTCTGGAGGTCATGCCCTTAAACAGAAAGAGGTGTGATACCATAGACTCAATTGGAAAACTGTAAATAGGAACATGGGAAGGGGAGCCCCATGGAAAGGAAGAGTAGGCTATTCGTTTTACACATGTTGAATTTGTAGTGACATCAAGAGTTCTACCTGAAAACTGTTGAAAGTATGAAAGGAGATTGGATAAACTGGAGAAGAGAGATGTGAATTTAGGATTTATCAATACAAAGGAACAAGGGGGAAAAATAAAATATCAAGACCTAATATGTGCAGCCAAAAGAGATCCAAGCCCCGAGGGTTGTTATTGATTGTTGATTTCCTTCCACTTCAACAACCAAGAGTTCTTCCTAAACAGCCAACGTCACTTTGTGTAACCGCTATATTGATCATATCACACAATTTTTTTTACAATATAAAAACTGTATATATTTAAAGTATACAGTTTAGGTTTTGACATACACGCCTGTGGAACCATCACCACAGTTAAGATAATGAAGAAAAAATTTTTTAAAGTAGCACTAGGAAAGAAGTGACTTGAAAAGTGCCTAGTGAGTAATGATGGCAAATGACGCCGTCTCTATAACCTCAGAATCTACACCAGTCCTGAAACAGAGTTGGTGCTTGATAACTGTTTCTTAAATGAGTACAGGAACTGCTGCTCTAGACTGCACCATGTTCATGGTTTTCTGTAATGGCGGTTCTCAAACTTGAGCAAGCATCCAGATTCCCTGGTGGGCCTGATAAAACACAGATTTCTGGGCCCCGGCCCCAGGGTGTCTGACTCAGGAGGTGTGCATAATTTACATTGCTAACAAGTTCCAGCGGAAGCTTTTGCTGCTGCTTCATAGAGTGAGTCCTCACTTGGGGCCCTGCTGCTCTAATACACGGGCTCTGACAGCCTTGTTGTGTACTATTCTCATTCTCTCCCTTGCATCTTTTGTCCTGCCTCTTCACTCTTCCCCCTTTTTCCATTGTTGATCTTCATATTCAATCATGTACAAATCACTTACAATCTATATTATCTCATTTGATTCTTGTAAAACCTCACTGAGGGAAGGATTATTGTACCTATTTTATAGATTAAGGAACTAGGGTTTAGAGAGCACAAAGGAAAAATACTTTGGTGTTGACTCTATAAACCTAAATTATATAGTGGGCTGACCAGTTAAAGTTATAACGTCTTTTTGCACTTCTTCCTCACTTCCACTTGTTGATTTCCTTCCACTTCAACAACCAAGAGCTCTTCCTAAACAGCCAACGTCACTTTTTGTGACCGCTGTATTGATCATATCACACAATTTTTTTTTTTACAATATAAAAACTATATATTTCAAGTATACAGTTTAGGTTTGACATATACACCTATGGAACCATCACCACAATTAAGATAATGAAGAAAATTTTTTTAAAGTAGCACTAAACATACTGCAAAAAGAACACTTGTTTACAATATGAGAGCTGGAGTAAGACAAGAGAGCAGGTCTTTGTGGAACCTCAGCTGGGAATACATAGCACACAACTTTTTATTTTTAAATCCTTTTGTGGTTGTTCCTTTTGTCTCTCTGGAATCTTTGTTATTAATCAGCTGGTTTCTCTGTAACTTGATCCAGTGTTTTGAACAGTGCTTTGCCTATAGAGACTTAACAAAATAATATTAACTGGTGTATTGGATAGAAGTCTTCCAGATTTTCACCTAAGCCTACCTCCTAATTGGCCATTATCTTTATCCCAATAAAATATTGCAATATCTTATTTCTTTTCTTTTGTTAGCAAAATAACTTCTTGAAAGTAGAAACTTTTCCTCTTATAGTCACTAAATTTTATCCAGTTTTCAAGGAGGGTGACGAAAAATTTACTAATAAAATAGATTTTTTTTTTTTTGCTTATAGAAGGAAAACAGCAAGTTCCCTACTATATCTTCAAGGCTATATTCCAGTGTTTTCCCTCTGCATGACATCATAAAGTCCACAGGTCCCTTGTTAACCTAAAATCACATAGCCATAGACCCTTGAAACTACAAGAGTCATAATTTGTCATCTGTTTCACAACCATCTTTATCCAGGTCGTGAGGAAACAAAATCCCTGAGATGAGAGATTAATGCGCCATAGTCATAATCTGGCAGAGTTTGAGTTACAGAAAATTCCAGATTTCCCTGCTATCAGTCTTGTGTACTTTCTTCTGCCCCTAAAATCCTCATCTAGTTCTAAAACTTTGAGATGTCTGAAGGCAAAGTAGATATGTAAGCTTTGAATCAGGCACTATGAAGACAAAAAGGAAACAGAAGCGATAAAAAGGATCCCATAAGGTTCTTCTTGTCTAACTTCTCCCCACCTCTCCCAACTCATCCTGTACCTCTTTCTTCCCCACTACCTGTATCCCAAGGTACAGGCCTGTTCCTGGTGCCTGCTTCTGCCTCAGGGCCTTCATTCCTGCACTCACCTCTTCTTTAACTCCTACTCTACTCCCCGCCTCAGTTTAAATGGCCTGCTCATAGGTGAGATCCAGTCTCTTTTGTCAACTTCAGGTGCCTTTCCACAAACAGATACCAGCTCTGAATAGATGTAAAGTGAAAAAAAAGGGGGGGTGGACAATGTAGTCAAATCTTAACTCAATGAATTCAGTTTAAAGAGTTGTCTTTTGTTCTGAGATTATATCCATCTTATATTTGGAGAATTAAATGTCCTATCATTTAGGAAATGAGCACAGATTTCTTTTAATGTCCTCACTTAAAATAAAAATTGAGCAACCTTGGTCAAATCCCCTAAATACTTATTTTCTGAAATTTAAAAGTCAGAATTGCATATTCCTTACTCAAAATGACTGTGGAGGAGCAAAGGTGGGGAAGAGGGACAAAAAAAACCATAATAAATATGTAAGCAACTTGTACACAACCCTCAGTCTTATTTCCTTTTTAAAGCAACTCAGTGCTTTAAAAACTCAGAACTGTTTCACGGTACTATGTGAAACACAGGCGTTTCTAAGCCGATGCTGCTGACTGCTTTCACATTCCTTACATTTAAAACAAAAATTCCTTTGGGATGTTTTATGCAGAATTCTGTGTCCTACTTTAAATCTAAGAACTTTTTGTACACAACAGAGAGGCTCCACAGTGAAACACCTGGTCAATAGCAGTTTTGAATTCTTAAGCTGTCCTTTCTTCTGTATTTTTACACTTTGGAAATCCATGCAACTGCTGTTAGGCAGAACATGGAATGGGGGACCTTGCATTAACTCAATATTCCCAATTGTATGCCTATTTCAATACAGTCACACCACAGGACCAATATGAAAAATAAGTTTAAAATGCAATAAAAATGTTAAGGAATTTCCTGGTGGTTCAGTGGTTAGGACACAGCGCTTTCACTGCCAGGGTCTGGGGTTGGATTCCTGGTTGGGAACTAAGATCCTGCAAGCCATGTGGTGTGGCCAAAAAAATAAAGTACAATAAAAATTTTAAAGTTAACCTAAAAGGAAAATTCATGCTGAAATCAGTGGAATTAGCCATATATGGTATACCTAATATGTTTCAAGTTAATGTAAATTGATTTGAAAAGAGAAGAAAAAAACACAAACTAGCAATGCCTCATTCCATTCAACAAGTGTTTATTAACCACCTGCTGTGTGCCAGACACTATGGTAAGCAGTGGATCTATAGCTGTGAACTACACACAGTCCCAGCCTCCAAGCTGCTTACTCTCTAGAAGGAAAGGTAAAAAAGTAAAAGGAATCTTTTCTGTTCAGTGTGATTTGTGTTCTGGGCACACAGGCAATAAATATAGAATTCTGGTGAAATGTATCAGGAAGGGGAAACGGATGCTGAACAATTTAAAGAGCAATTGAAGTCGGTTGATATTATGGGCTGAATTGTGTCTTCCCAAAATTCCTTTGTTTCGGTTCTAATCCGCAGTACCTCAGAATGTGATTGCATTTGAAGATAAGGTAATTAAGGTTAAGTGAAGTCACTAGGGCAAGCGCAATCCAATCTGATTGATGACCTCATAAGAAGAGGAGATTAGGACTCAAACACATACAGGAAAGACCATATGAAGATACAGTAGAGAAGCCATCTACCAGCCAAGGAGAGAGGCCTCAGAAGACATCAACCCTGCTGACTCCTTGATCTAGGACTTCTAGTCTTCAGAACTACAAGAAAATTAATTTCTGTGGCTTAAGCCCCCCAGTCTTTGGTACTTTGTTATGGCAGCCCTAGCAGATTAATACAGTTGCTGAAATAAAGTACATACTATACGACAGAAGGAACAGGAGGAAGAGGCACCCTGTGGACTGAATGTGACTGAGGGAGTGGTAGCAAAGGAGCCTAGCGAGGTGCACGGGGGGTCACTGGGGGGAAATCTCTGCCACCTCCGCCACGGCCTGAGAAGCCTGGTCAAAGAGTTCAGGCTCCATCCTGAGGGTGACAGGACACCATCAGAGGCTTTTCACGTGAGATTAGGTATAAAAATCTTACATTTTATAAACTGTACTCTGCCTGCTGTGTTGATTATTGATTATCTGGAAGCAAGACTAGCAGCTGAGAGACCAATATGAAATTTATTGCAGTAATCCAAATGAGAGATGATAGTGACCTAAAATACATTGAAATGGAGAAAAAAGTAATCTTGTGACATGAAAGAACAAAGTGGAACAAAACAGACAAAAACAGCTATAGGACAAAAGATGAGGACAAAGGTGTTAGAACAATCTCTGGGCCTCCTCCACAACTATCACATTTCCACCCCAGTGGTTAAGTCTTCTCAAAGTAGCCACATTTACACTGGCAGAGAAGGCAAATTCCATTTTTATGAGGTAATATATTTGGCAACATCTCCTAAGGCACCTGCCAACACCAGTGTATCTCAGGCTTGGACTCTTGAACTCTGAGATCTGAGAACACTAAATTCATTCACACTTCTAAAAAGAACATGGATTGAGGCATATTCTATAATACCTATATTTATAACACTGCCCAGAAGTGTTCTGTTTTGCATGTGTGAAAATTGCCAACGGAATGTTCACGAACCCTCTTAATGTGTACCTCTAACCTTGACACCCCTGAGGAATAATAAGCTACATTCTAAATGTATAGTTAGCTAAGAGAAAGAAGTAGAGGGGAAGAGAGAAGAGGAAGGTGGGAAAATGGGGGAAAAGAGAGAGAGGTTTCTGGCTTGGGGTGTTTTTTTTTGTTTTCCACGATTTGACTGCTTTGTCAAGCTCTCTCTAAACAGCCTACTTTTAGTGCAAAAGGATGTGGCTTATCTCTTGGATGAGAGTCTAGTCCCTGCAGAACCTAGATGAAATTGATGTTTCTGATTTTATTAGGAGCTTTGCACGAGGGTAAACAGGAGTTAGCAAGAAGTAATGTAAAGTCAGCGAGTCTCAACACATGTGAAAACTTTATTTGCCATCTTTGCAATGTTCAAATATTAGAAGGATTTATTTTTATTATCCCTTTCTTCAACGTACTCCATTTTAAATGTCAGTTAGCTTTTAAAAATAAGGATACGTTTTAGCAAATTGCCTTTTTCTTTTATTTCCTGGTTGTTCCTTAATAAGTGGGTTTATTGTAGCGCAGACGTCTGTCTGTCCAGCAGCCAGCCTGAAACATCCTGTGTTCAGTGATCACATCCTCTCTCTTATCATATTTCCCCACTGCCCCTTAGTGCTTTGTCTTCTCCTTCAACACTGTGTGACTTCCCAAACCAGAAGGTTTTCAAGGGAACATCACTTCATTGTGCTTCCTGAGGAAGCCCAAGCACAAAGAAATGATAAAGCTCTGGCCCCTGCTTTATTCATAAAACACTTTGCAAAGTCCATTTAGTAATTTGCCATTGTAACCACTGGCACCCAGAGCTTTCAGGGCCCGCTTCTGACACTGTATTTAGTTCATTCTTTGACTGTTCAGCTAAAAACTTCCATTTGTATGCATTTATTCTGCTTCACACATTATGTTATCAGTCACTTTCAATATTTCAAAGTCACAGCAGGCTTTTTCTGACACACATTTGTCAGAATGAACGGCCTTGATTGCTATTATTATAGACTACAGTGCCTGAGTAAGGGGGAAAGCATATATAGTACCAGAATATTGAAACTGCCTGATAAAACAATAGATACAAGAGAATAAAAATAGAATAAATGCATATAAATGGATGCTTTAAAAGGCCAGGAAAATGTAGGATTATAAAATAGGCATATAGAGTTTAAAACCCATGAAGAAAAATGTAACAAAATATTTTTTGAAGAAGATAAGGAACCGATTGAAAGTCTCACTGTCCCAGTGTCGGCAGATTAAGTGGATATCACATACTTCTCTTCAGTAATCAGGGATTCAAATAGGCTCTAGTTATGGGTGCTGCTTTTGAATTTTAGCATGAAATCTACTACTGAATAACAAAGAACTTTAAAAAATACATGCTTCAACCAAAAATAAATTTAATGAAAGCTATAAGGAACGAACTGGAACTCCAGACCCATTACTGCTTTACTGTTCTTGATAGACTACTAAGCATATCACCCAGCAGAAGACCTGTGTCCTATTTGCCTGCACATTACTTCACTTTTTGTCTTTAACAAGACTTCAGAACTGCATACTAAAGAAGAATCATGGAAATCTATTTTAGAGGCACAGAACACCAGTATCTAGGGGTGGGCCTCCTTAGAAATCCTTAAATTTCAAGTCACATAAAAACTGAAATAAAAAATAAGCCACAAAAAAAAAAAAAAAAAAAAAAAAAAAAAA